>NC_057864.1:190045002-190348032 GCF_019393635.1 Dromiciops gliroides
TTTATTCCTTTTTAAAAAAAATATCCATTTTAAATGTGAGAGTTCTGTTGCTGGTGTTTGGCTAGCACAGATATGAACCAACATGGATTAAGCAGACCATTAAAAATTAAAAAAAAATTAAAAAACCTGGATTTCATGCAAAAGCTTAAGCTTTGACTTTCTTTGCAAAAAGATCTTTTAATTCCATATCTCATAAATGAAGAATTCAAATTACTCATCTAACAAAAAATTCCTGCTTACTTTCTTTCTTTTTTTTTTAATGGGGCAATGAGGGTTAGGTGACTTGCTCAGGGTTACAGAGATAGTGTCAAGTGTCTGAGGCCAAATTTGAACTCAGGTCCTATTGAATCTAGGGCTGGTGCTTTATCCACTGTGCCACCTAGCTGCCTCCTCTGCTTGCTTTCAATCTTTGGGAATTTATAAAACACTTATGGGATGATTGTGGTTTGGAAAAACACCATTCTATAAATGTCTAATTTTGATTTGAAGTTTTAAATTCCAGATATTTAAAAATACTTAGGCAAATATAACACAAAAAATTTGCTCCGAGAATTTGAGACCATTTTAGAATAAAAGGAAAAGATACAGACTGTCAAAGTTTTGTTTAGTTATTATCTGTAAAGGTTTCTATGTAAAATTTTTATAAAAGCGCTCCTTACGTGACAGTATTAATGATTAGAATATTTGACTAGAGGGGGCAGCTAGGTGGCACAGTGGATAGAGCACTGGCCCTGGAGTCAGGAGTACCTGAGTTCAAATCTGGCCTCAGACACTTAACACTAGTTGTGTGACCCTGGGCAAGTCACTTAACCCCAATTGCCTCACCCCCCCCCCAAAAAGAATATTTGACTAGAGACAGGATTTTTGCTTCTCTAAATTTCTCCAAAGTCAATTGCTGAGCTCTGTATCTATAATTTATTTAGTGTTACTTTTTTTCCCAAATCATAAAAGTATTTTATTATTTTCCAGTTACATGTTAAGATAGTTTAACATTGTTTTCATAAGATTTTTAGTTCCAAATTTTTCTCCCTCCTCTCTCCCCAAGACAGAAGGCAATCCAATATAGGTTATAAATGTACAATCACATTAATAGTGTCATTGGTTTTTTTTTTAAGTCAAAGTACATTTAAAATGATGACTTGGGGATGTGTCAGTTAGAAAAGGTGAAATCTGAAAAAAAAGGTCACTTGTCTTAAATGTAAATATATCTAGGAAAAAAGTAAAACTTAAGTTTTAGAGAAAAAAGTTAATACTAAACCATCAGTTTCTGTGTAAAATAAGTTGGTCAAGGTCCTTGAACCCAACTATTCTTATTGAAAACCAGTCGGGTGGTTTTTTTGTTTTGTTTTGTTAATATCGTTGCACTGATTGAGCTAGAAGGCTTAGAGACAGGATACATTTAGAGGCTTGTGCTTTCTGGCAGCCACTCTGAAAGTTAGGGTTTTTTGGATGACCTATAGTATAAATCTATAAAGCAACACAGGAGGGTAAGGGGGAAGCAATGCGAGGTAGTGAAAATCTGGCAACCTGGGTTCAAATTCTGACTCCTAGATTAGCTAGCTCTATGTGAACTTGGGCAAGTAATTTCTCTATTACTTTAAACATTTTAACTACTCGAGAATGAAGAGACACCAGTCCCATTTCTAACTAGAGCATGACACACACATAGTTAACAAAGACTATCACTATGATGAATGATTCAGCAATCTGAATGTGAAATAGCTAGCTATCTATACACACATCTTCCTGTTTGGATTCTGAAGTCATTCAAGTAAAATGATGGCAATAACTGTATAAAAGGAATAAAAAAAAAATCTACTTTGAGCACCAGGAACACACTTGCCTCTCAAAATTAATGATTCAAAAAGGTTAAAAATGTTCATTTTGGTCATACCAAATATTTTGACTAATGATGATGATTCAATAAGTAACCAAGAAGGAAATCAGATACTAGAATCTGCTTTCACTATATTTTGAGTTGTCAGTGACCTACAATTACTCTGTATGAATGGCCACACTTATTAAGCTTGACTTGAAGCACTGAAATAATTGTGTTTATATCAGTTTTCAAAAGGAAAGGTCAGATTTAAAATAGCTTTCAAATCTAGCTGCATTTAAAGATATAAAGAAGGTGCTGATTTCTATCAGTAGATTAGAAGGAGTTTCCTTACCTGGGAAGTTCCCATAACCAATGAAATCACAGGGTCTGAGTCCCATCTGCCACCCCTACCCCCAAATTAACAGAAAGAAAAGTATATACTATCCACCACTATGTCCCACAGCTGTTGCTGCCTTCAGCTCCCTAGCATCATGGCTTGGCTGTGTGTGTGTAGACACACACAACTCTCTCTCTCTCTCTCTCTCTCTCCCCTCCAGTCACCCACCCTACCTCCCTCCTTCTCATAACAACCTCACTTCATTATCTGCGGTAACTTAAGGTTAACTAGATAGCAATACAGGACTGAAGCAAAAATATCTCAAGCCCCTGGATATTTTCATTAAATGTCCTCAAAAAGTCCATCTTTTGGCAATCAAAGGAAATGTTTTCCACAAATGGTAGCTGACCCTTTGAAACCAAAGTCTTGGGTCAGGATGTAAAATTCCATTACATTTCATAATAGTCATGAGACTACAGATGTTTAAGACTAATAAGTATTTTACAAATGATCTGTACATTTGGAGCACCCACATCAATGAGATCACAGATCCACCAAATATCAAACCATTTATCTGGATGATGTCAGAGTTTTTTCCAACAATTTCTATAGCAGGAAGGCTATGGGTGTGTTGTGGGTTGTTTTTTTCTTTTATAGATTGCCTTCCCTTCCCTGCCCCCATCAGCATCTGTGTAAAATTCTTCTTGGAGTCTGACAAGGTCATTAACTCCATATACTTCTGTTGCAAGCTGACACCATATAAACCACTAATAAGCTATTCCAATCAACTGTCTGGAAGGCTTTTAAAACACAGTGGTTGAAGCAGTACAGTATCTTCAGGAGGCATACAGTATCTGATGGTTGCTCTAAGTGAATGTAAATTATAAGGCTTTCTGTTTCTCCCATACCAATCTCTGCATCCACCCACCTCCCTAATTTTTAATATAACACTTCCAGAGTGGTAGTGGTAGAATTCCCCCACCTCCTTAAACAAACAAAAACTAGAATGTATTTTGTTGGCCATAACTTGAAAATCTAAGCAGAGGTGATCGTTTAGAACATAAAACTGAAGAGATTCAATGGTACATATGGATCTAATGAGTTTGTAACCACATCAAAAAACAAATTCCCAAAGGAGCCTTAGAAGCAAAAGGAGTCCAAGGGACCAAGATCTGATGATACATCTTAACAATTAATATTAAATTATCATAAATTGTTCCTCTTCATAAAAAAATAAGTTGTCTTTACATTTAGCCTGGAGACTACCTAGATACATGAACTATGCTCATCAAGTACCTTGTACTTCTGCCTCAGCTCTTCTGTGTCTTCTTTTTCTACTTCTAGGACACGCCTCCGTTCGGTAGCATCTTCAGCATAATCAAGCTTAACAAGAACAGAATCAGATGAGTTTTATTATCCTAATATGATCCAGTCAGCCTAAAAAGCATTGCATTATCAAACACAATATTGTCTGTAATAAAATCACTGTATATCTTACTTAACTGTCTCCCACTTTGTTACCACAGAGAAAATGGCCTGAAAAACAGTTCATTAATCCTTCCATGGCAGTGGTTCCCAGCAGGCACATCCATTGCCAGTAATGGACTTCACTTTATGGAAATGCAGGCCCCATTGCCAAAGAATAAGCAAGGATGTGGAAAAGATTTCAGGTAATGAAGTGTAGGGAACCAGGGGTAATGCTCTTGAAGGGACTTTTATTACAATAGCAAATTTTAAGAAAAGTAGTGCTGCCTATGGGAAAAATACTATACTACTCAGGGGCTTCAGGATCCTTGTACTCAGTCACAGAGTTGTGATCATGGGTAAATCTACAAACCTCCGTGACTCAGGTTTCCCAAAGATAAAACTGAATTATTCAATCACCTGCTTCCCTTAAAAAGCAATCGTAGCATAAAATGTTATAAAGCATTTCTTTTAATTTAAAAAAAGCACTATGCAATTAATTAACTTAATATCTATTACTCCATCTTCTCTGGGGACCCCCCGCCCCAGTATTCTCAGAGATAACTTAGATTAGGTATTAAGTAGACTGAGAGTTAACATAACTTAGTTCACATATTTCATAAAGCGATGGACTAGCAAGATCAGCTTACCTCCATCTCCATTCGACCCATACCCATGACATCATACTTGACAACGATAGGAATGGGATCTGTTCTCCCTGAAACAGGAACACATAAGCAGGTGAGGCACACAGCCAAGTCAACAGCTCACTTTACACAGTGGGTTTGGGTGGTTAGAGATCTTGCCTTGGAGTGCAGAGACCAGAAAGCTACAGTGAACCAAACACAAGCCATTCTCACAGCTTACATCCAAACCTATTTCTTTCAGCTCAAATCCCACCACCCTTGGCTAACCTAAGAACCTGGGATTCACAGGACACTAACCACTCAAGCAAAAACAGATTGGTGGTTAGGTTAAGACATTACACTATACAGTGGCAGCAGGAGGTTTAAAAACTTTTGTTCTTTGACTTAAAAGATCCTCCCATCAAAAACAACTTATTCACACATTATACTAACAACCCCTTTCCCCTATAGCCACCTCAACCTACATAAACAGAAAAGTTTATTTCCAACCAAAATGCTAGAAAATTATAAAGCCAACTTAGTAAAATTGGAACTTAAATTTTATTTGTTTGTGGAAATATGGCTTGACAATTAAATAAGAGGTAGCTTAAAAAAATTAAATGAGGAAGTAGGTACCCTTGGGTAGCCCAAAATGATTTAATTCATTAAACTGGAACTTTCTAAAATAGTAATGCTACTTTCTTATTTCCCAGATTGGTAGTAGCAATCAGTAAGCTGTGAAAAGGACTAGTTGCGAAGAAAATTGACTTTAAACTAATCAAACTATGCTGAAATTTGTTTTTATGTATCTTTAATCCACTCATAACCAGCCAAACAAAGCAAAATGGGGCAGACAAGCACTTTACTACCACAGCTGTTTTACATCACAACTTGCGCTGTTTATTGTGATGTAAGCCCACTTGAAAAGAGGACTTACCTTATCCGTAGTATACCTTGAGTGAAAAAACACAATGTTTACTTCCCTCATCTTTTACACTCAGGCTGGTGTAAAAAACTGCTTTTGTTATACACACATATACATATTATACCTTTGGGCCAAAAAAAAAAATCAACTTTATCATCCAACAATGAGGCATTTTAAAAAAATCGACAAATGCCATGACCGTGGTTGGATCTTGGACTCTGTGTGACAAGGATTAAGTTTTTTCAAACCACCATGCAACAATTTATGAAATTTTTATTCAACTGATCTGCATTTATAGAGTCAACTTTTATCTTCAGGCAGTGGTAAAAATTCAGGAGTTTACCTAAGTATCACCAAAGACCAACTGTTACTTTTAGCAACAAACAGGAAAATTAACTGGGGCAATTAGAATTTTAAAATTTAAAAATAACAACAACCAAAAACCAAAAACAAACCCCAAAAACCCCAAAACAACCACATCTCATGCCAGCAAAGAAAAAAAGGTTTCTGGAGTATAGCTTTCATTTGAATTCTTCCAAAGACTGCCAGTTAAACGGAGGGGAAAAAATGAAAAAATAAACACCCCCCCCAACAAAAACAAAAGCAAACCCCCACATCACTACCTTGCGCCCAATGGTATAATAAATAAGCAGTGACTGCAATCTTTAGCAAAAGGACCAAATTAAAGACAAGTTATAAAAATGATGTCCTTAAGTGCAATTTCACTTTCAAAATGTCTCAATCAGGGATTTACTGATAAAGTCAGAGAAACTAATGGAATAATTGGGGGGGAAAAGTAAAAAAAATTCAGTTTTATTTTCTACTTTTTTATTTGTTAAGCATTGCTTTTGCAAGAATGAAGACTTTTGGCACAGATTCAATAACTATGTAAACCCCTGTACATAAACACTGCATCAGTACTTTTGCCTTCTAAGGCAGTCAAAGTTTGTTTCAGCCTATTTATTTATTTGAGAATTGCAGTAGCAAGTGCTAGCGCCCATGATGTTGTGGGGTAAATCAAGTTTGAACAATATTAGAATTTTATGTTTTAAATGATTTTTTTTTTTGTGGCAGTTCTATCACAAACAGATACATCCCTTCTTAGCATTACCCTTTAATGAACAGGGATCAGACAAGTTGCATAAAGGAAAGGAAAGGAAAATGAAAAAGACCAAGCAGAGGGATGAAGGCTACAACAGAGAAAGTAAGCCTAACATATTGGTGCACTGATGACAAAAAGGAGTAATTCAGTCTGAAAATAAAAATTACCACTGCTAAGTTTACCATCACCACAACAAGTCCAGGATCATAATGCTGTAAGAAAGAAACACCATTTGTTAGGCAGAAACCATTAGGGTGGAAAACAGGCCTTCTAGCAGGCAGACAGGATGGGTTAAAGTTAACAGTTGGACTTCTCCCCTCCCACTACTTCAGGGTGGGGCTGGGGAAGAAAGTGGTCATCATCAACCAGATTTCACAATAGTTACACCAGGACTTGGGATTTCTGTACAATTTCTTGGTAACATGTACAGCAACTCCTGCTTTAAAATACAAAACTGGGGATGGAACAGGAGAAGGGCAAAGTACCGGCCAATTTAATTTACTAGAGTAAATAGGTAACAGCTTTTTGTCTGGTTATACTCCTTACCTACTTTGGTTTGAAATGATGTTTGGCATGGATTTTGATCGCTTTAATAATAACTTCTCAAGACCGAACACTCACTCTGGTCAAAAACTAGGCTTTTGGTCTCATACCTAACTGGCAATCATTTAGTTCTAGCTCTCCATGTTCTGTTTTCTAACTACTTAAAGATCATGCAGTCAAATATAATTTGGGGTCCCAAGAGTCAGTGTTTTAGGAGTTGGAAGAATGTTATAGCTATTCATGACTGAAAACAAATTCTAAAGAACAAAAATCAAATGAAAAAATTGGGGTGCGGAGAGAATCTTTAAAGCTCCACTCTAGAAAATGTAGCCAAAAGACTTCTGAGTTTTGTATCTTAGATAGTCAAACAGCATTTCAGTTCTGTTGTGAATGAATAACATTCTTTTCAAGTGATCTCTCTTGAGCTTTGTTTCTTCATAAGGAAGCCTTTCCAAGCACCAATTAACACTGAACAAAACTAACCTTTGGTAGAGACCAAGAACTCTGGAGAAAGTAGGGCCTAAAAACTACTAGATTTACAATCAGTCCACTCAAAAGGTTAAAATCACAGAAAATAAATAACCAGACTTTTAAAAAACTAAAAGGTCAAATGTAATTTCTCTCCATATTAAGCAGGCCCTGGACCAAGGAAAAATCCTAAGAGAAGGCCTTACAAAATAATTCTTAAAAAAGGTATAGAGCATGTATTTATTGTTTCTTATCAAGTATGATGAAAAGCACCCAATGGTAGTGGATAGAGGGTTTAAGTCCTGAACTCTCCATGGCCTGGGAAAGTCTCTAAGACTAAAAATTAATAGGAGTTGATCTGATGTTTTGTGTAAACAGAACTGACTTCCCGAGAGTGATTGATATAGGTGGTAAATATTCCCCACTTTAGTATTTTGGTTCTTTAATAGCAAAGCTTTCTACCTTTTAAAAGGCCACACATCATTGCTATCCATCGGCAGTGGCCTTCTAGCTGTCCTTTACTTAATGACATTTAATTTTTTGAACTCCCTGCCCTACTTGCCTGTCCCCTATGCTAGGAATGCTCTCTGTCCTGGCATCTTTCAAAAATCAGTTAAAGGGGCAGCTAAGTGGCACAGTGGATAAAGCACTGGTCCTGGATTCAGGAGGACCTGAGTTCAAATCTGGCCTCAGACACTTGACACTTACTAGCTGTGTGACCCTGGGCAAGTCACTTAACTCTCATTGCCCCACAAATAAATTTTAAAAAATGAACAAAAGAATCAATTCAAATTCCATTTTCTCCAAGAGGCCCCTTTCTAACCTCTCCTTTGCTAGAACTTTCCATATGACATTACATTCAATTCCCAGCATCTCTCTTTTTGGGGGATGGGGCAGGGCGGGGCAATGAGGGTTAAATGACTTGTCCAGGGTCACAGTGCTAGTAAGTGTCAAGTGTCTGAATCTGGATTTTAACTCAGGTCCTCCTGAATTCAGGGTTGGTGCCTTGTCCACTGTGCCACCTAGAGTCAATTTTTCTCTCAAACTCCCATATTAAGTACTTTCCCTCTATACACGTTGTTATTTTAACATGTCCTGAACTCCCTCTCCAACTCAAAGTCAGCTAGTTTCTCTTCCAGCTTTTTTATTTGTGAATGGCACTACCATTCACTTTATTAGTTAATTCACCCAGGCTTTGGACTACAGTCCTCTCTCCTCTCACCTACAATTTTAACAGCCAAATCAACTAGATTCCCATTAAATGTTTATTTCACCTATTGCCATCACAGTGATTTAGCTTCCTATTTGCTTAAATTACTGCAAGAGCCTCAAAATTGGTTTCCCTACCATTACTTTGTCCCCCATTTTCATCCATTCTATATTCTGCTGCCAGAATAATCTTTTTGATGGTTCTGATCATGTTAATTAATGCTGCTGTCTTCCCATGTCCCCAAATGTTCAATGACTTTAGATTACCTACCAAATAAAATCAAATAAAAAACCCTAGGATTCAAAGTCCTCTACAATTTGGCCCTGACCTGGCTTTCTAGCCTTATCTCATTATACTTTACTTGGTAGATCTTATGCTCCAAATAGAAGTATTCACTGTTATTCAAAATTAGAGCCAAAGTACCCTGCCTCCATGATTTGTTCATTCTGTTCTCTTTGCCCGAATACCCTTTTTTACCTCCCCTCCCAGTTATGATGAACACAATTCCTTTTTCTCCCCCAAGGCCCAGCTCAAATACCATTTCCTCCACAATGCCTTCCTTGATTCTTTCCATGTATCCTTCCTTCTTATCCCCTCTATAGAAGTAATTTCTCCTATTTACATAATACTTTCTCTTTTCTCGTTATACTTTGTGGGGGGGGGATGAGGGTTAAGTGACTAGCTGTGTGAGCTAGTAAGTGTCAAGTGTCTGAGGTCAAATTTGAACTCAGGTCCTGCTGAATCCATGGCCGGTGCTTTATCCATTGTGCCACCTAGCTGTCCCTTGTACTTTCATTATATTAGCATAAAAGTATTATATGTATTGAATAGGTCTTGTTGCACTCACAATGTAAGCGCCATAAGAACAGGGACTAAGTCTTTATTTTTCTATGTATTCCCTACAATAGGACAGATGATGGAGTAGATATCTTGCAGGGCCTGGAGTCAGTAAGATTCATCTTCATTAGTTCAAATTTGGCCTCTGACACTAGCTATGTTACCATGGACAACCATGTAACTCTGTATGTGGTCATGTGGTCCCACCCTTTGTGACTGTGTAACCCCGTTTTCCTCAGTTTCCTCATCTGTAAAATGACTTGGAAAAGGAAATGGCAAACTACTTCACTTTCTCTGTCAAGAAAGCTCCAGAGGGGGTCATGAAAAGTCAGCTATGTATTACTGAACAACATCATTCCCTATGTTAGCTTCTTAAACTGCGGGTTGCAATACCATATGGGATCACATAACTGAATGGGGGGGAGTTTCAAGAAAAATTTGGCAACAAGAAATGGTTATGTATACATATTTTATATACCTATACGCACCCAGTCACATAAAAATTCCTTGGGCAAAAAGGGGTCACAAGTGGAAAAAGTCTAAGAAGCCCTGCCCTTTACCACCTAACTGTTCTACATGTGGTAGGTATTTCATGAATTATCTCTTGATTCATTTAATTTTTTTGGTTAACTGTAGCAGAGGAGTTTGTAGACAAAGCTGACTGGCTGAGTGCCATTTCCCACCTAAAAACATTAGCTAGGATGTCAATTGCGGGGAGAGAGAATTTAAAGATTAAAAATATCTACCTTGACCTAAAGATGAGGGAAATTATATTATCTGGGAAAACTAACTAAACTTCACACAGTGCTTCATTACACTGTATCTCTTTAGAGCTAAAAGGTTGGGGGAGACATTCTGTAAGCAAGATTAAGGGAAAGAAAATGATCGTTTGAACTTCGGAATTCTTGCCTTCTTGCTATTTTAGATCAGACTCTATAATGCATCAGAAAATCTGTGGCTTATGACAAATTTGTCCAACACCTATTGATTATTACATATATCAGCTTTTAAAAAAGAGCTAGTTCTACCTAGTTGAAAGGTATCAATAAGGTTTAAAAATTAGCCCCTTGAGCTATAAAAATTGAATAATGGTAGCCTATATTTATACAACATTTAATGATTATAGAACTTTTTCATTTTCTCATCTGAAAGTCTAACCTTCAAATCTGAAGAACTGAATTTAACTTCCTTTATGATTAGTGTGACAACACAAGGGTGCTTTTGTTACCTCTAGTCTCTGCCCTTTCTAGTCCATACAACACAGCAAATCTGACCATGTCATTCTACTATGCAACATACTCCAGTCAGTGGTATTTACCTTTAAAATCAAATATAACTTTCTCTGTTTGCCATTTAAAGCTATTAACAAGCTAAATCTTGCCCATCCAGACTCTCTTTTAGTTCAACCAAACTAGCTTAGTTGTTGATATTTTCCTATGCACAAATGCAGGCTATTCCCACGTGTCTGGAATTCACTTCTTCATTTTTAGCTTCTTAGAATCCTTAGTTTTCAAAATTAAGCGCAAACAACACTTTCTACATGTGGAATTTCCTGATTCTTAAAGCTACTACCTGAATTAGTTTATATTTATTTTAATTTTAGATATAAAGAGGCAGCAATGCAACAGTAGATCCAGAACTGGCCTCAAAGCCAGAAATGGATTGTAGTCCTGCCTTTGACACAAACTGTTTGTATCATTTTAGGCAACATTCTAAAGCTACACATTGCAGATAAGGTCCCACAAGCATTGACAGGGAGTTTCCTCACTTGGGAGTTTCTTATAACAATGAAATCTCAGGTCTAGTCTTTATCCTTTTATTAAAACACACACACACACACACACACACTCGCGTGCGTGCGCGCACTCAAGCCATCCCCAGTGGATAATTCAAGATCCAGCATAAAACTGGTTAACATCTTAACCTCTTCCTTTTAAAATGTTTATACATATACATACACCCCCACACAAATGTCTATTTCCTACAAGTTGTTATCCCCTTATAGCATCTTAAACTTGAGGACAGGGACTATATCTTTCTTTTTTGTATCCCTGAAGTGTCTGAAACATTTTAGGCACTTAATAAATACTTACTGATTTAAAATGAATCTTCCCATTAACTTCTGTTAAAAAACCAGAAAAGTTATTTACATGGGGAAGGATGGATGAGGGAAGATACAAGGGAGACAGCATCATACAGGATCAAAGGCTTAGAATAGGTCAAGTGATTATCCAGCCTAATCTTATCTGAGGACCAGAGAATTAAATACCTTGCCTAAGGACCCACAGATAATAAGTAGCAGAGCTAGGTTTCAAATCATTGTCCTTTAATCTCCATACATCAAGCTACACAGAACCAAAATGTAAGAAATCAGGATTCTAGTCCTTACACTCTCACTGTAAGGTGTCAAAAAACCTTCAGGGCTTTAGTTTTCTCATCTGTAAAAATAAAGTATTGGACTAACTGAACTCTAAGATAACAGGAGAGCTCTAAAATTGCATGTTGTAAAAACATTGTCAAAGGAAGAGGTTAAGATGTTTGTTAGTTTAGTGTTGGGTATTGAAATATCTATACCAGCAAGTCAATACCAACTGGATATTACAGTTTTAGTGCAAAGAGCAATAGAGAGTCCTAGCTCTATCACTTACTAGGTTTAGTGTCTTGGGCTTCTAAGCCATTTTCCTAATCTGCAGAATAAGCATATCATCATCTTTTGCCCAACTCATGAGGTTGTTGCGGAAAAACAAATAACAATGTGTATGTGAAAATCCTGTGTAAAGCATAAAGCATCAAATACATCTCTTTGGCTCCCTACCATATATAAAGTCTCCCCAATCCTGTGAGATCCTATATATCAAGCCAGAGAACTTCTTGATTCCCAAACGCTCACTTCTACCTTTACTTCTTTGGTGTTGATAATAGTGTCTAAAAGAGCTAAACTCCAGTAACAAAGGCGGCTCCAACAAGACAGTTAGCAAGCCAACACCCTTCATAAGGCTGCCCTGATCAACAGTTTTCCAATAAATTCATGAATATTATAATCAAATCCAATTATAAAGTCATAAAATCTCACCACAACATTTAGCTAATCATCTATTTATAACTATTCCTATGGGACAGTCCAATAAAGGCATTTTGTCTTATGTTTTCATATATCCAAATAATTATATTAGGCCAAACCTATCTGTATTCCAGCCTGAATTTTCCTCTAGTTTGTAAGGAATTGGTTGTAATTAGTGTATCCTCAGTGACCTGCAACTTCTTCAGAACCTGTGGTATTACATGCTATGGGTAGCCATCAACTTTCGGTTTAAAAAAAGAATCCTTAGCAGTATTTCTCAAATCTAGTATCAAACCAAAAAAAATCCTACTTAGAAACTGGGAATATGAATGATTCAGGGTCAATAATTAAAAGAGTCAAGGAGTCTGACCCTTATATCCTGTTTTTAAGAAATTATCTGTTACTAGGAGAAAGCACACACGCAAAAATATATATGAAATAGAAGTTCAAAGAATATATTAGAAACATGACAAGCAGAACTTAAGGAAATGAGACCAACAGTCAATCCCCAAACAAACTGATTAATACAGAAGAGTAAGTCACATAGCTCAACCGAGGGAGAGAGAGAAACTTTGTAGGTGGCTTTATATTTATAGCATACTATGAATCAGAATATCATCACTGGACCTTGACAATCACCTAGTCCAACCTCCTCCTTTTGGAGAAAGAATTTGAAACCTAAAATGGGAAGTGACTTACTTAAAGTCATTCAGCTCTTAAATGGGAACTACAGGGAGGGGAACCTGATACTGAGAGCTGTCCACAGTCACTCTGGAGGAAGTTATAGAACTGGGATTTAGCAGATTACAATCTACTGCACTATTATCCATTTTACCACAAAAATAAGGTTTGGTCTCATTTAATTAATTTTATTATTACTGAGCATATGTCAATTGGAAAGATGGCCTCTCTTCTGCATTTCAAATTTACAGGAAGAAAATTAGTTCTAAGGTCCTAAACATCCTTAAATTCTATGAAATCTATGGCAGCACAATCCATATCCCTCTCCCTGCCACACACACAATCCATATTGAAAAAAAAAAGCCAGCAGCAGCTGGACTACATAATTAACAACTCCTTTCTTTTCAAGAACCCAATGTACTCTACACTGGCATTACAAATAGCCACTAGTGTCTGGCCATACCACCCTGCCCAATCTCATCTGATCTCGGAAGCTAAGCAGGGTCGGGCCTGGTTAGTACTTGGATGGGAGACAAACAGCCACTAGGAAGCCTAGATATTATAGAGGTAATGAGAACCAAGATTCCTTCTGATTTAAAATCTGGTGCTCTTTCTACTATACCACAACTTTCACTTTGGTTTTATTGTTCTTCCCTTGCAAATTAGGGCACAAAACTAAAACCTAGAAATACATAAATCCAAAGAATACTATTTTGAACGACTGAAGTAGTACTGCCATACAATTCACTACTATTCTTTTGATAAATAGAAGAATCAGTTGCCTTCAACCATTTGTTTTCTATCTCATCTTTAATCTAGCCCTGCCTACCAACATACCCAGGTTTGCTCTACCCACATTCCTTCAGCCTTAAAAAATCCCCACCTAGATCTTCTGTCTTCTCAAATTACTGCCCTATACTTTTCTCTTTCATAGCCAAACTCTTATTGAAAAATCTTTTTCATTGTTTCCATTTCCCTTCTTCCCACTCATTTCTCAACCCCTTGCAAATTGGCTTCCAAACTCACCATTCATAGAAATTATTCTCTCCAAAGCTACCATCAAAGTATCATTTCTTTAACCACCAACTCTGGTGACTTTTTCTCACTTATCTTTCTTGACTTTTTAGAAGTATTTCGCATTCTGTTTTAGGCAAGGCAATGAGGGTTAAGTGATTTGCTCAGGGTCACACAGCTAGTAAGTGTCAAGTGTCTGAGGCCACATTTGAACTCAGGTCCTCCTGAACCCAGGACCACTGCTTTATCCATTGTGCTATCTACCTGCCTCCAGTACTTGGCATTCTTGACCATTCTCTCTCCTCTCTGGGTTTTCACAATACTATTCTCTTTTGGTTATCTACCTATCTATATGAGCATTCCTACTGTCTCCTTTTCTATCATCCATATCACATCTCCTAACTGTAGGAGTATCTCAAGATTGTCCTAGACCCTCCTTTCTTTTTCTCCATTATCTTTTAGTAACTTTCTCAATTCTCCTGAGTTTCATTATCATCTCTATGTGGATGACTCCAGATCTATTGGCATGAGGCATGGCACTAACTCATCTTCTCTCCCTAGAAAATGACAGAATGGGTAAATAAAGGTGGTTCTTGATGGTGATACTGTGCCGTAGGACACTAGTCAAGGTAATTTCTAAAGTTGTCTCTTGTCTTCAATTGCCCTCACTGGACATTTTGAACCAGATGTCCCATAATAGGCATCTCAAACCTAACATATCCAAAAGAAGACTTGTCTTGTCAAATAAACCCAAACTTTCTTCTGAATTGTCCACTTTCTATGAAGGAAACTATAATTCTTATAAGTTACCTCCATTCTTTGTTTTTGATTTTTCTTTTTTTAGTGAGGCAATTGGGGTTAAGTGACTTGCCAAGGGTCACACAGCTAGTAAGTGTTAAGTGTCTGAGGCCGGATTTGAACTCAGGTCCTCCTGACTCCAGGGCCGGTGCTCTATCCACTGCGCCACTTAGCTGCCCCAAGTTACCTGCATTCTTAATTTTGGAGTCATACTGGATTCCTCCCTCTTCCTCACCCCATACAACCAGTTACTAAATCTTGTTGGTATTACCTGGACTACATCTCTCTCTCTCTTTTTTTTTTTGGCCAGGCAATGGGGGTTAAGTGACTTGCCCAGGGTCACACAGCTAGTGTCACGTGCCTCCTACCATCTTTTACTATCTTTTCCCTTCTCTAACTATCCTATATCATGGCTTCCTATATTGTAGATTTTGGCTGAAAAAATTTTATTTGGGCAACTCATTTTCCATTTTCTCTATATATTTTTTCCCATTTTCATTTTCCAGAATAAACCTTGCTGCTCAGTTTAAGAGTAAGGAGGAAATTCCATCAATCCAAAGATTTCTGACTTACATATTATCAACTAGTTAATAGTGTTGGTCGGATTTTTTACAATTTTATTCTTTTTTTGTTCTAATAATCTCAGAACTTTTTACTGAAACAATCATCTATACCTTAAGTATTCTACACTGGTACATCAAAAAACTTAAGACTATTTCCAAAGGAAATTTTATACAATAACAGAAAACAGGATATATGTCCATAATACTATAGCATTATCTTATGTTTCTAAGCAAATGTTTTATGAACCAAATTCAGATAAATATTTCCTTTGTATACATCTCATGCTAACTGGCTTTAATTTATCCCTGTAATTATTATCACCATTTATTTTTTTTATTCTTAAATCTTTTTTTTTTTTTCAGGCAATAGGGGGTTAAGTGACTTGCCCAGGGTCACACAGCTAGTACGTGTCAAGTGTCTGAGGCTGGATTTGAACTCAGGTACTCCTGAATCCAGGGCCGGTACTTTAACCACTGCGCCATCTAGCTGTCCCTATTTTCTTTATTCTTAAAAAAAATTAAAATAAAAACCATTTCCTTACTAGGACCTTTCATATTCTTCACTGGCTTCATGGAAAGACAGTTTTTGTTTTTTTCTCAACAATTTATAACATAGTACCATGTTTCTTAGGTCATTTCCCTTTGCTCTAGAGTAAAATCTTTAAAAAATCTGTCCTAATTCCTTCTTGACACTTTTACACCCTCCCACCTCATTCCTCAATTTAGTCTGAAGTTGTTGGAGAATTTTCAACGACATACTGGCTATGAAGACAAGAGACAACTTTAGAAATTACCTTGACTAGTGTCCTACGGCACAGTATCACCATCAAGAACCACCTTTATTTACCCATTCTGTCATTTTCTAGGGAGAGAAGATGAGTTAGTGCCATGCCTCATGCCATGCCACTATTCATCAATCACCAACCAACTTCTTGCACACTGTGTATACCTGAAGTCCTATCATCAACTCCTCAGATGAATAAACATTAAACTTAATGCATAAGGGTTTTCTAATTAAATACTTGCATGACTGACATAGTTACCATTAGCTGACTCTTTGTTCATATGGTCTTTGGTACTTACTCCTTCCTTATTTGAAGTCACTTCCTCAGTCATTATTTAAGAAGGGGAAGGGAACAAGTATTTACTAAGTTCCTATTATGTGCCAGGCACTGTGCTAAGTGTTTACAAATATCTCACTTGATACTCACTATCCCAGGGAAGTGGATGGTATTATTATCCCCATTTTAAGAAAACTGAGGAAGACAGAGGTTAAGTGCCTTGCTCAGGTTCACAGCTAGTAAATGAGGCTGAATTTAACCTCAGATCTTCCTGACTCCAGGCCCAGCACTTCACCACCTTGTTGTCTTGATAGTCCAAGTTAGTATTTTCTGCTGCAAAAGCTTCTAAATAAGTCTTCCTAAGAACACTCACACTACATTTCAGTGCCAAATTAATCTACTTAGAAATATCCTTTTCATTATAAAAGGCCACATGATATAAAAAAGCACTGCACATCTCTAACCAACACAAATTTTAGAACAGCTATTATGCATTATGACCTACCCCCACCATAATACTGTAGAAGCCTGCTATAATGTCACTTGGTAAAGTTTTAAATTCAAAGGAAAATAAATTCTGAAATAATGGACAAGGATAAAAGTAATCTGAAGTACAAGTAAGCATAATAGACCAGCAAGTGCTCAAGCTACTGAATTAAATGAATTGTTGAATTATTTCAATTCAACAAGCATTTTTGTTGAATGAATACCACCACCCTCTGAGATCCAGGCTTGAAAGCTAAAGAGTCCTGGGGCAGCTAGGTGGCACAGTGGATAGAGCACCAGTCCTGGACTCAGGAGGACCTGAGTTCAAATCCGGCCTCAGACACTTGACACTTACTAGCTGTGTGACCCTGGGCAAGTCACTTAACCCCAACTGCCTCAACAAAAAAAAGGAAGAAAGCTTTCTTTCACTACTCACATTCAGTCAGTTGCTGAATCTCATCAATCACAACTCCCCAATACCTGGCCTGGCCTCTTGTCTGGAATTCTCTAATGGCTTCTGTGGAGGCTAGCCTGCCTCTACTCTTGTCACTTACCATTTGGCTTTCAAACAGGTGCTAAATCTTCCTGATTTAAAAAGTCTCACGATGGAATTTTCCCTGCTCAAAAATCTTTAATGCCCCACATTGTCTAGATGATAAAATTCAAAAACAGTCTAAATATGAAATTTAAAATTCTCTACACTGTACTTTTCCAGTTTTATTTACAATACTCTGCCTTTCATAAAGACTATGTTCTAGTCCAAATAGGGAAAAAAAATAGGACCACTAGCTATTCCATAAACTTGCTATTCTGTCTCTTGCTTCCGTGCCTTTTTAAATATTCCTCATTACTGAAATGCATTTCTCCTTCTTTGCATCTACCTTTCAGAAACCATCTCCTTTAAACCTTAGCTCAAGGGTTATCTCCTCCAAGAAGACTACTCTATTTCTTTCCTCATCCTTCTCTACACCCTGGCTGAAGATGTTCTGTCCCTGCTCAAATTCTCCTAGAGCATTCTGTTTGAGGTTTCCTTACTTGATTTCTATTCATCTATTTCTAAATGTTTGGTCCCTATCAGTAGAACATAAGTTGTTCAAGGGCAAGGACACCATTTTTTTCTTTACTTCCCTGGACCCTAAGTGTCAAGAGACTATATAATGGGGATGAGACAACTCCCCCTACTTGTTTTTCATGTTTCACTATTTTTTATTTTTTGGTGAGGCAATTGGGGTTAAGTGACTTGCCCAGGGTCACAGCTAGTGCGTGTCAAGTGTCTGAGGCCAGATTTGAACTCAGGTCCTCCTGAATCCAGGGCCGGTGCTCTATTCACTGCGCCACCTAGCTGCCCCTCCTCCTACTTGTAAGGATTTTACATATTTTTTTTTTTTCCGGAGAGGCAATGGAGGGTTAAGTGATTTGCCCAGGGTCACACAGCTTGTAAGTGTTAAGTGTCTGAGGCCAGCTTTGAACTCGGGTCCCTCCTGAATTCAGGGCCAGTGCTTTATCCACTGCGCCACCTATCGGCCCCAAAGGTATTCTAATTACAGATTTTTTTTTTCAGGGCAATGAGGGTTAAGTGACTTGCCATGGGTCACACAGCTAGTAAGTGCTGAGTGTCTGAGGCCAGATTTGAACTCAGGTCCTCCTGCATTCAGGACCAGTGCTTTATCCACTGTACCACCTAGCTGTCCCCCAGGACTTTATATTATTACGGGAAAGACAATCAATTCATATATAAATGTATATAGTATAAAGATAATATGAATAAGAATATATACATAGTTAAAAACAGGGTATTTTAGAAGGAAAGTACTTGCAGTTGGGAAGATCAAGGAAAGCTTCATGTTTTCACGATAGTGCTTGAATTGTGTCTTTTATAATAATAATAAATTTAGAATTTTCCCCAAGTTACATGTAAAAACAAATTTTCACATTGATTTTTAAAAAAACTTTGTGTTCCAAAGTCTCTTCCTCCCTCCCCCTCCCAACCTCTCCCTAAGAACTCAAGTAATTCAATGTAAGTTATACATGTGCAGTCATGCAAAATATCTCCACAGGTTGTAAAAGAAAACAGACAAAATAACTTTAGAAAGAGGAACTAACAAAAAAAATACTTCAACCTGTGTTCAGATACCATAAGTTCTTTCTCTGTAGATGGATTGCATTTTTCATAAGTCCTTCTGATAGCATCCCGCTCATCACTTCTTTCACATTTATTATTGTTAACTGTATTACCCTCCATCCTATTCCCTCCCCTTGATATTTACTCTATTTTCTATCTTCTTTCACCCTATCCCTCCTCAAAAGTGTTTTGCTTCTTACTGCTCCCTCCTTATCTCCTTCTCCTCCCACTTTTCTGCAGGGCAAGAGATATTACTATACCCACTCGAGTGTGTATGTTATTTCCTCTTTGAGCCAATTCTGATGAGAGTAAGGTTTACACCCCCCCCTTCACTCTATTTGAATTGTGTCTGAAGAGAGGGAGATGGGATATGAATTGTCATGTGTAATGAACAAAGAGGAGACAGGTGCTGGATCACAGAAGCACCACATGGTAGACTTGCACTTAAGGAAAACCACTTTGGTAGCAGTGTGTAGGATGGACTGGAATACAGAGAAACTGTAGACAAATTAGGAGGGTTTTATAACGATGTAGGAAGAAGTAATGGTGGCTTGGGCTAAAGTGGAAGCTCTGTGAGAGGAGGGAAGGGGGTCAGAATAAAAATGTGTATGTAGAAATGACAAGATTTGGAACACTGGAAGAATAGTGACAGAAACAGGAAAATTTGGAAGAGGGGAGGGTTTAGGGAGAAAGAGAATGAGTTCATTTTTGGATAAGTTGAGGATGAGATGTTCAGGGGTATAAGCAATGTACTAGATGTTGGAGGACACGAAGACAAAAAAGAGTCTTACACCCTTGAGAAATTCACCTTCTACTGAGAGATACAACATGCAGATAGGTAAATACAAAACAATCTGAGGAGGGAGACTTACAATTTAATTCAGGAAGATTAGGAAAGGCAGATTCTCATAAGAAGTGGTAGTTGAGACCTAAGCATCAAAGGAAGTTAAGTATTTTAAGAGGGAAAGATAAAGAATGAGTGCATTTTAGGCATGCTGATACAAAGGTATGCAAGCAGGACTAAGTTCAAGAAACAACAAGTGGGTCAGTTTATCTGCTATACCAAGAACACAAAGGGAAATAACATGAAATAAGTTTGGAAAGTCTAGGGCCAAACAGAGGAGTTTTTGTGTTATCCTAGGAGCAATAGGAAGCCACCAAAGATCAAGCAGGTAAGTGACATGGTCACACCTGTACTTTAGGGAGATTATTTTGTTTCTTGTTTTCTTTTTTCCTCCTTAATTAAAAAATAAAATTGTTTTTAGTTCCAAATTTTCTTCCTCTCTCTTACCCTTACCCCGCCCCCCCCATTGGGAAGGGAAGAAATATGATACACATCATACATGAAGTCAAGCAAAACATATCTCCATAATGGGGGGGTTGGGGGAGAGAGCAAATTTTTTAAAAATGAAAAAAATTAGTTCCAATCTATTCTTAGAGTTCATCAGTTTTCTTTCCAAAGGTGGACGGAATTTTTCATCACGGGTCCTTTGGAATTGTGGTGGACCATTTGTGTTGATCAGTAGCTAAGTCTTTCAAAGTTGATTACCATTACAATATTACTGATACAGTGTACAATGTTTCCCTCCTTCTGCTCACTTCATTTTCTATCAGCTCCTATAAATTTTAGGAAGATTATTTTGGCAGCTATGGGGAGGGTGGATTAGAGAGAGAAGAGGCTGGAAGCAGGGTGACAACGTAGAAAGTTGTTTCAGTAGTGTAGACAAGCAGTGACATCAACCAGAACTAGGGTGGTTGCTATGGAGAGAAAGGGATAAATGTAGAAGATATTGCAGAAGTAAATTCACATGGTTTATCAACTGACTGCATATAGCAAAACAGGGATAAGGGAAAAGAAATAGTCGAGAACGACTCTAAGGTTGTTTGACCATAGCTAATAGTGAGAATGGAAATAACCTCAAAAAGAACGAGCAAAGTCTAGAGGAGGGGTGGAAAATGGGAGAAGGTAATTAATAGTTTTGGCCATGTTAGGGTACTGTTCTCCATCTCTGGATTTTCTATGACCCTATTTCACTTACCTACTCAAAAGTCTTTTTAAAAACTGTTCATAGTATAAAGTTTAAAGCTTGTTATTCACAACCCTCTTTAATATGGCTCCAAATCTATCTCTTACCTTGGTCCAGCCAGCTAAATCTACTCACTGTTCACAATGTTCCTCAAAATGGAATGCTCTTTCTAATCCTCTCTACCTGTCCTTCAAGACTTGGCTCAAGCTTCACGTCTTTTGTGAAGCTTTGTTTTACCATGGCCTTTTCTGAACATACTTGTCTGCCCTTTATATATTGGCATGTTATTAATTACTTTTTCATGGATACAGAGGCATGTTTTCTCCAACTAGAATGTAAATTTTGAGTGAAGAGACTATGTCTTATTTAAGTTCCTCCCAGTGTCCAGTGCACACAGTAGGCACTAAATATTTGCTCCTGGTTCTTTGATTATAGATTTGAAGTGGGACAGAGCTCAGAGATTCTAGTTCCATTATACTAAACCACTTCCTAATTTATTCTTTGCCTGTGGATGGCTTCTAACTTGCCTCTCTGATACTGCATATAACAGTGGTATCTTTGTTTTCAAAGCTAAAGAGATAGGGATAGCAAAATAGCCCTCCTAGCAAATATTAACTTTAAAAAATTAGTAGTTTTCCAGACACACTAATACTCAGTTGGTGGAATTGTGAATTGGTCCAACTATTAGGGAAAGCAACCTGGAATTATGATGTGAAAGCAAGTAAAATGCCCAGTCTCTAGTCCAGAGATACCACTGCTAAGCATATGCTTAGCAAAGAGAGAAATGTTCAATACATACACCAAAAATATAAATAGTGACACCTTTTATAATACTTTGAAGACAAAGTCTTGGTGATGGCTAAACAATTTGTGGTACATGAATATAACAGAATATTACTGTACCATAGGAAATGATGAATATGAATACACACTGATATGGGAAGACTTAAGGGAACTGATGTAAAGAAGCAGAAGGGGGAAATAATACACACAATGACTGCAATGCAAATTGGGGGGGAAAAACAACCAACAAAAATTAATAAATGGTCATGGTTGTGCTTTGTTCTCAAAGAAGACCAAAATGACATCACCATATTGGGGTCAAGGTACGTGTCCACTGTGGCTGATCAGACCAATACAAGCTTGGAAGGCTCCACCACAGGTCAGGCATGAATAGGCCATATGAACATTTGGAGTGGAGATGCCTCTAAATTTGTTTATCTCATGTTTCTCTTGAGCTACTGCAATTTTGCTTTGCTCAGAGAGCATAGCACCTTCTTTGATGCAGGCGTACCATGTTGGGCAGTCCTGTGCCAGTGTCTCCATGTCTCACAATCACCTTGTTGTTTGTCCTTCATTCTTTCTTTTGCTATTTTTTTTGGGGGGGGGGGGAGGTGAGGCAACTGGGGTTTAGTGACTTGCCCAGGCTCAGGTCCTCCTGACTCTAGGGCCAGTGCTCTTATCCACTGCACCACCTAGCTGCCCCGTTTGTCCTTCATTCCTGAAGAGGATCATCACATGAGGATGATGTCATGACTTGCAGTGAATTGGATTTAAGTGAGGGAGGGTTGTGCAAAGTCACCAACCTCACTCATTCCTCCAGAGCCACCTGGGTCCAGTGGAAAGACATACATCAGGACGATTGGAGATGGCCCTAGATATTTAAGGCAATTGGGTTAAGTGACTTGCCCAGGGTCACACAGCTAGTGTCTAAGGTGAGATCTGAACACAGAACCTCCCAACTTTAGGGCTAGTGCTCTATCCACTGTGCTACCTAGCAGCCCCCAAAGAGGGGCTTTGAGAGTATCTTTGTATGGCTTCTTCCAACCTCCATGTGAATGCTTGTCATGTGTGAGTTAAAGGCTATGTTAAAAGCTTGATTCCCATACTCACTTTCCCCCTACCCCTGAAAGATATTTGAGAATGCACTTCCCTTCCCATCTTTGGAACACAGTATATACTGTCAGACTTCATGTATGAATTGGTTGGTTACTTTTTAAAAATTGTATCTTTCTTAGTTATAAGATATAGCCTTCTAAGTCTGGGAGGGGGAGAGATATTTGAAATGAAGGTGGCAAAAAGGCAAAAGATATCAATAACAAATTTTAAAGACTATTTTAGTTGCTTTAGTTATTCTATCGTATGTTACAGATGAGTTACTAAATTGCCTTTGGTGTTTTCCTTTAATATTCTCTTTCTGTTTTCACCTAGCTTGATCTTAGCACAAGCTTCATATCAGTGTTTCTCACTCCTCTAACCCTACTACTTAGATGGCCAAGCACAAATCACTCTGTACTTCTTGAGGTTTAACTGACTACCAAACTTCGACTAATTGTCTCCCGTTTAGTTTCATTAATTTTGTCTATACAGTTATCCTTTCCACATCATGACTTTCCCCACTGAGGTTTCACTATATTGTGAATTGGCATAAGAAATTAAACAGGAATTTTTTGGGAGTTTTGCAGAAGCTGCAGACAACATGCAAAGGCCAACAGATGACAGAGAAAGTTTAGAAACTCAGGAATGGATAAAATATATGTATAGTATTGAATAATATCAACATTTTATTTTTTTTTAACTTTTATTTTTTTTTTTAAGTGAGGCAATTGGGGTTAAGTGACTTGCCCAGGGTCACACAGCCAGTAAGTGTTAAGTGTCCGAGGCCGGATTTGAACTCAGGTCCTCCTGACTCCAGGGCCGGTGCTCTATCCACTGCGCCATGTAGCTGCCCCAACATTTTATTTTTTAATGCCATAATAATTCAGACTTATTCTCTGGTACAAAGGGAGGGCCAAAAAATTTTGTGCCGATTTTCCAGATTGAGGGAGTGCTGTGTCCCTAATCCCTGTGAAGTGGAAGAGATAACTGTATTCATTACATTTGAGCAAGAAAGTCAAAGACACACCAGACCTTAAGTAGTAACTTCCATACCAATTAACTCCCATTCTGTAAAATGATTATGTGTCTCTGACAAATTTGTATAAAGTTCCCAAATCTGGCAGCAATTACAGCTGCAGGTTATCCTACCTCTTTCTTGGATCAATCTATATTTTAAAACATCATCTCCTATTTTGGGATCTGGGAGGCTACATGTATGCTATCCTTTCTAACATTCTTCTAAACCCAGCAGCATCTCTGTTGTGAACAATAAGGTGTGCTTCTTTTATTGTGTTTTTTTTTTTTTAGTGAGGCAATTGGGGTTAAGTGACTTGCCCAGGGTCACACAGCTAGTAAGTGTTAAGTGTCCGAGGCCGGATTTGAACTCAGGTACTCCTGACTCCAGGGCCAGTGCTCTATGCACTGCGCCACCTAGCTGCCCCCAAGGTGTGCTTCTTTTAAAGGGGGAACTGTGCTACACTGAACTTCAACCCCAGCTTCTTAACATTCAAAAAACAAAATCTTATATATGACAAAAACATCTTTACTAGCTTCTTTGGCAGCAGTCTGGTCTACTTTTAGATGTGGGTGAAACTCAGGAGTCTTGCCCAGTTTAACCCAAGACTATCTGCACAAACCTGAACCCCTGTCAGATGGTTAGTGCTAGCTAGTAAAGGGTCTTACTAAGCAAAGAGGAAGAGAAAGTAAGGTAGAAGGTAGCAACAGTAAGGGAAAATGAGTGTGGCCAAAAAAAGGGGGTGGAGGGTAGAAGAGATCTTTGCAAATAAGGGTTCTTACTAGAATCTTGTCTGGTTTATCTAGTTAAAGAATTAGTGAAAATAGTATGTAAACTGTATAACCTGTATCTGATTGCTTACTGCCTCAGTGAAGGGAGAGTGGAAGGAAGATAAAATTGGATAAAAATTGGAAACCACAACTATAAATAAAAATGTTTATTACTTAAAAATACTATGTAAACTTACATCATCTTCCTCCAATCACAATATAAACTCCTTCAGGTTAGAAATATAGTATTGTAGTTCTAAGCATAGTGACCTGTCATAGAGTATTTACTTAGAAAATGTCCTTAACCTTTGACTCAATGATTCCAGTCCTAAGTATAGACCCATCCCAAGGTAGGCAAAGACAGGAATAAAAATCTATTACATATCTAAATATTTTTAACAATATTCTCTTGTAGCAAAGAACTAGGAATAAAGTAGGTTCCTGTCAACTGAAGAATAATTTAAAAATATTATAGTATATGAATGCAATGAAATTTTGTAAAGTAAGAAATGATATGGGGGCAGCTAGATGGCGCAGTGGTAAAGCACAGGCCCTGGATTCAGGAGTACCTGAGTTCAAATCCAGTCTCAGACACTTAACACTTACTAGCTATGTGACCCTGGGCAAGTCACTTAACCCCAATTGCCTCACTAAAAAAAAAAAGAAAAAAAAAAAGAAATGATATGGGGCAGTGTCACAGTGGAAGGAGAATCAAATTCTGAATCAGGAAGACCCAGATTCAATTCCTGCCTCCAATACATACTGACTGTGTGACCCTGGATATATTATTTAATTCCATGTCAGGGTCTGAATCACTCTCAGACTAAGTTGCAAAACTGATGACAAAGGTCATAGGTAGTAAAGGGAGTTCCCATACACCAATGGAGGTCCTTAAAAAAAATAAAAGTGAATAAGGAGAATTCAGAGACACATAAGATCTGTATAAACTGATACGGAGTTGATATAAGTGGAACCAAGAAAGTAATTTATATAGCAACAGAAATGGAAAAAAAAATCACTAAAATGAAGTCAAACTCTAACTTAAAAAACTCCAAAAGACCAGATAATAAAATATAACTCCTCCCTTAAAGCTGAGAAGACATGATCTCTATGGGACATTTTTTGCTTTTTCTTTCTCACAAAGGAGGGCTCAATCTAGTGAGATAAGGGGAGTAAATAACATAAAGACAAAAGACATCAATAAAATAAACAAATATTTTTAAAAACAACAAATTAGACAGGTGGCCATGGGTAGCTATTTTAAGCAGCTTGAAGTGTTAACCTTTCTTCAGGGGCTGGGGGTTCCATTTCCAAGAACACTGTTCACTGTCCTCTCCATTTCCTAAGCAAGCTTTATTACTCCTATCCATGAGTTACTTTCTTTATTGGTACAGGGTTCCATGCTGAAAGTCCCCCTCATTATTGAGGATTGCTTGCACAACAGATTATGTAGAATGAACCTGCATTGATCATGGGTTGTTCCTACACATCCCTAGGGCAGCTTGACTTCTCAGAGGACTTTGACACTTGCCTTTCCCAATTCCCCCCTTAATGCTAACTGCCTTTCCACTAAAATTATCTCCATATGTCCTGTATATACCTTATTTGTACATAGTGGTTTGCATGTTGTCTTTCCTATTAGCCTGGGATATCCTTGACAGTGGGAAAAAGAATTGTGGGGTGGGTTTTGGTTTTGGGGATTTTTGGGGGGAGGGGAAGGGGGTGTGTGTGTGTGTGTGTGTGTGTGTGTACAGGAGCTTTTTTTTTTATCCCCAGCAATTAGCACAATGTCTAGAACAGCAGAAGTTTAATAAATGCTTCCTCACTTAAACACTGCTATAACAGTAACCTGGCAACAGGCACCAATCTCACCAACATATCCAAAATATTAAAATGTGCCATCAATGAAGCTGTCGATGCTGTAAGGGGAAAAGGCAATATAGAATATTGGCACTAATATGCAAGTTAGTAAATTGGAAAAAATTTTCAGACTTTACGTTCATAGACTTCTATGTTGTATAACTTGTAATTTCAGAACCAAAGTTTAAGCATATGGTGAAAATATTCCCTGGAGAATCTGCAGGAGTCTGTTGCTATTTATCATATCAGAAATAGTGTTGTAATATCTTTTTGCAAAGGATAGAGTAAAATTTTCTGCTGAGAGAACTAGCAAGTAGAAATATTAAAGTCATATAAAAGTAGTGTCAATAAAGAAGCTCTTACAACAAAGATAAATAAGGCCAGTTCTGCAGACCTTTGCATTAAGTTACCTGAACTTCTTTACCAAAGACAATTCGACTTCTCCTATAGTAACACTAAATGTGCTTACAGATGTAGCACTTGTTAAGAATTCTAAGACTGCAGATATGGAACACTTAATATATTACCTGGCTCCCAAGACTGAGAACAAAGGAAGATCCTAGTCATATTTTAATTACAAAAAAGATTTAAAAAATAAAAAATCTCTGGAAGGAAGTGCTTTTGAAATATCAATGCCTTACATAACTTAAACTGTCTTTTCAGTCCTAACATTCAGTTCATTCTTGTTACAAATGTAGCTGATTTTCTGGAAACAGTTCTCCCCGCCCTTCAAAGTTCAAAGTAAAGATTTATGCTATTATCCTAGAGCAGAGGTTTTAACTTTTTTATGTCATAGATGTTTCTGGCAGTAAGGTGAAGTCTATGGATCCTGTCTCAGAATGTTTTCAAAAGCATAAAATACAAAACACAGGATTACAAAGGTAACCCATTATACTGAAATACAGTTATTAAAACATTTTTTAAAAGTTAAGAATGCCTATCCTGAACTATGCCTTATTTAGAATTTCTCTATTTTAGGTGACTTTATAACAACAAACTTCTTTAGAATGCAGAGAAATACTTGTAATTTTCACAGGTGATTCTCATCTTCATTTGCTGCTACAGAGCTACTGATGAATTCCCAACTATAGCTACTATTAATGTAAAATTTATTTGCCAATATTTTCATTTTAGCCTGAACTATTATAAAGCAATGTGAAAATAACAAAAAAAGAATATTGTTTCGATTATAACAAATAGTATAAGACACTGAACTAGACATTTGAAACAGGTTAAATGATATTTCACCTCAATTTAAACTCAGTGAAGGGATTCAAGTAGGAAAAAAAAAAAACTGACTTAAAAGAAACTCATGATGTCCCTGTTATTCCAATATTATTCCCTAAATTCCGGCTGGAAGTGCACTTGTAAAAACCATAAAGGGTGATTTTTCAGGGCTAAGCTACAAAAAGTTCTTTAAAGCACAAATAAAAGATAACTGATTGAATCCATGGAAACAACTGCTTCTCCATTCTAGAAACACACTATAAGATTTATCCTCACCTTTAAAAGCCTTTTAGGTCCCCAATATAAGGCTTAAGAGCCAGCAGTGGGTGATAGAGGGATGGCCTTGTTGTCAGGATGATGGGTTCAAATCTTGCATCTGACATATATGTAAACAGTATAACCCTGAACAAGTCACTTAATCTCTCAATGCCTCAAAATACCCCTCTAAAACCATAGTTTTTAGAAGTTATTTACTGACATTGGTAGAAGGAGCTCTTCTAAACAGATAGGATGGCAGGTCTGGGCCTTCCATCCCATGGGTAAAACAAAATTTTTAGATACACACATTTTTGTTAGTCCCTATGAAACGGCAGAACATCTAGTAAAAATTTCTAAAATCCTGAATATCTTATCCAATATCCCAGTAATAATATAGTTTTATTGTCTTTCATTCAATTAAATAAGCATTTATTGATATTAAAGATGACTGTAACTGACCAATCCTGAATACAAGATGCCTTATAATTTATAATTGCTGGTCTGGTCTGTTGGTTTCTTTTTTTTTTTTTTTAAGGGGGGGGAAGAGTAGGGGTAGGGGCAGCTAGGTGGCGCAGTGGATAGAGCACTGGTCCTGGAGTCAAGAGTACCTGAGTTCAATCTTACACCTTATACTAAAATAAGGTCAAAATGGATACATGATTTAGACATAAGAGGTGATACCATAGGTAAATTAGGAGAGAAAGGAATAGTGTACCTATCAGATCTTTGGAAAGGAGAACAGTTTTTGACCAAACATGAGATAGAGTATATTATAAAATGCAAAGTGGATGATTTTGATTATATTAAATTAAAAAATTTTTGTACAAACAGAAGCAATGCATCCAAAATTAGAAGGGAGGCAGAAAGCTGGGAAACAATTTTTGAGGCCAGTGCTTCTGATAAAGGCCTCATCTCTAAAATATATAGGGAATTAAATCAAATTTATAAGAATCCAAGTCATTCCCCAATTGAGAAATGGTCAAAGGATATGAACAGGCAGTTTTCTGATGAAGAAACCAAAGCTATCTATTCCCATATGAAAAAATGCTCTAAATCTCTAATGATTAGAGAGATGCAAATTAAAACAACTCTGAGGTACCACCTGACACCTATCAGATTGGCTAAAATGACAAAAAAGGAAGATAATAAATGTTGGAGAGGCTGTGGGAAAATTGGAACACTAATGCATTGTTGGTGGAGCTGTGAGCTGATCCAACCATTCTGGAGAGCAATTTGGAATTATGCCCAAAGGGCGATAAAGCTGTGCATACCCTTTGACCCAGCAATCCCACTTTTAGGTCTTTTGCCCAAAGAAATCATGGAAGGGGGAAAGGGACCCACATGTACAAAAATATTTATAGCTGCTCTTTACGTGGTAGCAAGGAATTGGAAGTTGAGGGGGTGCCCATCAATTGGGGAATGGCTGGACAAGTTGTGGTATATGAATACAATGGAATACTATTGTGCTGTAAGAAATGATGAGCAGGAAGAGTTCAGAGAAACCTGGAGGGTCTTACGTGAGCTGATGATGAGTGAGATGAGCAGAACCAGAAGAACATTGTACACAGTATCATCAACATTGAGTGTTGACCTACTGTGATGGACTATATTCTTCTCACCAATGCAATGGTACAGAAGAGTTCCAGGGAACTCATGATAGAAGAGGATCTCCAAATCCAAGAAAAAAAAAGAAAGAAAGAACTGTGGAGTATAGATGCTGATTGAACCATATTATTTCTTTTGTTTTGGGTGCTGTTGTTTTTTTTTTTCTATTTTGAGGTTTTGCATCACTGCTCTGATTCTTTCTCTTGTAACAGGATTAATGCAGAAATAGGATTAATGTGATTATGTGTATATATATGTGTGTATATATATATATCTATATGTATATGTATAGATATATATAGATATAACCTATATCAGATTACCTGCTGTCTAGGGGAGGGGGGAGGGAGGGGAGGGAGGGAGGGAGAAAAATCTGAAAGTGTAAAGCATGTATAAACAAAAGTTGAGAACTATCTTTACATGTAACGGAAAAAATAAAATATCTCAAAAAAAAAAAAAAAAAAAGAGTACCTGAGTTCAAATCCAGCCTCAGACACTTAACACTTACTAGCTGTGTGACCCTGGGCAAGTCACTTAACCCCCAATTGCCTCACTTAAAAAAAAAAAAAGAGTAGTACACAACTGCACTGAGTTGTGTACCTTTCTTCAAGTGCTACACATCCAGCCGGCCTCCTCTACAAATGAAAGGAGAAGACAGAGATCTTCCCCGATGATTCTAGCCATCACTAAGGTCCCTCCTCTCCCCTTTCTTTTGATCTCCTACTGCACTTATAACATGTACATTTATAACTTGTATAAAATGTATATAATTTATCACTTAAATATAAATGGTCATATTATATTCTTTAGATTAGTTTTATCCCCCTAATTATACTGTAAGGTCCTTAAAGAGCAGATATCTCAATGATTTCATTTCCGTGTATGGTACCTAGATAATGGTGAGCTCACTAAATGCTTGATGAACTAGACCCTAAATTCTATGGATATCTGTGATTAACCAAAGATAAAAAGCCCCTTTCTCCCCCAGTCAGCTGATTAAGAGTTATTAGAAGTGCAGTTTATGACTAGAGCGCTTCCTCTATTTCAAGCCAAAACAGTTTGAAAGAAAATTAATTTCAACCTCATAGTTAGGCTCATCCAACTGGCCAGTAGCACAACTGGAGTACTGAACAAGTATGATTGAGAAATATAACAAACGAATCTGGATTCCCAGTTCAATTCCCACTACAAATAGGTTACTGCTTAGTGGGTTAATCATTCACTGCTGAACAACATTTATAGATAAAATGTGCAAATAAAATAAAGGGGAGGCTTCAATTGTTGAAATGAAATGTTCCCTATACATACTCTTGGAAAATCAGAACCCCATCCAAATTGCAAAAAAACCATTTCTAATGTTCAAAGAACCAATTCTATCACAGCTCTGCTCTAGAAGTCCCTTGCTAAGGAGTAAGAGGGTCAATGATTAGGTACAGAAGTTCAGTCAGTGTTCCCAATCCTTACCAAGTTAGTGTTGACATCTGCAAGGAACAAATGTGGCCCCCAAAGCTGAAACAGCTGAAAAGTGAAAGGAGTTGGTTGATTTCCAACTAACTAGCAAGTACATCTGAAACAAAACACTCTGTCCTTACCCTATGATCAATATGGTTAGAAGGAAATAAATAGAACAATGGAAGCCCTACACCATGTGCCTACCAGAGCTTGTTATCAACAGCCGGGAGAAATCAGTTGAGAAATGGCCTCCTTCCACCCTAAAAAAACCTCTGTTAACTATTAGCACTTCAAATGGGTTCTTTTGCTCTCAATCAATGATTTTTGATAGAAGCACAAGACATTTAGAGCAACCGTGGACTGTGCTAAGGTACTCTGAGGCTCCCTTTCCAAGAGACAACAGTTGGATTATGTTAGTTGGATGAATCCCCTTATAATTTGGCAGCCTGGACAACTTGATTATCATTAACAGGCAGAAAAATAATAGCTTATTTATTCCCACCACCCTATTTTTCAAATAAACAAAGTAAATCACACACAATATGTTTGACCTGCAGATTTTAATGAAATAGCAGCTTATACTCGCAAATTATTTGCAACTGTACTTTTAAAAAACATTAATAAAAATTAAAATGATCTACTCTAGAGAAAAAGCAGAAATAAAATAAACCAAACATCTTTCAAAGACAACAAAAAATCTGACACAGACTGCATTAGGAACATTGGGTTGTTTTTTTTTTTCTTCTCTCTTTTTTTTAATATTTAAAAAACTTACCCTGAAGAGATTTCCCCAATCCCTGGCCCAGCTTCCACCCATGTTTCTGGAGTAAGCGGTGTCCAATATTATCCTGACAGACAGAACAGAAAGACAAACCAAAAATATTCCAATAATATATTCTTCCCCTCCTACCAACATTTAAACACGTGATGAGCAAAAGATAATTCTACATATAAGCATGCAAAAAACTGCTAACAGGGCAAATATGCCCAATAAAAGGGAAATAAATAAATATCAAAAAACTGCTGGCTAGTATTTTTCCAGGGGAAGAACATATGGGTAAGGGTACTTTTCTGATGGTGTGCTGGGCAACTTTTGTGCATAACACTTTTGAAAGGGGAAAAAAAAAGTGGGAGAAAATAAAAGTTTATCAGTAAAAAATGACATTAAAAAGCATAAAATCAAGCTACTTATACAATCATATCCATCACCTAGACAGCACCACTTTAAGATTTTGTAAAAAGAAAATCTACATTGTGTTTAGTCATTTTGTTTGTGTGTCAGGCTTTCATGATACGAAGTAAGTTGTAAGTGCAAGACTGCCCCACCACTAGAAACGAAAACACAATCAGAGCAAAATCCAGGCTAGACTTGATTGGGTTTTATATATATATAATATAAATATATAAACTAGCATGCAGCCAATATTTAACTGAAAAAACAGTGAGGTTAGTAAAAACAAGAAAGTAAATTGATTAAACAAAAAAATTAAATAAAATGAGTTCAAGCACAGACTGGGTGATGCATTTCAACATGTAATCTAACAAAAATGCTAAGATGTTAGAATGAAACAGGCCTAGCAATAAGTTAACAGTAAGGAACCATTAGTGCATGTAGGGGGAAAAACAACAAACATAATGTCTCATCTTCCTAAGGACACAGGAGAAACAGTTTTTCAATATAAAATGGATTTAAAAGACATTGGAAACAACAATTAAATGTCAGCTATTGGACGAGGGGCAAAGAGTCGTGAAGGTACTTGGGAAGAAGTGGCAACCTTTTGCTTAATAACTTGGTCAAATTAGCTATTGATCTATTACCATGCCAATACTACAATAAACCACTATAATTAAAAAATAACGCTACCAGTTTTTTAAAAGCTTATCCACATACACAGAAAGTAGTCTATACACAGCTGGTTATCAACCATGTATTTAGCTTTAAGTCACAATAATTACATTAACTTGGTGACATGTCTAAAACTAAATTCTATAATTTCCAAATCTAAATTTCTAAAGTCAGTATACTCCCACAGATCTATGAATTAAATATCTTAGAACCACCTGACTTCTAACCTTCTGCGTAAGTGTGAAATAATATATATCTTGGCACCAAAGAGATGAGAAATACTACCTCTGCTGTTCCTTCTCTAAGGTGGGTGAGAAAAAAATTATCTGTTGAGACCCATGGTTGGGGTTTTTTAAATTCATGATTTTGAAAAATTGCTGGAGTAAAGGTAAATTACAAGGACAGAGCAATTTCCAAAATCAAAGAAAAAATATTAAGTCTACAAAATGATGACAGTTCTTATAGGTAAGAGGCTAGAAACTGGATAAATTAGCAGATCATAGATCATTTGGGCTCCAAGACTTATGATTCTATATTGTCAGCCCTCATGAATGATGGACTAATCCTGTTCTGACCAATAATTAAGACTATCAAGAGGCTCAGCACCTAGGCAGAACATGTTCCTCCCAAGTAAAGTTAGATACCTGATAAACAATAACAATTTCAAACAGAAATTTAAAGCCTGTATAGGAAAGTTAACACAGGGAAAGAAAAGGTAAATAAATACTAATTTTCCCATGTTAAGTTCCAAGGCATAATAAAACATTTTTCTGTTTTCAATATAGACCAACTTACCACATACAATCCTAGTTTTACATTACAGTTCCTATAACCGCGGAATTTTGATGTACATAGACATTACATTTGACCACTGACTTAAATGACTAGATTAAGTGGCTGCTATATCTTTAAGATACTTAGGTTGTTACTCTACTTGACAGGGATTTGGGCACTTAGGCAATGCTGACAAAAATTGCTGGCTTTTTAAAAAGAGAAGATGACAATCTTTTGCTAAGTGGAGATGAGACATTATGCTGACTGTATTGTATTATGAATGCACTAAAATAAACAGACAGATGAAGCAGTATGCTATTTCCAAAAGCAGTGCAAGTGGAGTGAAAGCATTTCCATACGAACCTGGCTTTAAAAACTGGGCTGTCAAAAGAACAGTTAAATGTAACACAAAGTAAGAAACTGTCCAATCACTAATGGTCTTTTTTTTGTCTTGTTTTCAATTCACTGCTTGCAAGTAATGTATTTATTAAAGAAGAGTGAAAGCAAAAAGTAAATTCACGAGTCAAGACCAGCTGAGAGATTCAAGAGCAGCGTGTTGTGACTGACACAGTGAAGGGAATAACAAATGTTAAAAGGAGAAGAGTAGGGGAAAGAAAAATTTAGGAAGGTTATACACATTAGCACCACTTTTACAAACCACTCAAGAGGATGGCTGTGACCTCTTAGAAAAAAGTTTAAAAGTTTTGGCTACAAGAATCTCTGTTATCATAACAGTAGTAGCACTTGCTTTCTAAAATAAAAATTTAGATGAAGAAATTTTGGGACAAATAAAAATGTGTTCTACTTACTTAAGTCTATTTTTCCAGTTCTGAAAAGGCAATGAAACTGCTGGAGTGAAAATGTCAACATATACCAATATTTAGCATTTCCTTCTGAATGCAGTGAAGGCAATAGCTGAATAGGTTACTTCTCTCCTTGCGCTTCCCCAGTGGTAACTTCCCTATAAATGACTAGAGCAAATGAGGAAGAACAGTATCTCATATCTTTTCACCCCAGAACTCTTTCACCTAGAATATTACCTCTTTCTTACTGGGGAAAACCAGGGTTAGAAATGAACTGACAAGAGAGTCAGTATTCAAATATGGCTCATCTTTCCCCCCAGAAGAAGAGAGCAACCATGTATACTCTTAGTGCTTCTGGGACTATTAGGTCTTGGATATGTAAAATGATGGGGCCAGATTATTTTACCATAAAATGGTCTTGACCATCTCTCTCAAGTATTCATTAAAAACATTATGTTTATGATAGGGAAAGCAACACCCTCTTCCCAGCTCCTGCTCCTCCAAAAAATTTATGAATCCACTCACCCTGTGAAGGGTAATGTTTCTATCTTTCCCCAACTATTTCCCATGAATGCTTTTAAATGAAAGTGGTTGTTTCATTTCTATATTTGTATTCCACTTCATAGTACAATAGGAAAAGCTTAATAAATGATGGCAGAATAAAACTGTATCACTTGGAAGCTTTTCATGGTCCCCATGGGCAATAAATATACAAAGATCTGCATCAGAAATGGGTCATATCTCTTGGAATATATGGAAGAACTAGAAATCTTTTATCGAAAACTCCTATAAAGTACATAAATTCAGATTCAATTATAATCTTATGAAAGTCTGACACAAATATTGTGTAAAATCTTTTCTTCCATCACAAATAGATTGTGACTAGTGAAGAGACAGCAGTCCTAGGCTGCAGGTAAGTACATTTGAGGGATCAATCAGCAAGTATTTATTAGGTGCCTACTACATACTAGATACTGAGCTAGGGTTGGGAGTACTAGGGTTGGGAGTACAAGGTAAAAAAAAGGAAACAATTTCTACTCACAGGAACTTTACATTCTAATTGGAATTTATGCAAAGAAATCCTCCTTACTGGCAGCTAGGTGGTGCAATGGATAAAACGCTGGCTCTGGATTCAGAAGGACCCGAGCTTAACTACTCTCAGCAAGAAATCCTCCTTATGAACTACTGATAAATAAGACAACCTAGGCATACATGCTTCCCCAAGGATACTCTGCAATATGTCCGTTTTTCACAAGATCCACTGGAGTAGATCCACTTCCACACTTCATTTGTGTGTTACTATCTATATCTATGATGTGGATGCTGGCAATCCATGTTCAATGTCACTTTAGAAGTGGACCATGAAATTCTTCTAGCTCTGGCTGGCATGGGATTTGGAATAAGAATCCAAACTCATTTCATGAAGGTCACATTTCGGTGGGTCCCTATTTTTTGCATTTCTGAACGACTGCATAGTGGATATGCAGTATTTTTTGGCCTCTATTCTCTTTTCATTTCATGCCTTTTTATATGGGGAGGGGAGAGAAAGATGGTGTTGAGGACATGTGGCAGAGTGTGTTTTTAAGGAGAAATAAGATAATTTAGATGGGAAAATCCTTGAAAGCATGAAGCATTTACTCACATTTTTAAAAAACCAGCATGAAAAAAATACTTAATACCAGAAACAATCATAATGCATTGCCAATCCTCTAAACATTTCTTCAGTATTTTTGTTTATGAATTCTATCTCAAGCAGTGAATTCTTAGGACTTTACTCTGCTCCATGAAATTGTATGCGACCACTTTTAACAGTACCAATCTGTGTAACAAAACTTTGGAAAAATGCTAAAATATGGATCAAAATTTATGTAAGGCTGATTCCAAGTGTACTTGGACTAGGTACAAAATAAACCAAATAAAATCAAATATATTATAGGTAAATAACTAGTTAAACTTACTTCCATATTGACAGCCACATTAATGTTAGATTTTTAGCTCCCTTTCAACACTGATTAAAAAATGGCAAACCTCTTGAGTGGATTGTAAGCTTTGCTGACTGTGTATTGAGAAATCCATAAGCAAGGACTGGATGCTACTGGGTGAACCCATGCAAACAACAGGTTGTAAAAGATTCCCAAAACAAAACCTATAGCTCACTACAGATGACACAATGAAGACCAGAGAGAAAAGCCAAATAGTAATGCTACACCATTCAGCTCCAAGAAGCACATTATTTATAGTGCAATCCACATATGGCCACTGCTAAATGTCAAATCAGTAGTCTTAAGAGTTATTCTTTGGAACTAATGGAGTCCACAGATTCAAAAAGATATACAAAGTGACAAAAACCAAACCTCAAAGTTTAAAGTGACAAAACTCAATTGCATATAATTTCTTTAAACTCTAGATGAACAGACTAAACAAGCAGCAACTGGAGTCTAAGGATTTTCACGGATTTTTTCAAAGCCTGCTCAGTCAACCTGACTGCTCTGGGGAAAGGGTTTTAACAGTTAAATGTAGCCAAGTACAAACTAATGGATGATATGCAATTTAACTTGTACAATGACAGCTTAGTTTAACTCTGCTGCAGGCAGCACAACTTAGGGAGTAGGCATTCACTCCCCATCTCTTTTCTTTGACTTCACATAAGAATTGAGAAAAATTACCTAAGAAATCAATCCAATTGTAGAAATAAGGATTCAAGGACATTGTGGGATTCAAACACACATGTGCTCCAGCTCTCTTAATTAAACTATGGCTTTAGATCAAACTAATACATATTTCTTTGCATATCAACTATAAATATGTGGAGTCCATATAGTACTGATGGCTGTTTTTTCATCAAGATTCCAAAAGTTATTTTTTAGTAATTGGCATGTGAAAAGGCCTTATCTTCAGAATTTTATTTTGGTTCCTTTAAACTCAAGATAAATAAAGTCATCTACTGAGCAATCTTAATTATCTTCTAAAGACTTATTCTAGAAAGGTCATCTGGAACCTTACTAAAGGTATTTACTTGGTTGAAATAAACGTTTGGGAGGAGGGGCAGGATACTCCTTAACCAAATATTGTGAAATTATTCAGAACTGCCAAAACAAAAGAGCTAACATTTCAATGGCTGAATGTGTAAGGCTTTAGAAGCTGTCCAAAGGTATACTGCATTTTTGCACCTCTGAGTTTTTTCCAATCTGGGGTAGCTTTGCTTCACATCCACTCTATTTAAAAAAAACAAACAAAAAAAACCTTCGATCTACACTCACAAACACATACTTGGCATAAACTGTGCAGTCTTCCATGGTTACCAGATGCTGCAGAATACTCTTAAGAAAAAAAGATGTTTTGTTCACTAGACTTTTAGGACCTTGTAATGATCTGTATACTCCCAAACCTGCATACTTCCAGCCACCTTTGAGTTGCATGCTGTAGCAAAACAGTCAGCACCTCTCAGATATTGCTGCAGAGACAGATCTGAATTCAGCAGATAAACTCTTGTGTACAACACCATTGGTCCCTAGGAATTCCAAGATATCACAATGGTTAGAATCATTATTGCTATCACCGAGCATCTGGAATTCAGGAATGTCAATATTTCTTTGTTGTGGTTAAAATATGGTACCTTTTGTTGTTTGGACAGATTAAGCTAATTCCATTTTACAAATAATGCATATTAGTCTACTCTGGTCCTTAAAATAATAGAAATGCAATGGATTGACCTTTGATAGTGTTCTTCTTCTCATATTATGAACTAGAATTCATTTCCTGAATTCTGAAATGTCTTTAAAAACAAATTGGCCTCTCAATAAAACTGTGGTTGATGAAATATCAGTCATATCTGCCACAGGACAAGAGAAAAAATAAGCTCCAATCAATTATTCAAAAGCGCTAAAAATCTGGTCCTAAAAGAAGCCTTTACAAATTTAAAAAATTTTATTTAGTACTTAAAAAAAACTTTCAGTTAAGATGGGCATATGAACAATGAATACTCAGGGATTTAAATTCAGTTTTCTGCTGCAGCCAGTACAGAGTACCCTCAATAAATTAAGATCTTGTTTTAAAGTATTATTAACCAATTATGCAATACAGATATGCCCAGGCTTCACAAATCTAGCTATCCTTTAATTTTTAACTATTTAACATATATATTCAAAATGTACATCAAATAGAAGGTGGAGGTGGGGAGGGTCCTCTTCTAAGTGCAAGACACTGAGACACAGATATTTGAATAATTTGGCAATAATTCTCAGGGTGCTATAGAACAAGACAATAATGCTAATTCTTTCTTATGAAATTTACAGTGCAGAGTGGGCTTGGCATTTCAATTAAAGTTTTTACTTCAAAACACAAGACTAGGCTGTTCAGCGCATCAGATATGAATTCTCCCTCTGCAGCATTATCACATGCGTCATCAATTACTGCCATGCCTAAGACTAGCGTCATGCCAGCACATTAAGACAGAAGGTACTATATGCAGTGTTCACTGGACCAGAAGAACAGAAATAAGAAGGGGAAGTGGGGAGAAAAGAAACCCTAGAGAAGAAATTAAAAAAAAAAAAAAAAGGCAGACCGTGCAATACAAACCAGATCATGGCTGCTTAGCTAATATGGGCCAACTGCTGTGGAAGAAAAATGTCGAACACCCCAAGTTGTGTAAATTTCTGTAAACATCTAAACACACACACAAACATACACTACACCAACCCTATGTAGGAATATAAATGCATGTTGATCCTTTGCTAATGTTGTGGGTTTTTTAATAAATAAAAACTAAAGATACCATAAGCTATATTATCATAAATAATGACTAATTTTTGTTTTCTTTTGGAAAACAACAATCATCTAAGCCCTTAAAAACAAACAAACAACCCAGGACTGGCTAGAATGCCAAGACTGAATTCATTTCGCCATTAAAGGTTTTACTATATATACTCCTAGTGGCAGGTAGGTGGCAAGTGCACAGAGTGTCAGGCCTGGAGTCAGGAAGACTCCTGTCCCTGAGTTCAAATTTGACCTCAGATGATTATGAAATGTGTGAACCTGGGCAAGTAATTTAAGCCTGTTTGCCTCAGATTTCTCATCTGTGAAATGAGCTGGAGAAGCAAATGGTACACCTTTGCCAAGCAAACCCCAAATGGGGTCAAGAAGAGTCAGACATGACTGAAAAATGACTGAACATACATACATTAAAAATGAGGCTAAACCTGTTTACTACCAATATTAAGTGCTGAAACCACCACAGGTTTAGACATTCTTCTATGCTTTATGGCATGGAAGGCAACAATGGACTAATCGAACTAAGTTTCAAAATTCAGGAAAATAACTTCATCTACTTCACAACCTGGAATCAATTTATATCCATAATGAAGCAGGGAGAGGTGGGAAAGAAAATACAAAACAAAAATACTGAACTATTCTGTTCTTAATCAAATGAGTCCCATTAATGCAACAAATACAAATTTATCATCCCTTACTGTTTTGAGTGGGAAAGTCTCACAGCTCATCATTCTGTACAACATAATTTGACTAATTAAGCAAAAATAAATACATGAATAAAAAGTTTTAAAAGGATCAAAATACATTTTACTCCTTGTATTTGAGGGGGGAGGGCTTAAATCTTGCTCCCTTTTTTTGGTATGGGCCAAAAGGATACATTTTCACTAAAAAAATTAGTCTTTAAGTGCCTAAATTATGAACCAAAATAAATTTTAGACTACACCCCCAACCCAACTAGAGTAAAGTACAGACTAGAGAACAGCAATTCTACACTACTACAATCCACCATTAACAAATTTAACTGCATTCACATCAAATACCATCCGAACGCTATCTAGCTTGTTGGTGGCCCAAAAAATAAACACTGAACATCTTACCGATTCTATAGGTTTGTCTAGTGATGCTTGTTCAATCTCCAAGTGTCCTTCTTCATACTGATCGAAGTGATTGCCCTGTAAGAAAATTACTACAGTTATCTTTAAAAGGTAAATCTGACTTCAAAGAAGTAATTTTAGTTTGATGATTCTTTTCAGTATACAGACATATGAAAATAAACTGCAAAAGGTAGTATTTTTTAAAACTTTTTTTTAATGGTCAACAATTTATTCTCCCTCCTCATTTTCTGGGGATTTAAAAAAATTAGATAAGTTATTTATTAGAATTATGAAGAAAATAACTATTCTGCTAATATGCTATTCTGACTCTCAACCCTCAAAATATACTTCATAAATTGGACATTTAATTTTAAACATCAGTTCAATGTAAACAGTGTAAATTGCTAATGTAAACAAACTATATAGAAATGTACAATTCTGAAATAAAGGACTTTTTGTTTTACTTAAAAAGATTTTATTACTATCTAATTTTTTGTCACCTATATTTCTAAATATATCACTCCCCTCTCCTCTCCCTAAAAGCCATTCTTTTAGACAAAGATTTTAAAAATGCAATTCAGCAAAACTAACCAACATATCAGAAAAGTCTGACATTATATGAAGTGTTCCATACACATAGTCCCCCATGTTAGGACCCTCTCATCCACCCAAAAAAAGCAAAGAGGTTCCCTCCCATATCTCTTCTTTGGGTATACTTCAATTTTTATATATAATGCTGAGAATTTATCACTAAAAATCTATGATTTGAAGCTGATAAAATATTCAAGGAAAACCACATTTTGGCTACTAAATCGTATAGAGTGTAAATATTTTCCCCACTGCTGTCAGAAATTAAGGGAGTGTACTCTTCCAGAGCAACACGTTTGCAGTCTTGAGTCCTAAATTTTAAGAGAAATGTATTCATCTTGAAATAGTTATCTAAATCCAGCCATCTAAAGGGACCAGTAAAGACGGCAGAATAAAAGTACAGCCCAACTCTCCCCAAACTACTCCAACAAAGAACTAGAAAGAGCATCAGACTGAATCACGATCAGAAAATCTTTTGTTTTTAGAGGGGCAATGAGGGTTAAGTGACTTTCCCAGGGTCACAAAGCTAGTACATGTCAAGGTCGCATTTGAACTCAGGTCCTCCTGAATCCAGGGCTTGTGCTCTATCCACTGTGCCACCTAAATGCCCCCCAGAAAAATCGTAAGGAAAATTTGCAGTGAGTCAATTTTCCAGCCTAAGCCAGCACAGGAAAACAGATAGACCTGCAAAGACTGGGGAAAGGCAGTGAACAAGGAGCCTTCCAGTACCAGTACTGAACTGGGGTCTGTAGCTACACAGCTGACAAGCAAGAGGTGACCCCAGATTCAGTAAGTACCAGCCTCATGCCTGACACAGGAAGAATGAAAAAGAGCCAGGTAATGACTCTATCCCTCACTTGTACTTACTCTTGTACACGTGTAGCTGAATTTTCGTTTTTCAGTACCTACTGAAGATGAGATCTACTCCTACACCAGATCTCAGATTTAGCAACCCCAAGTCCTGTCTGGGTCAGGCAGCTGAGTAGCAAGTCCAGACTAAAGAGGAACTTGTAAATCTATTGTTCTGAACCTGTACAGTCTTCCTGGTTGCAAAGTGGTTGACCACAAAACATGTCTTTTGGAGCTCCAACCAGGAAGTCTAGGGTTGTGTCACCCAGATTCAAATGGGGTAAGAATCTTGTAAAGCTGAAACCAGAAGTGATCAGATTTTACCCTAGGCCACTTTGGCACACTGGAAACTTACAGGTTCCTGGCCTGAACTGTCCCTGAGATCCTTGAAGAACATAATAGCCAGAGAAAACAACGGCAAAGAATACAAATCAGGACCAAACTAGCCTTGGATGTAACCTACTATCAGAATACAGAGTCTGGATGAAATATAAAGCTCTAATTCAGGATGTAAGGTAGAAAAGAATGATTCCACTCCCCACTCCCCAACTCCTAAAAAAACCTGTCACCAAAGAGCACTTTTACAGTAACAGTGATGCCCAAGACACAAACCCCAAGGAAGAGAATGATTCCAAAACATCTACAAGCCAAGCCTCAAGGAAAAACACAGCTTGGTCAAAAATTCAACTACAATTCTTTGGAGAGATATAGCAAGAATTTTAACATGAAATGAGAACCCTGGAGGAAACGTTTAAAAATAAATGAGAGGGGCAGCTAGGTGGCGCAGTGGATAGAGCACCGGCCCTGGACTCAGGAGTACCTGAGTTCAAATCCGGCCCCAGACACTTAACACTTACTAGCTGTGTGACCCTGGGCAAGTCACTTAATCCCAATTGCCTCACTAAATAAATAAATAAATAAATGAGAGTTTAAGAGGAAAGGCTTGGAAGGAGAATTCATAGCTTAGCAGAAGAGGTAGAAAAACTTTACCTAAGCAAGAGAAATAATTGACTTCATTAGACAACAAGAAATATTAAAACAAAAAGACTGAAAAAAAAATGAAGAAAATATAAGGTAGATATTTCATAGCAAAAACAACTGACCTGGAAAAAAGATCAAGGAGATATAATTTAAGAATCTTTAGATTACCATAAAGCCATGTCCTCCAAAAGGCCTTGGACATTGTATTTCAGGAAATCACTTACAAAAACTGCCCAGATCTACTGAAACAAAAGGGCAAGGTGAAAAGAGAAAGAATTCAGTATACAGCTTTCAAAAATGAAAGTTACAGGTTTCACCTATAGCTCTGCAAATTGGCAAAGATGAAAAAAGATGCTACAGGAAGACTGGCACACTAATGCACCGAATGGTTTGGTGAATTTATCAAGACATTCAGAATCATGTCTTTTCTCACTTTGGAACTATGCTTTTGAGGCATTGCCCTAGATGCTCCCCCCCACCCTGTCCCTGACTAAAATGTTTATATCCCTTTACCCAGAAATCACACTGTTGTGATTATCCCCAAGGACTTAAAAGACAAAGAAAAGCCCTGTGTGTACCATAATATCCACAATAGCATTTTTGTGGTTAAAAAGAATCAGAAATAAAGTAGATGTCCATCAAACTATGTACATCAATGTAACAGAATATTGTTGCATGCAAGAAATGCAAGTATGAATAATTCCAACCAACATTGGTACACACAGTATTTGGTGCAAGGATTAGGCAGAAGTTGGAAAATATACAAAATGAATATAACACCACCAACAGAAATAATAAAACAAATCTGAACTTGGTATAAAGACCAAGCTTAACTTGAAGAATTGAGAAAATGCAATTCTCTCTTTTTACTGGAGAAATAGGGGCCTAAGAGTATGAAATTGTGCATATTCTATCAAATGTGATAAATGTGCCAGTTGGTTTTATTGACCTTTTTTTTTAAAACATTTTTATTACAAAGGAAAAGCTTAGCAAATTGGAGAAGGGGAGAACTATATTAAAAGATATGAAAATAAATGGTACTAATAAAATAGGAAAAAAAGATTCCTCTTCAAAAAGTGATCTTTATAAAATAAAGCTTTAGTCTATCAACAAAAATGTGGGGTGTTTTTTGTTTCAAAAAAGGATAAAACTGTCTCTGACTAGTGATTGAAATTAAGTAAAGACATTGAAAAAAAAAAACAAAACCAAGTGAATCCTTTACTTATAAACAGTATCCAACTATGCTAGCAAAAACACATATATGGGTGAAGAAATCCTGAAGGAGAAAACGGACTAAATTTTTAGTTCTGCCTATAGGTAAGTGATTTTTAACCCTTCTGAAATTATGTCACCTTACCATTGTATCTGCTTGCAATATTTTCTTCTTGACCTGGGATCTCTGGAATTTGGCCATAATATTCCTGGAAGTTTTCCTTTTGGGATCTCTTTCTGGAGGTGATCAGTGGATTCTTTCAATTTCTATTTTTCAGTTTCTAGAATATCAGGGCAATTTTCCCTGACAATTTCTTAGAAGACAATGTCTAAGCTCTTTTTTTTTTTTATCATGGTTTTCAGGTCGTCCAATGATTTTCACATTATCTCTCTCCTGGATCTATTTTCCAGGTCAGCTGTTTTTACAAGGAGATATTTTATATTACCCTCTATTTTTTTATTCATTTGGATTTGCTTTATTATGTCTTGATTTCTCATAAAGTCATTAGCTTCTATTTGCTCTATCCTAATTCTTAAGCAATGATTTTCTTCAGAGAACTTCTGTGCCTCCTTTTCCATTTGGCCAATTTGGCTTTTCAAGCTGTTAACTTTTTTTTCATGACCCTCCTCCATCACTCTCATTTCTCTTTCTGCTTTTTCCTCTACCTCTCTAACTTTATCTTCAAAGTCCTTTTTGAACACCTCTATGGACTGAGACCAATTCATATTTTTCTTAGAATCTTTGGATGTAGGAGCTTTGACTTTGTTATTTTCTTCTAAGGGTGTATTTTGATCTACCTTGTCACCAAAGAAACTTTCAATGGTCTGCTGCTTTCTCTACCTACTCATCTTGCCAGCCTATTTTTTGGCTTTTAACTCCTTCTTACAGTGGAGCCCTGCTTCCAGGATGCACTGTCCCAAGCTACAGGGGGTCCCAGGTGGTATGATTTAATGTGAGGCTCATTCTCAGCCCACCATGGGCCTGCTTACTCTTTAACCCAGAAGCAGAAATCTGATTGAAATCTGATTTTCTATGGTTGGAAGCTTGGTGTACCTGTGTCCCTCCCCGACTGGGCCACTGCTACTTGAGTCTGCTTACTGGTTCAGAATATGGGTGCTCCAGCAGAGACCGCAGCTATTTCACCTGGCCAACCACTGGACACCCTCACCAGTCCACGAGCCGAATTTCAGAAGTAGCCGCTGATGGTTCTGAGGCTCTGGAGGCACAGCCTGTCTGGGGCTGGATCTGTGCAGTGCGCTATGCTCCTCTCTCAGTTGGGTTCCACAGACCTTCCCTGTTGCCCTTTCAAGAAATCTTTGGCTGGAAAATGGTTTCCCTCTGTTCTTTTGTGGGTCTTGCTGCTCCAAGAATTGTCTTATGGCATTATTTTGAAGGTATGTGGATGGTTAGTGTCAGGAGCTCCAAGGATCACAGCCTTTCCTCTGCCATCTTGGCTCTGCCCCCATCACCATACCACTGTAATGCATTATACTAGAGTAGATTTTTTAAAATGGTGCTGATACTTTCACAACATATCTTGAGATTAACAGATGCCAGTATGGAGTATCAATAGATCAACAAATATTTATTAATTCCCTACTAGGTGCTAAGCACTGTTCAAAATGCTGGGGATAAAAAGAAAAAAGTGAAAATTCCTGTCCTGAAAGATCTTATTTGTACCTATATATATATATATATATATATAAAATGAGGCAGCTAGGTGGCAGAGTGGGATAAAGTGTTGGACTTAGCAACAGGAAGACCATGTTCCAACCCTGCCCTGAAACATTTATTAGCTATATTACTCTGGTAAAGTCACTTAGCCTCTCTCAGCCTGTTTTCTCATCTGAAAAGTGGTAATAATAACAGCCTATACCTTACAGGGTTATTGTGAAAATCAAGTGAGATAAGAGAAGCAAAGCACTTTTGGGGCAGCTAGATGGCATAGTAAATAGAATGCAAGGCCCAGAGTCAGGAAGACTGATCTTCCTGAGTACAAATCCAGCCTGAGACACTTACTAGCTCTAAGAGTCTGGGCACATCGCTTAACCCTGTGTGCCCTGCAAAATGAGCTGGAGAAGATTTCAAAATGTCTAAGTGAGCCTGGAGTTACACACACAGAGATCTGTAAGAACCTATGAGAGAGATAGGATAAGGGTCTTGGTGTATATATACAACTATGGGGTATAATAAGGCTGAAGATCCAGAAAAGACTGATAGAAATTAATCAGACAGATGAAAGAACAGTGTCACAAAAATCTGAAAAGGGAAAGGATGATCAATAGTATTAAATGCTGCAGGGAAGATTAAGGTTAAGAACAGTGAAAAGGGCTTTCTAGCCTTATTTTGGCAATTAAGACATCACATGGTAATTTTGGAGAAAGCAGTTTCAGGTATGAGGTTGGAAGCCAAATTTCAATGGATGGAAACTGTCAGAGAAGTGGAAGCAAAAAGATGAGGCAGTTTTTTGTGTTTTGCTATGAAAGGGAGGAAAGGTATCTTTTTGGGGGGGGAAAGGGGGGAGGGGGGGTTAAGTGACTTGCCCAGGGTCACACAGCTAGTAAGTGTTAAGTGTCTGAGGCCAGATTTGAACTCAGGTCCTCCTGACTCCAGGGCAGGTGCTCTATCCATTGTGCCACCTAGCTGCCCTGAGAGATATCATTATGATAGATTGAGGGAAGGTCAGAATCTGGTCAGTTTTTTAAAGGATGGGAGAAACTGTTCTTATAGTAACCAGTCAGTCAATAAACATTTATTAGACACCTACTATGTGCCAGGCACTGGAATCAAGAGATAAGGAATATTTAAGAATAGGGGGGAAAAGATGGATTATGAGGACAATCTTCTGGGAATGACAGGAGGGGATGGGATAAAGGTACATGTGGAGAAATTGTCTTGGTGATGTCTCCAGAGGCAGAAGAAAAGGAAGAGAAAATGAAGGATAATATTAAGTGATTCTGATACAGAGAAAGGTAGAAGAGGGAGTTCATGGCAAATTGTCATTTTTTCTCAGTAAGATATGGAGCAAGGTTCTCAGCTGTAAAAGGTGGAGTTCAGGTAGTATGAAAAGCTTGAAAGAAGTCACTGTGGGGAGTGTGACAAAGAATCATTTAGGCAGAAATTAGAAGATTACTTTGCTGAAATGAGGTCCAGCTGAGATTACATAACATAATCTTAAGTGGACTCCATTAGGATATTGGCATGAGTTTCTTCAGCTCTATTCAACAGCATGTAAAGAGGAGCAGAGGAGATAGATTAGAGTAATCCAAGGTGAGACTTAGCAAGGCAGGATATCAGGGCAAAACATTCAAGAGAATATCCCCAAACCAATACATCATTACTCTTTTTTGTTTGTTTGTTTGTGGGGCAATGAGGGTTAAGTGACTCGCCCAGGGTCACACAGCTAGTAAGTGTCAAGTGTCTGAGGCCAAATTGGAACTCAGGTCCTCCTGAATCCAGGGCTGGCACTTTTATCCACTGTGCCACCTAGCTGCCCCCTAAATCATTACTCTTAATGTTTAGCTACTGCAGGAAACGTGGGAAAGGTAAACAGATAGGATGCATGAACCTTAATTCACACATTAAGGGGGGGAAAAAAGCAGCCAACAGTTCACATAATTTCTTCTCCACTACTTAAAAAAAAAAAAAAGCATTTAAGAAGTTTTTAATCAAGTGCAGCAGGGTATTTTACAAAAGATAACTATACCTAAAATCTCCATAGCATTTCTTCCAAATGCTCATTACTAGCTGGATAGAACAGTTGTCAATCCTCAACATTCATGTGTTAACATTGGCAACTTCAAGCATTTGCGTGAATTTATTAGTAACTACAGTTTCACTTTCACAATGGCAACTATGCACATTCACGGATATGAGCATTAGAGAAAAAATAAGAGGCACGATGAACACAACTGGTACCCTAGTAAGTGCTTCACTGGTCTTGTTTACCCTACCACTGTAAAGCACTTCCCATGCGTTTGTTGCATGGTTTCATTGTTTGCCTTTAAAACTCTAGTTTTGCATTGTAATTATGCCCCCCAAGAACTATGTAGGTCCTTTGGGCTCTAAGTATGCAAATTCAAGCAATGCCCCTTAGAGAAAAAAATAAAGGGGTCAGATAAACTTCATTCCAAAATGACTGCAGCAGGCCATCTGGGTGGTGCAGTGGATAAAGCACCGACCCTGGATTCAGGAGAACCTGAGTTCAAATCCGGCCTTAGACATTTGACACTTACTAGCTGTGTGACCCCAGGCAAATCACTTTAACCCTCACTGCCCTGCCAAAAAAAAACAAAACAAAAACCAGAATGACTGTATCCACTATTGGCAGAAAGTTTGGTATTAACAAACATCCACAGAAAGGAGGAAAATATTTGTGATGCTGTGGGTTCTGTGTGTTATGAAAAATGAATATTGTCTGGTTTTTAAAAATTGAGATGTTAGCACAAAAGTTCACAGAATTCTATGGAATTACTAGCAAGAAAAATGTTTTGCATGTTACTAATTTTATTTTGTGTACTTCATCTTACAGGTTATTTCATGGTTACTATGTCAACAGTACATATCAGAATTAATGTTTCATTATAAAGAATTATATACAGAAACGCATATTTTCGGCAATCTCTAATGAAAGATTATAGTTTTTTGGGATAAGATCAATGTATCAACACTCCCATTTTTTACATCTGTGCCATTTTCTGGGAATATTAACCCTATGAAAGTTGAGAATTGACTCTGTATCTATTTTTTTTACCATCAAAAATAATATTAACTAGTAATACCTTTGATTTTCACAGCTGTTTTTCAACAGTTCCAATTTATACTTCTAACTTGAAAGTCTGAAGCTACAGACTAGGAAGAAATATGCACAATGATGTATTTTGTTTTGTTTGGGGAGTAGCTTTCTCTTTATGTTATTCTCAGTGTATTCAAGTTCATTCAAGGGGGCAGCTAGGTAGCACAGTGGATAAAGCACAAGCCCTGGATTCAGGAGGACCTGAGTTCAAATTCAGCCTCAGACACTTGACACTTACCAGCTGTGTGACCCTGGGCAAGCCACTTAACCCTCATTGCCCTGTTTAAAAAAAAAAAACACATAAATTTTAAAAAAGAAAAAACAGGGAAAAAAAGAAAAGAAAGTTCATTCAAATTCCCTGAATAGATATCTAAGCAAATACGAAATAAAGTCAAGGGAAGCTGGAATCATAGAGATATGAACCCTAAAATCATGAAATTGTAGACCTGGAAGGGCCCTTAGAGATCAAGTCTAATTTCCTTATTTTATAGATGAGTACCAGGGAGAGGAAATGATTTATCCAAAACCAGACATGTAATTAACGACAGAGACAGAGCTACAAGTCAGGTCTCCAGATATTAATATACAGTGAGAATGCTCTTTCCTCTGATACCAATGGTTCCCAACCTTTTTGAGTATGAGTGACCCTATTAAAATTTTTTTTAAATTAATGTACTCTCTGCAATTGTGCTATTAAATGAGAAAATAAATAGCAAAATTCTATTAATTCAACAATTTTAAAATTTAATTTATAATTTTAATAATTTTATATAACTGAAACAGTAAGAGAACATCTATCTATGATAGTCTTTATTTAGTCTAAAAAAGGTGTGTTTGGCTTGTTTCTGGATTCCTGGTCCCCTTCCAAAAACTTCTTCCCAGCTCATAGGAGGGTTACCAATGATCTATTTCACATTTCCTCTCTGCAATGCATACTTGGAAACTCTGTGTGTGTGTGTGTGTGTGTGTGTGTGTGTGTGTGTGTGTGTGTGTAATTGGTATATATGTGGGGTATTTTGATACTTATGCCAAACCAGATTAAAATGCACCTGGAAAATGTTTTGAAAATATAATACAACAGGGGGCAGCTAGGTAGCGCAGTGGATAAAACACCAGCCCTGGATTCAGGAGGACCTGAATTCAAATCTGGCCTCAGACACTTGACACTTAACTAGCTGTGTGAGTTTGGCAAGTCACTTAACCCTCATTGTCCCACAACCCCACCCCCCCAATACAATGCAACATAGACAATGTTAATTTTGGGTTTTCCAAGTCAATATGTTGCTGGTTAACAGGGATCAGTTTCTATTTGAATTTGACACCACTTTCCTAAAATGACACAAGGAAGTTGAAGAGTCTGAATGCAGATGGAGGCAAACTATTTTCACATTTTTTGTTGTTTTGTGGGGATTTTTCCTTGTTATTTTCCCTTTCCCCCCAATATTTAGAATTTTATTTTCCCAAATTACATGTAAAATACAAATTTTGACATCAATTTTTTAAAACTTTGTGTTCTAAATTCTCTTCCTCCTTCCCTCCCCAATCCACCACCACCACCAAGAACTCAAGCAATTCAATATAAGATATACATGAGCAGTCATGCAAAACATTTCCACATTAGCCAGGTTGTGAAAGAAAACAAGACTAAAACAAAACTTCAGAAAAAGGAACTAACAAAAAATAATTATGCTTCAATAGGTACTGAGAAACCATCAGTTTTCTCTCTGTAGATGGGCTGAATTTTTCATAAGACCTTCAGAGTTGTCTTGGATCATTGAATTGCTGAAAATAACCAAGATCATCTTACAACATTGCTGTTATTTTGTATACTGTACATTTCACTTGAGCATCAGCTCATGTAGGTCTTTCCAGATTTTCCTGATAGCATCCTGCTCATCATTTTAAACTACATTTATATAGTACTTTAATGAGAGATTTCCTTACAATAAACCCTTGAGGTTAATTATTGCCACAACAATAATTGATAACATTTATAGTACCTTATACCTGACAAAGGATTTTCTTCACAATAGCGGAGAAAAGTAATCACCATACGGTTTTGTCATCATCATCCATCAATCCTCTTCATCATCTTCAAATCAACCCTCAGGATCCTTGATCCTCATCTCCATTTAATCATCATCAATGCATCAATCAACCATCTTTTTCCCTTATGTTTTGATTCTTTTTTCACAACATGACTAATGGGAAAATGTTTTCCCTGGAGATAAATGGCTTTTTTCCATCATAAGTCTTTTGGAATTGTCTTGGATCATTGTATTGCTGAGAAGAGCTAAGTCTATCATAGCTGATCATCACAGTGTTGCTGTTACTGTGTATAATGTTCTGGTTGTGCTCACTCCACTCAGCATCAATTCATGTAAGTCTTTCCATGTTTTTCTGAAAGCATCTTGCTAGACGTTAGTTTTCTACAAGACTAATCCCTCTCTTAATCTTCCCTTCTTTTATTCTCTCTTTCCCCTTTTTCAATTTGTTCTTTCAGTATTCTCATTTCATTTATTTAAAAAAGAAAAAAGAAAGAAAAAATACTAAACTCCTTTAAAAAAATTGTTTCATCTGTTTTAGAATTCTAGTTGCACCTAAGTCAAACATTTTTGGGGGGGGGCTTTATTTGCAGATGCTTTGGAGTCATATTCTTCTGCAACTATGCCTTGCACATAACGTGTTGTTTTGTTTTGGTTAGTCATTTCTAAATTGTGTCTGACTAAGTCATGACTCCATATAGTGTGTGTTTATTTTGGCAAAGATACTGTAACAGTTTGCTATTTCAGCTCATTTTACAGCTGAAGAAACTGAGGCAACGAGGATTAAGTGATTTGCCTAAGGTCACACAATGACCATTTGAGGCCAGATTTCAACTCAGGTCTACCTGATAGTAGGCCTGGCACTCTACCCACCACACCACATTGCTGCCCTTAATCCCTGTCATTATAAAAGCTTTTTACATTGGGATTCTTTTTCTTTTTCTTTTTTGGTATGTTTATTCATTCTTTCAACCTACTTCCTGAATGTGAACTTTATGTTAGGGTTGCACTTTGTGTAATTCTGGTGGGAATGTCTGGGCCAAGCTTCTGTCTTCTGGTCCTGCTGCTTTCTTGGGGTATGGTATTGAGTGTTGTGAAATTCTAGGATCTTAGGGACACTTAGGGCCTGAGGCCTCCAAGCTTTCAGTGCTCCCACAGTAGTCTGAGCTCTTCAATTTACTGGCTTGGGTCTGGGTCTGAGCAGCACACCTATGAGTTTTCCTCTTCTTGGACTTCCAGTAGACTTCTGTTGGACTCAGCCATTACCAGTGAGGCTCAAAAGCTCCGCTGGTTCAGAGTGACAGAACTGCAGACTCCCCTTTGGTCTGAGATTCCTGCTCTGGTTATTTTATTTTGCAGGCTTCAGACTTGGCTCTCAGTTTCTAGGGTCAGAGCTATAGAGCTGTTGCTTGCTTCAGAATTTGCTGTTTGCTCAGTACAAAAACAAGGGTCCAAAGCTTTTCCTCTCCATGGAACACCACTCTTAGGAACAGGTCCTCATAGTCTGACCTAGACTTGACCCAGAACTGAGAACTGAGTAATGAGCAACAGAGCTGCCAGCTGGTACCTAGTCCTGTATATGGTCAGGACCCTCTGTGATGGATCAGGAATGTCTTCTTGCCCTAGTTCCCTGCAACAGAATGTTCCATGCAGCCATTCCTGGCATGTCCGCAGACCTCTCTGTTTCCCTTTGCCAACCTAGGCTAGGAAAATGACTCATTCTGATTTTTTTCTTTATTTTACCCATCAAAATGTGTTATAGAGGGGGCAGCTAGGTGGCGCAGTGGATAAAGCACTGGCCTTGGATTCAGAAGGACCTGAGTTCAAATCCAGCCTCAGACACTTGATACTAGCTGTGTGACCCTGGGCAAGTCACTTAACTCTCACTGCCCCTAAAAATAACAAAATTAAAAATAATTTTTAAAATGTGTTAAAGAAATTCTGGATTTTGTGTTATGGAATTTCTTAGAACTGTGGGGGGGGGGGGAGAGAACTAGATGGTGCAGTGGATAGAGCACCGGCCCTGGATTCAGGAGCACCTGAGTTCAAATCCGGCCTCAGACACTTAACACTTACTAGTTGTGTGACCCTGGGCAAGTCACTTTAACCCCAATTGCCTCACTTAAAAAAAACACAAAACTGTATGGAGGAGATATGCTGAAATATAATTTTTATGATTGCTGTTTATAAACATCATTCTAACCTCTAGCCCAGTGGTCTGTGACTTGACCCCAAAGAACAGATAAACTGGAAAGTAATGGGATCACATATCCCACCCATCCCTCACCCACAGCTAACTATGGGTATGTGTCCAACACAAATACAAGATCCACTCCTACTGTTAGACCAAATCTTCCTTCCTAAATGTCAAGTATTAAAATTGACATACAAAATATTCATATATACTAATTATAGGTTTCAGTTTAAAACATCAGACTAGAAGCAAGTACATCTGACAATCTCTGTTCAAGGCAAAAACAAAAAAAGCTTGCCCTGCCCCACTCCCTCAACTTCAAAAAAATAATGCTTTAGTCAATGAAGCTCTAATTAAGAGTCAATTATAATTTGGTTGGCATACAATGACATTAAAACACATAGGTTTTGTTATGTACAAATCAAAGATTTTGCTTTCATGCACAGAATTAATTTGGAAAGCTCAACACAATTACACACCGAGCAATGCAATGATCATTTAAATATAAACTAAGACAGGGCTACCCAAGAATCTTATCCTTTAAGTGGAATCCTGCTATTTGCTAACAGGTGCTGATTTTGAAACCCCTTTACTCCTACAGCTGTACACTTTCCACAATTAAATATATGGTAATTAGAAGGGGAAAATTACCACTGGGGGAAAATGTAACAGTCAGATCAGCTCTTTAAAAAATACAGCCACAAACCTGTAATTTCAAAGTGCAAAAAAGATTCATAAAACAATGGAGATGATTCGCTATCTCTCCCTCCCATATGGAAAGAATGCTTAAGCAAAAATTAGAGACCAATAATTACAGAACTTAATACAACCAATCTATTCTCCAATGTTGTCCTACCTATCTTGATGTAGTCAATTCTATTATTTTCACATGGATAGCAAATCTTAGCTATCAACGTGGCTTCAAAAAAAAAAGGCTAACTAGGATGATTTCAGAAAGGTCTGGAAAGACTTGTATGAACTGATGTATAGTAAAGTGAGCAGAACCAAGAGAACATGCAGAGACAGCAATATTATTTGATGAAGAACTGTGAATGACAACTATTCTCAGCAATACAACAATCCAAGCCAACCCCAAAGGACTAATGATGAAACATATTATCTACCTCCAAAGAAAGAACTGATATTGAACTGAATGAAGCATGCTATTTTTCACTTTCATTTTTCTTTTCTTCAAGTTTTCTTGTACAAAATGTCTACTATGTTAACCTTTTACATAATCGCACAAGTATAACCCATATCTGATTGCTTACTGCCTCAGGGAGGAGAGAGGGGAGGGAGGTAAGGAGAGATAAAATTTGGAACTCAAACTATAAATAAAAATGTTTATTATTTAAAAAGGGGGGGGCAGCTAGGTGGCACAGTAGATAAAGCACCAGCCCTGGATTCAGGAGGACCTGAGAGTTCAAATCCAGCCTCAGAACTTGACACTTACTAGCTGTGTGACCCTGGGCGAGTCACTTAACCCTTGTTGCCCCCCCCCAAAAGATGATAATTGAATCCATGGAATCTGATGAAATTACCAAGTAAAATAGTATAGAGGGAGAAGAAAAGAGGAAACAGGACAGATTCCCCGAGACATAGCACCTAGCAGGATTGGCAAGCATGACCTGGACAAAGATCCGACAAGGGAGACTTGAGAAGGAACAGCCAGACAGGTAAGATAACCAGAACACAGTAGTATCAGGGCAGCTAGATGGCGCAGTGGATAGAACACTGGCCCTGGGGTCAAAAGGACCTGAGTTCAAATCCGACCTCAGACACTTACCACTTACTAGCTGCGTGACCCTGGGCAAGTCACTTAACCCCAACTGGCTCACCCCCCCCCAAACAAAACAAAACAACAAACAAACAAACAAAAAACCAAAACAGAAGACAGTAGTATCATAGAAACCCAAAGAGGAAAATATCAAGAAAGAGGGAGATAGTGTCAATGTCCATAGAAAGGACAGGAAGGATGAGGATTGAGAATTAGATTTGGCAAATAAGAGATCATTGGTATCTTTAATAAAGTATTTTTAGCAGAAATTATGAATTTAGAAGCCAGACTGTGGAGAGCTGAGAAAACAGGGAATAAAGGAAGTAGAGGTACCGATTGTAGATAGCCTTCTCAAAGCAGAGACATGATTATAACAACATCAGATTGGTCCTTCAGGAGTTGGTTTTTTTTTTTTTTTGGTGAGGCAATTGGGGTTAAGTGACTTGCCCAGGGTCACACAGCTAGTACGTGTCAAGTGTCTGAGGCCGAATTTGAACTCAGGTCCTCCTGAATCCAGGGCCGGTGCTTTATCCACTGCGCCACCTAGCCGCCCCTCAGGATTATTATTATTATTACTATTACTATTATTATTATTATGGTGGGGAAATCAGGGTTAAGTGGCTTGCCCATGGTCACACAGATACTAAGTGTCAAGTATTTGAACCTAGATTTGAACTCAGGTCCTCCTGAATCTAGCACCAGTGCTTTATCCACTGCTCCACCTAGCTGCCCTAGGCAGGATAAAGCATCTTAGCTGTTTTACTTCCAGGAAGAATCACAGATGACAACCAGTCAAGCAGTAACAATTCCACCTCATAGACATACTGAGGAATAACCATGTGGGAAACATTCCTATTTGACCAGAACACAATGGAGAAACTGAGCCAGAAGGATCCTACCTTAGATGAAACCAAGATTGTCCTCTCAGCCTTTTTCCAGATACAGAGCTCCACCTATAACAGCTCAGGATCACATTCCCTCTGAATAACTTGTAGCATTTCTCTCAAGTGGTGGATTACTGACTTAATGATCCATCAGACAACTATACCTAAATTCAACTCAAAAGATTTTATCCCAAATAGCAAGTTTCACCAATCAAAGCTTAGGGCTACCCTGGGTCCAGGGTGGATGCTTTGTCCCCTGTGTCACCTAGCTGCCCCATGATGACATCTTTAGGGTTAAATTGAGGGATATGGGGAATGCACTGGGAGAGGGGGAAGGGCAGAGGTGAAATCCTACATGAAAGAAACAGGAAAAGGCTAATGGAGTAGGGGAAGAGATGGGAGAGGGGCAGGGCAGTAAATGAATTTTACACTCATCAGAAAAGGTTCAGGGGGCAGCTAGGTGGCACAGTGGATAAAGCCCTGGCCCTGGATTCATTCAGGAGTACCTGAGTTCAAATCCGGCCTCAGACACTTGACACTTACTAGCTGTGGGATCCTGGGCAAGTCATTTAACCCCTATTGCCCCGCAAAAAAAAAAGAGAGAGAGAGAGAAGAGAGAGAAAAGGTTCAAAGACCTTAAACTCATCAGAGTTGCCTCAAGGAGGGACACACACACACACCCCAACTGGGTGGAGTAATCTATTTAATCTGGGCAGTAAATGAGCCTAACACTCATCAGAATTGGCTCAAAGAGCTCAATTTCATTAGAATTGGCTCAAGGAGGGAATAACACACACACTCAATTGGGTGGAGTAATCTCTCTAACCCTGAAGGAAAATAAAAGGGGAAGGAGATAAAGAGATAGGGGCAGGGGCAGCTAGGTGGTGCAGTGGATAAAGCACCAGCCCTGGAGTCGGGAGGACCTGAGTTCAAATTCAGCCTCAGACACTTAACATTTACTGGCTGTGTGACCCTGGGCAAGTCACTTAACCCCAACTGCCTCACCCCCCCCCCAAAAAAAAACCCAGTTTAAAAAAAAAAAAAGTAAAAAAAACCCAGTGGAATCCTGAAATGGGAGAGTCGTTTTGTTCTTATCAAAGGCCTCCTCAGGTTTAGTCAGTAAAGGTTTTTGCTGGGCACATCCTGCATTGTTCCCTCATTTCTGAATTCTGGCTTAAGTCCCTAAAGACCTATATATATATATATATATATATATATATATGGGATCTCTGTCCATTTTCCTTCACGCCTACAGAACAAGTCCAACTGCAAAATTATTTAGTGTCTTGTTTAATGCCCAGAATTCTTGGGATTCCAACTGATATTACAGCCAGGCAGTGTTACAATAAAAGATCATGTGCTCCATTTTCAGGTCTATAAGGTCGAATTTAGGTCTACTGTTCAGAATGCACCCCAAAGGGAAATCCCTTGGAATACTTTCTCCCTGCCCCATGCCTAGGACAAGTAGGGTTGGCTATACTGCTACCCAAATACTGTCCCTACATCCAAGGAGATAATCGAAACTGAGAGTTTGAACACCTGTTGGGGTATCCCCCAACACTCCAGTCCAAACAACAGGTCAGTCTTTCACAAGAGATGCCACTCCCTTGGCGCTGAAGACTAGCCTCCCCTCCCTTTGGGAGCCACCAGCAAGGAACAGGGGGAAGATGTGAGAGAGAAAATACACAGAAGGGAGTCTTACCTCAGGGTGTTGTAGCAAGAAGAAGGAGGAATATCCTGTATCCTGAGTTTCAGCACCAAAATATGTCAAGGGGGCTGGGGGGATGTTAGGGATCTAGTTTTGGATACCCCTATGTTAAAGAATCAACTCTCACATGTTCTGATCAGAAATAGTAAAATTTTATTTGGCATGAGGGAATGTAGCTGGGAGATGTTTTAAGGCTTCAGCTCCCAGGGAGAAGTAGATTTAAGACATGTTCCTCCCTGAGTCAGAGGGAAGACAATGCTTTTATAGGGGGATAGAAGGGGGTGGAGGGGAGTTAGAGCTGTTGGGGAGTGGGGGATGCTTGCCTAACTAGGGATTATCGTCACCACCTGGTCCTAGTCAGATAGTAAACAAATAAGGCTTCCAATTAGGCTCCTGCTATAAATTTCAGGGCACCTAATTTCCTGGGTACCCTTGACATGTCTATTTTGTTACCTGGTTGATTAATTGCTTTGCTTTCCCCAAAGGAAGAGTACCTTCTAACTGACCCCAGCAAGTTGAGCCTCCAACTCAGCCCAGGCCTCCCAATACAAAAGAGAGGAAATAAATGGGATGATGATATGGATGGATGGATGGATGGATGGATGAAGTTGGGGTTTTTGAGAATGGGAGAGAGCTGAATATGTTTCTAGGCAACTGGAACATAAAAGATGCGATGTCATATATAATCCTATTTTTTCTTCTTTTCTTTACATGTGGAAACTTTGTTGGGATACAAACTCAGAATATCAAAAAGTAAAAAGTGAACTATCATATTAAAAAATAAACAGGAACATCTGAGGACTTCACTATGTATAAGGAATCCCTCTTCAATTTAGATTCTGCTCCAGGAATCTTTTTCAACATTCATTTTTATAAGATTTAGAGTTCCAAATTTTTCTCCCTCCCTTTCCTCCCCCCTCCACAAGACAGCAACCAATCCGATATAGGTTATATATGTATAATCCACAAGTACTCTTTTTTTTTTTTAAGTCTGTGTTCAATTAATATCAGTTCTTTCTCTGGAGGTGGATAGCAGGCTTCATCATTAGCCCTTTGGGGTTGTCTTGGATCATTGTATTGCTGAGAATAGTTAAGTCATTCACAATTGCATGCTGTCACTGTGCACAATGTTCTCCTGGTTCTGCTCAATTCACTATACATCAGTTCATGAGTCCAGGTTTTTCTGAAATCATCTTGCTTGTCATTTCTTCCAGCACAATAATATTCCATTACAATCATATCTCACAGCTTCTTCAGTCATTCCCAATTGATGGACATTCCTTTGATTTCCAATTCTTAGCCACCACAAAGAGTTGCTATAAATAGTTTTTGTATAATTTTCCCCCTTTTCTCTTTTTCACAATTACCATTGTTAACTGTTTCCTTCCATCCTATTCCCTTCCCCATGATATTTATTCTATTATCTATCTTCTTTCACCCTATCCCTCCTCAAAAGGAATTTGCTTCTGATTGCCCCTTCCCCCAATCTTCCCTCCCTTCTTTTGCCCCTCTCTTTGTCCCCTTCCCCTCCTATTTTCCTGCAGAGTTAGATAGATTACCCACCCAATTGAATGTGTATGTTATTCCCTCCTTGCTGCTCCAGGTGTCTTTCACGAGAATAACATACTTGTGGTAAGCATATATTTCCCTTTTTCTATGTCTTACTTGCTATTAAAAACCAGAAGGTCAAATAAATTTCTCTGATGTTGCATCTTTCATAGTTTGACCCAAGGACTGGCCTAAGTGCAGAGAGGCTCACAGTCAAGAACCACCACCAATGGTGAATTTAACAATGAGCCTCAGTTTCTCTGTCTGTATGAAGGAGATGGACTACATTATCTCTATGGTATCTTCCAACTCTAAATTCTATGTTTCTATGAAATAATGAAGATTGCCCATTAAGGTAAACAGCATCATTGGATAGTACCCTTATTGATAAAAACATAGATCCACTGAAGTACTAAAGTACAATGAAAAGTATAATTTGATAAAAGTTCAGTGTCATTAAGGTGTATATGAGGGAAAAGTGACTTTTATTTGGTGAGAAATCAGAGTAAAATTCAAAAAACACAGCACTGCAGTTTTGTAGAATAGGTGGGGTTATACTTACAGGTGGGTAGATTTCAACAAGTGGAGAAGGCATTAGGGAGAATACATTCCAATCATATAGAATCTTACAAGCATGAGGCAGAAAAAAGCATGGGGTTATTCAGGAAATAGTAAATAATCTAATTGGGCCAGAATATCATGTATATGAAGAAAAAAATTATTGAAAAGCTAGGTTAGAAACCTATTTGAAGCCCATAAAAATAAGGACTTGAACTTTACACAGTAGTTAATACCTAGCCATTAAAAGTTTCTGAATGGTGCATTTGAAAAATGTGGCAGTGGTATGGGCTGCAGAGGGAAATAGAGGTGACTAGAAACAGGGTTACATTCAAGATGACTACTGTAATGACAGTCCAGCCAAGAATTAGAATACTAGAATGAAAAGAAGGGCATGGATTTGAAAGGACTTTAGATTTGGAAGTAAAGACTTGAAAAAATGGAGGTTTCAAGGTTGGGTGAGTTGAAAAAGGATGTTGTCATTAACATAAATAAAAGACTTTCAAAAGGGTCAGATTTGGGGGCAAAGATAATCGGATCCTTTTTGGAAATATCTTACCAGTCACTAAGTTAATGATTTCTGTATCTGGCATTTCATATAGCACTTTCAGGTTTGCAAAATGCTTTATGTTCACCATTTTCATTTAATCCTCATAACACTGGGAAGTAGATGCTATTATTTTCCCTCCTTTACAGATGGGAAAACTAAGGCTCAGAGAAAAGTTAAAAGACTTGCCACTGTTAATAAATTTCTGAGGCAGCTTTTGAATCTAGAAATTTCAGACTCAAAGTCCAGCACAGTATTGACTATATCACATTCCCTTGAAGATAAAGGAGTCCAACAGACAACTGAAAATGTAGAACAGAGGGAAAGAATTCAGACCTCAACAATTTTTTTAAATGAATGTTTAAAAAATAACTTTTTTAAAAAGAAAGAAAATGTGGGACAGTTCAAAAGACAATTTTGGGCTACAAGTTTGGACTTGGGAATCGTCTACATGGAGCTGAAAATTGAAACTATAGCAGTAAATGGAGTCATTAAGGTCAAAGTAGACACAAGAAAATAAAGGGATAGAGCCTTTAGGGAACATTTTGGGAACTGGAAGAAGAGGAACCAGAAAGAGATGCAATAAAATCACCATTACAGTACAGTGTCACAGAAGTAAAGTGACAAGAGTGTATCCAAAAAACGGCAATAGTACTACAAAAAGGGTAAGATGATGTCTCAATATCCCAAGAAAAAAAGATACTGATTTGTGAAGAGTTCACTGGTACCCATTGAGAAGGCAGCCTCAGTTGAGTATTAAAGATAGAAATTGCATTGCGAGGGGATAAAAGGGGGGTAATAAGAAATGGAGGTAGTAAGTACAAACTATTCTCCCGAAAATTTCACAGTAAAGGAGAGGTTAGGACAGTACCTAATCCCTAGAAATGGCTAACCAAATTGTGGTATATGAATGAAGGAGTAGTTAGTTGGTACAGTGAATGGAGTGCCAGGCCTAGAAATGGCAAACTTCTCCAGTATCTTTGCCAAGAAAATTCCAAATGTGAACATGACTGTAATGACTAAACAACATGGATGTAGTAGAAAACTACACTATGCTGAAAGAAACACTGAATAAAATGAAACAGATGCATGAAAAGTATATATTAACTAATACAAAGTGAAACAAGCAGAACCAGGAAAACAACATACACATGATTATAATAAGCAGAAAGAACAACTATAAAAAAAATTAAAGCTGAATGTTGTGAAATTATAAAAAAATAAACCTGGCCCCAAAGAAGGAAAAAGAAAACTCTTACCTTACCGCTCCCCTCCTTTGCTGAGGAAAGGTAAGGAAAATTTCATATCAGATTTTTCTCAATGTGTTCAATGGTTTTGCTGAATATTTTTTTTCCTTATTCCTTTTTTAAAAAAATTCTGTTATAAAGAATGGCTCCAGGAGGAGAGGGATACAGGAATACAGGGGTAAAACTAGATAGTGTTGTGGGCCCAGAAGTTCTCTGGGGGCACATCAAGGAATCTTGAAACTAAACCAGAGGACAGATAAGCCTAGGGAGATAAGTGGGACCAGATCGGACTGAGCTAGTTTCGGGACCTCCACCCTTCATTCTGATCTCCCTTACCCCTGGAGAGATAAATTTGGGTGTGGCTGTGGCCTTTGTGTTCTGAAGAGAGAGGTGGCTTGAGAGATCTGTAGCCACCCCTCACCCAATTCCCCTAGCCACCACCAGTGGGGGATGGTCCTCCCTCACTAAAGGAACTTTCCACAGTCAAACGGTCACTCCTGCCGTCCCCCAATCAGTCCTCTATAAAAGTACCTACTAGCCTCCTGCTCGAGGAGATTGGTACCTCAGAGCCACGTGCTTTGTGCCTTTCTCCCCAAGAGAAGTCCAAGGATGTCTCTTGGTTTCCCTTCCCTTCCCCCCAAATAAACTACCATCTTATTCTAACTGCTTTTGTGTGCAAGAGGGTATAATTCTTTAAAGAGGAATTCCTAAGCACCCCTACCCCTAACCCAAACCCTGTACCCCATTTCCCCCATAACAGATGTATAGTGAAGTGAGCAGAGCTGGGAGGACATTGTGCATAGTGACAGCAGTATTGTTCAATGAGCAATTGTGAATGACTTAACTACTCTCAGCAGTGCAATGATCCAAGACAATCCCAAGGAACTAATAAGGAAGCTTACTATGCACCCCTATAGAAAGAACTGATAAAAAGAACACTTGTGGATTGTACATATATAACCTGGTTGTGATCTTGTGGAGGGGGGAGGAAGAAAAATTTGGAACTCTAAATCTTATGAAAACAAATGCTGAAAACTACCCTTACATGTAACTGGAAAATAAAATAAATGTTTGTTGCTAGGAAAAAACAAATAAATAAAAAGAATTTGCCTTTAACATGACCCCCAAGAAAGGAATCCATTTAGTTTCTTCAAATTCGGAAAGTCACAATATCTCTGGTAATTATCTTTCTAAAATATTGATGGGAATATTTAAAATTGGTTACCAAGAGATGTGAGAGAATAGGAATATCTCATGCAGATATCAAGAATTTAAACTTTTGATTCAGAAGCACTAATAATCCAGAAGCAACAAAATTAAAGACAAAGCTGAAATATTTGTAACTAAAAAAAGAAGTGTTCCACAGGAATGTATTCATCTAATTAGGATCAAAGGGGTAATTTCCCTATATTAAAGTCAAAGTCACCATAGCCTTTCAATGCAGTAAGTCCTCATAGAAAGTTTCCCATCCAATGAGACAGTATTGTCTCCTTCTTTGGCTAACTCCTTTTATTCTTCTATTCCCTAAATGTAGGCATTCTCCAAGGTTTATTACTTGGCCTTTGTATTCTCACCACAATTTCTTCCTGTTATCAATGGTGTCTTTATGGAAAAATCTACTGTCCTTTCCTTTCCTTTTTTTTTTTTTTTTTTTTGGTGAGGCAATTGGGGGTTAAGTGACTTGCCCAAAGTCACACAGCTAGTAAGTGTTAAGTGTCTGAGGCCGGATTTGAACTCAGGTCCTCCTGACTCCAGGGCCGGTGCTCTAATCCACTGCGTCACCTAGCTGCCTCTGTCCTTTTCTTAATCCTCATCTTTCTTGACCTCCTTGTAACATGTGAGAAACCAAAGGAAAACAAAAGGAATAGGTTTTTACAGGTCAGAGAGGGGAATAATGTTTTCCAGCCTTCAAAAAAGATTGAGGACCTGGGGTCAAAGGCTCACACAGTGAGTATGCAGTGACACAGTAACTTGTAAATCTACTGTAGACAAAGTTTAGGTTTATCCTGCTGTGTGAAACTGAAGGACTGGGACAGGGCCAAGTACTCATATTATTGTAATACAAAGGCACCATGGTCACTACCATTATTTTTTCTGGCCACATTCATCCTGAAGTAAAACTTCCATCCTGGGCCAGCCAGGTGGCACAGTGAATAGAGCACTGACTCTGAAGTGGTGAGGACCCGAGTTCAAATTTCATCTCAGTCACACTGTGTAACTCTGGTCAAGTCACTTAACCCAAATGCCTTAAACATCCACAGTCATCTCCAGTCATCCTGATAAATATCTTGCCACTAGACCCAGATGGCTCTGGAGGAGAGAGTGAGATTAGTGACTTTGCACAGCCCCTCCTCACTTAAATCCAATTCAGTGCAATTCATGACATCACCCAATGTCATTGTCCTCTTCCAGAATGAAGGACAAACAACAAAAACAAAACTTCCATCCCTGGAGGAAATCTAACCTATCCTTTAGGTACTTAGTAATACATTTGGGATTCCCACCTGACTCCTGAAATAGTCCATGGCTCTGATCTGGGCCCTCTTCTCTTTCACTCTATAATCTCATTTGGTGATCACAGGTTCAGTTATCTCTATGTAAATGTTCCTCAGGCATATATAACCAATCCTAATCTTTTGCACGAACTATAGTCATGTCATCACCAAGTGCCTCTTGAACATATCCAACTGGATGTCTCATAACCATCTCAAACTCAAAAGTCCCAAAACAAGACTCATTATCTTTTCCCCAAAACCCAAACGTCTTCCAAACTTTCCAGTACTGGGCACCATCATCATTTCAATCACCCAGATTCAAAAATCTGATGTCACCCTCGACTTTTTACTCTCATTCACTCAGCACATCTAGAAGTTGCAAGATCATCTCTCACATAACACCTCCTTCGCTCTCTTCACAGTCATGGAACTACTCTAGATCAGGACCCTACCACCTCTTATGTGGACCATTAGAATGGTTTTTTAATTGGATTCCCTGACTCAAAGTGCCTCTCTTTTTCTAATCTATGCTCTCTATAGAGATACCAAAGTGATTTTTCCTAAACCATAAGCCTGACCACTTCACATACACTCCCTCCCCTCAATAAACTGCAATGGTTCTCTATTACTTCTGGGACTAACTTTATAGTTAGTTTGGCATTTAAAGCACTTCACAACTTGGACTCTTCCAATATTTCCAGTCTTCTTACATATTAATCACTTCCACATTCCAGCTACATAGGCCTACTTGCTGTTCAAGTGATGGCATTCTATGTCTTGGTCACTGAGCCTCTGTACCCCATGCTCTGCATTATCACATATATCTCTCAGAATTGCTGGCCATTTTCAAGATTCAATTCAATTACTTTCCTTTACAAGAGGTCTTTCCCCATCCTACCCTCTAGAGGTATCCTTACACCATATTACCTATCTGACTTAGCACAGTGCTTAATGCACAGCAAGACTTAATAAATGCATGTTGATTATAATACCATCCTCTCTCAAAACTTTACTAACAGCTCAGTCTGTATGCCCAATCTTGATCTCTCTCGAGGACCAGTCCCAAATTGCCAATTATTTTCTGGTCATTTTTAGTTGGATATTTTGTCCTCAAAGATGGTGACATCTGGGGGGCAGCTAGGTGGCGAAGTGGATAGAGCACTGGCCCTGGAGTCAGGAGGACCTGAGTTCAAATCTGGCCTCAGACACTTAACACTTACTAGCTGTGTGACCCTGAGCAAGTCACTTAACCCCAATTGCCTCACCAAAAAAACAAAAAACAAACCCAAAATAATTAATGGACTAATGGACCTGAAAGTTATGATAAAAAAAAGTCTAGAAATTATTAAGGAAAATTGGCCTGAAGTTTTAGAACTAGAGGGTAAGACAGAAAATGAAAAAATCCAATGATTACCACCTGAAAGAGATCTCAAGATGAAAACTCACAGGAACATTGTAACTAAGTTCTGAAACTCCTAAATCAAGGAGAAAATACTACAAGCAACCATAAAGTAACAATTTAAATATGATGATGCTACAGTCAGGATAATACAAGATTTAAAGTTTCTTCATTAAAAGATCAAAGGGCATGTAACAAGATATTTGAAAGAACAAAGGACATGGGTTTGCAACCAAGAATAATTTACCCAGCAAAACTGAATGTAATCCTGCATGGGGAAAATGAACATTTAATGAATTAAAAGACTTTCAGGTATTCACTAGAAAAAGACCAGAACTGAATGAAAAATGTGACTGACAAGAATCAGAAGAAACATAAGAAGGTAAACATGAAAGACCAATTTTTTTTTTTGGGTGAGGCAATTGGGGTTAAGTGACTTGCTCAGGGTCATGCAGCTAATAAGTATGTCAAGTGTCTGAGGCTGGATTTGAACTCAGGTCCTCCTGAATCCAGGGCTGGTGCTCTATCCATTGTGCCACCTAGCTGCCCCATGAAAGACCAATTTTAAGGGATTTAATAAGGTAAAACTGTTACTTCTTATATGGAAAACATTATCTAACTCTTAAGAATGTTGTCATTACTAGGGTAGTTTTAAAGAGCATATGTAGAGGGACAGCTAAGTGGTGCAGTGGATAGAGCACCAGCCCTGGAGTCAGGAGGACCTGAGTTCAAATCCAGCCTCAGACACTTAACACTTACCAGCTTCATGACCCTAGGCAAGTCACTTAACCCCCATTGCCTCACCAAAAAAAAAAAAAAAAGGCATATGCTGAAAGACTTGGGGTTAAGAATCACAGAATGATCCTAAAAAAATAAAATTGATCAAGGAAAGGTAAAATGGAGCAATTATCTCATAAAAATGAGGCACAAATACAAGAACTGTTACAGTGGAGGGCAGGAAGGGGTAGAGGGCTGGTAGTCCTAGAAAATTATTCTCATAAGAACAGGGTTAAATAGGGAATTATATCTAACTAGAAGGGTATAAAAATCTTTGTAATTTACAGAGAAATAGGAGGGTGATGGAATAGGATAAGGGAGGAATGCTTAGAAGGATATGCAGATTAGGGAATAAAATGAGGGAGGAACTCTTATAAGGGACTCTTATAGAAGGGTAGGTAGATGAAGGAATAGGAGGACAAGGAGAAAGGATATAGAAGGGATTCTTGGAAGGGGTACAGATTAAGGAGTGTGAGAAAATAATGGGATTTGGCACATTCTCAAAGACTCACCTAGAGATTAATCTAAACTGACTGAATTAAGTGAGAGTGGTTGACTTTGCTAATTAGCCTACTTCAAGTTAATTAGATTGTAACCACACCTGGCTGGCCCTTAAGGTGGTATTGTTCTCAGAAGCTAAGGACTTTGACCTTGAGACCACCTTCAAGCCCACTGAATCAAGGGATTTGATGATGCCTACCAATCAGCTTGAAGCAGTGTGTAAGGACTGCCTCTGCTCCAGACTTATAAAAAGCTTCCACACTCAGGATGAGAAGAGTTCATGGCTGAAGCAAGCTTGTGGCGGAGGACTTGAGTAAAAACCAGACCAGGCTGGAACTCTAGGCTAGATAGGCCTTTTCTTAACTCCACATGTTCTCTTTTTTCTAACACCTGGTATGCTTTAATAAATGCTTAATGCCCAAAGACTGGTACTAAAGCTTCTAATTTAAGGCGACCACACATTAAATTTTAAATGTCACAAGAGGCAGTAGTAGGAAGTAAATTATATGTTTGAGGAGGGACAGGGTGAAAAAATAGGGAGAGAAGGACAAACAGTGAGGAAAAACAAAATGGAGGGAAATATAGTCATTATAAATGGGATAAAATCACCCATAAAATGAAAACAGAATTAAAAACTAGAATCCAACAATATGTTGTTTACAAGAAAACACATTTTAGGAAGCAGCTAGGTAGTGCAGTAGATAAAGCACCAGCCTTGGATTCAGGAGGACCTGAGTTCAAATTCCACCTCAGACACTTGACACTAGCTATGTGACCCTGGGCAAGTCACCTAACCCTCATTGCCCTGCAAAAAATAAATGAATGAATGAATAAATAAGCCTATTTTAGAAAAAAAAAAAAACTGAAGAGGCCATTAATGGACTTCCTAAGAAAAAAAACATCTGGAGAAGATAGATTTAAAAATGAATTCCACCAAACATTTGAAGATTAACTAATCCCAATATTAAGTACATTACTTGGAATACTAGGTAAAGAAGGAATCCTACAAACTCCAAATGAAATAAACACGAAGCTGATACCTAAACCAAGAAGAGCAAAAACAGAAAGAATATCATATACCAATTTTACTAATGAATATAGATGTAAAAATCCTAAATAAAATACTAGCTAGGAGACTACAACAATATACCACAAAGTGAGATTTATACCAAGAATGCAGTGATGGTTTAAAATAGGAAAACTATTAAAATAATTGATCATATCAAATAATACAATTATATCAATAGATGAAGAAAAGGCTTTTGACAAAATACAACACATTCCTTTTAAAAACACTTGAAAACATTGGTAGAAACGGGATTTTTCCTTAAAATGCTAAGAAATACCTACATAAAACCATTGGTAAGTAGCATTTGTAATGGACATAAGCTAGAAGCCTTCCCAATAAATCAGGAGTGAAATAAGGATGCCCAATATCACCAATATTATTCAGCACTGTATTAGAAATGCTAGTGTAATGATTGGAATGATGCCACCTACTGGAGACTTGCTGTGGGAAAGCTCCACCATGAGGAAAATGCCTCAGAGGCATTGTGGCTTTTCCTTGGCGTCAGGAAATGATGTTTGCTCATGGGTGCTGTCTATCAAGGCTACCAGCCAATCAACTTGAGGAGCCTCCTATGGTCTGGGAGGAGACAGGAAGGAGGAAAGGGAGCCTGCGCGGAGAGCTCTGGGGCTTTTTGGGTTCCTGACTGGATGGTTGTGGCGGCAGAGGACTTCACAGGAAATTTGAGGAAAGATAGGAATGCCAGGCTGTTGGAATTCTGTTCTCAATCTTTTTCTTTCTATTTTCCAATAAACCCTTAAAAACCTAAACTTGTTTTATCAGTGATTTTAGTCAGTTTCCCCAAAACTGGGGGAACAGATTAGAATACACATTTAGAATCTTACATTACACACTAGCAACAGCAATAAGGGAAGAAAAACAAATTTAAGGAATCAGAATAGACAATGAAGTAATAAAACTATTTCTTTTTGCATATGATATGATATAGATTCAACTAAAAAGTTCGTTGAAACAATATTTATAGCAAAGCAGCAGGATATAAAATACATTCACATAATCATCAACATAATTCACATCATCATCAATCATTTCTATATATTACCAACAAAACCTTACAAGAGATAGCAAGACATAACCCTTTAAAAATAACTGTTGACCATATAAAATACCTGCGAGTATACCTGCTAAGTTATTCTAAGTATCCATCAACCACAAATGAGTATGAAGGAAAATGCAATCCACCTCCAGAAAAAGAATTGATAAACAGAAGTATACACAGCATGGTGGTGTTCGAGCTCTCAGTCAGTTTCTGTCTGTCTGTCTGTTGGTCTCTCTCTCTCTCTCTCTCTCTCTCTCTCTCTCTCTCTCTCTCTCTCTCTCTCTGTCTTCAATAGTGACAGGTAGGGAGAGACACCGTTTGAAACTTAACATTTAACAAAAGATTAAATAAAATGAAAACAAAAGACAAATTAACACTGTCCAAGTTTGAATTCACTTGTCTTTTCACACCCATTTCCTACTAGCATTGTGCTCAAAGGCAGGAAAAATGCTTCAACATTATATCACAACTGGTCACTGTACTAATTATACTTTATAGCTTTCAATATTGTTTTCCTCATAGTCAAGATGCAAACTGTTCCAGTTCTAGTTGCTTCACTCTGTATCAATTCATACAACTTTCCCTAAGTTTCTGTGAATTCTTCATTAATCATTTCTTATGGTACGATAATTGCTACATATATATATGTAAGTACACACACACTCTTCAATTTGTTCAGCCATTCCCCAATAAATGTGTACTCAATATCCTTCTAGTGCTTTGCTACTTACTACAAAAAGAACGACTATAAATATTTTTTTAATGTAGGAGACCTTTCTTTTCATTCAAATATCAAGTATAATAATGTCTTGTCTATACTACACCATCACTGTGTTCGAAAGCCTTTATGTCTTTTCTTTACAGTAATACCAGTGTTTTACCCATAAATAGCTCCATCTTTCCTCACACCAACACTAGAGAGAAATTTACACTAGAACTCATAATTCACAAATGCCAACTTTAAGTCAACATACAGTAAAGACCTATTCAGAAAAATAAAATTCGGGGGCAGCTAGGTGGCACAGTGGATAAAGCACCGGCCCTGGATTCAGGAGGACCCTGAGTTCGAATCCAGTCTCAGACACTTGACACTTACTAGTTGTGTGACCTTGGGCGAGTCACTTAATCCTCATTGCCCTGTAAAACGACAACATCAAAACCAGAAATATAAAATTAAACTTCATGTCTTTGCTCAGAATTGCTTTTTTTAAAAAGGGAGGCAACTATGCTTTTAAACATCAAAATGTCAATATACCTCAAGGAAGTTAGATAGTGAAATATCTAAATGTAGAAAAATATTCATAATAGATTTATGATGATAAACAGAAATATTGAGGCCCCAAAACAAGTATTTAATAAATATGAGATAGCCTACAAAAACTACAGGTCATCAGTACTGGTTTTTCCAACAGTCAAAAAAGCATTTCAAAAGAACACAATTAGTGATGTTTTTCCTTTTCTCCATTGGAAAAATCTAACACCTGCTTTGTTTTCAGGCCCTTAAAAAGCAGATACGATTTGGGATTCCATCTTTTAGGTTAATAAATTGCTCCTACATATATCCTAGCTATAATAAGAATGATAAAAATTGTGTTTCAATCTTGTTTAACCAAATGTGAAAATTTATTATGCTTTATTATCATCTTATGGGTGCTATAAAACAGAGAATTTTATGACAATTCCATTCACAACCTCAAAAATAATTAAGGCAATTAATTAGTGAATTCCATATCTGCCCCGAAACATGTCAATTCCTTGCTATCCACTCTGTGTATGGGAGCACCAAAAATATGTAAATTGAAACTGCCTACATTTTTTTTAACATATGCATTCCTAAATTAGAAACCAAGTATTAAATTTACTTATTCTTTAAGTACCTACAAAATCATTTATTACTTTCATCTGGAGCACTTAATACTGTACATTTACCAATACAGTAAGTACAGTAAACACAGGTGGTCAGATTTCCAAAGCAAAATGTACAATTAATTTTTTTATACATAGAAAACCATTACGGTCTCTTTTGGTATTCATTGCAATATCTAATCAATGGATTCTTTCAGTATTCATGTAGTAGTCACTTGTAATTCCACTGGAAGTATCCAAGAATTATCATTCACAATGTTAAATAGCAATATTAAAATGAAAACTGAATTAATGCCAGATTCATAAGTTGAATAAGACAAGCAACACTATAATGCTTCATGGAAAGAATCTTAAAGCTCAGGAACTATATATTTATTTACCTCAAGCTAGAATTCATTTCCATAAGTATAAGAAATTTATTAAGCCATACATATGGGTAAATGTAAGAAATGTACAACAGCTCTTATATTAATTATTCTATATATAACGATTGGAATGACACCACCTGCTGGAGAGCTACTGTAGGAAAGTTCCACCATGAGGAGAAGGCACCTGAGGGCAAGCCATGCGGCTTTTCTTTGGCATCAGGAAGTGAAGTTTGCTTGTGGGAGGAAGAAGGGGTGAGGTTGGCTCTCACTCTCTTTCGTGAGGACTCTGGTGGAGAGTGGAGCTAAAGATGCACTCTCCCTTTGATAGATAGATGAATCTAGGCCTTTCTCTCTTCACCAAATTTTTATTCTCCTTAATAAATGCTTAAAAGTCTAACTCTTGCTAAAGCTTATAATTTATTGGCGACCACTCATTAGATATTTTAGACAGTATAGCTAGAATTTTAGCCCCTTCCAAAGGTTCCAAAGATTGTCATGCTGGGGTGGGAGTGGGGATAAGCTCCTACTCTCTATAAAATGCTCCAATGGCGTGTGTCTCAAATAGCCTCTGACAACCTAAGCCCAACTCCTGGCCTTGTCATGGCAGAACTGTTTCCCCTAACAAGAGAAGGGGCGAAGGCGAGTCACTGGTGCCTTAAAACCGGTGGCTTCTGGCAGGTGGGGCTCGTTAGCCTGAACCCTGATTTTAAACCTCTGCTGCCTTGCGGCTATACCCATATATGGGAAAGGCTTCGGGAGTTAACCCCAAGGAAAAAATCAGGAGTAGAAGTCCTTGAGGCAGTTGGATGTTGGACATCACATCCCTCTGGCAACTCCTGCAGCAGCACTGGTGCCAAACTGTATTGGCTCTGCCTCTCCTTTGGATCCACCAATGTCGCAGAGAGGGAAAACCTGCTGCATGGGCAACAGCTTGTTTTCCATATTGATCCACCCAGGTCAGCACCCTGGAGAGGACACTACAGCTCCTCCTGATGGGGTAGATACAACACAGGATGCGACAGTTACTGGTTATAAGTCACTCAGGAGCTGGGGCTCCCCTATGGGACTGCACACCTACACTGTGGCCTGTGGCTTTTCAGGGTGCTGATCCATGGTTGTCTGCGACTGGTGGAGGCCTACTAGCCCCTTACATATATTACTCAATCGTTTCAGAAACAACTTTTTCAAAAATGGCCTGGGCTACAAAAGTGACTAAGGTAGCAGCCTTTTCTCTTCATATGCTCAGAGTTCCAAATTAAACAAAAATGAATAAATTAAAGCTTAGCTCTACTGTACATTCACAACAACTACTTAGCCACACTTCTATCATACTTGTATAATAAAAATTTTTTAAAATACAAGTTTAAGATTTATTCAGCCCACTTTTCTAGGTTATCAGTATCTTTTTGAATCCTGCTATCCAGAGTTAGCCATCTTCCGGCCAGTGTTCAGCAGCCACACTCCAGTAAAACCTTCTCACCAGATGGGCTAAACCAGGCTGAAGGTAACTGACAGGCCTCAAACCCATCAGTGAGTTAAGGGGATGTCTACCCCAAGCATGTGAAGACTTCCCTAGGCAGAACGGGTGGATGAGAACAATTTATTAGAACAAATTAATTTATTCCAATGGCCATGAAGGTGGTTGAAGCCAAAGTGCACCTTTCCATCCCCAGCCGTCACCAGTTGTCTTGACTTTTGTCTTGCTGTTAGACTTCCAATGATACTGGGAGAGCGAGGCTGAGGACTTTGTGAAAGTATGCGTCACTTCAATTCATGAACAAATCAAGACATTATCCCAGGATATCACTGGTCATCTTCGAAAATGAACAAACAACAACAATGTATTAAGGATCTTAATTAAAATACAACAAAACTCTGGGGGAATAATTTCAAAACAACAACAACAACAATTTTACTGATAATGAGAAGCATCTTGGTGAAACAAATAGAAAGCTGACCTTGGAGGCAGGAAGACTTAGGCTCTAATCGTACCTCTGAAACTTCTTGTCTGTGACCCTGAACAAATCACTTAACCTTTTATTATTACAGATAACTGTCATGGGCAATAAATTGCAGAGATGGTGCCAACTTTATTAGTAGTAGATTACTCATCTGAGAATTCCCTTTATCACTGAAATCACAGGTCTAGTACCTACCACTATACTTGAATAAGACTTCAAAAGGTTAAAAATTACTGGCTAATTTCAATTAAAACACTACTACCCTCTACCTCTGCATTTACCAAGGCAAGGAGCAACACAGGATCCCTGCAAGGCTATGTAAATTCTACTAAAATCCAAGAGCCCTGACTCCATATATAAGCCAGGCTAAATTGTTATATCCTTTAGACCTATAATTAATCTGTTTTTCCTTAAAAGAGTAAGCACTGTCATAGGATACAAAAACAAATGTTATTCCCATCACACCTTTCAAATTTCTGGATCCTGATTCTGTTATCTCTGTTAGCTATTCCTTTCAGATTCACATCAGCTGCAAGTATATCAAGTGTGTCATTGAAACCTTTATCTAAGTCAGGGCTTCTTACTTTTTCCACTTGTGATCACTTTTCACCTGAGAAATTTTTACACAACCCAAGGTATGTAGGCATATAAACAGGTATACATAACCTTTTATTGTTGCCAAATTTTTCAGGACCCCCAAATTCAGTTATGTGATCCCATATGGGGTTGCAACCCACCATTTAAGAAGCTAGGGTTCTAAGTCCACTGATAAAGTTAAACAGCAGAGGGTCAAACACAGATCTCTGGGGGTACTCCACTAGAGACCCTTTAAGCTGATTTAGATGCAGCAAGGGTCACACTTTGAGTCATTCAAACATTTCCTAATTCAATTAAAAAAACATTCAGCTCCTACGTATAGTATAGCAGGGTATTGTAATAGGTGCTGGTTACACAAAAACAAAAATTAAACTTCTTTCCTCAATGAATTCACATTCTACTGAAGATTATACAACATACATTAAAATAAATATAATAAAACTAAAAATTAAGGGAGAAACAAGAAAAGTATCAGGGAGGTGGTGGCATCAAAGTTGAACCTTGACTTGAAGTAATCTACTACCCAAATGTACTACTGTGTCATCTACAATTTCAGAGTAAGCAAGGTAGTACTGTCTCATCTACAACTTCAGAGTAAGCAAGGTAGTACAACAGAAAAGCATTTTCTGGTTTTGAAGCAGAGAACTGTGTTCAAATGCCAATTTTGCTACTTACTACCTGTGTAACTCTCGGCAAGTCACTTAACATTAGCCTCTAAAAATTAGGGAGTTGTACAAGATGAATGAATTTATTAAGTGCTCACTATGCTAACCACTGAGAATACAAATAGAAAAGATAGCTCCCCCCCCCCTACACTTTCCAAGAGCTCAAATTCTAATAAGGGAAGGTAAACACACATAGAGAAGATTTCAGCTGCAAAGTCAAATGGAAATGTCCCATGATTCTTAAGGTGCAGCAATAAAAGAGAAAATAATACATCTTCTTTAATGTTTTTTCCATTGATAAACACACCCATTTCTAATCAATGAACTGACACTGTCAAGCACTTTGGTATTGATAACCCCTCCACACACCCCGGGTTTTAGTAGTTGTGGCTGAGAAGGCAGGGACTGGGGTCTGCAGGAACTGTTGCCAAATTGCATATCAAAAGGAATTTTGATCTCCCCTTCCAGTTCTAAATTTGTTCTTAATCACAAGGATTGCAAAAGAGACTTAGTCAAATAATTTGATAAAATCTAAATAGATGGCTCTGTGGAAAGACCACTAGGCCTAAAGTCAGGAAGACCTGACTTCAAATCCAGCCTCAAGACACTTACTAGCTATGTGATGCTGGGCAAGTCATTTAATGTCTGTTTGCTTTAATCCACTGGAAAAGGAAATGACAAACCAGTCTAGTTATTTTTGCCAAGAAAATCCCATGGACATTATTGGTATGCTATGGTCCAACAGGTTACAAAGAGTTGGACATGACAATGACTAAACAAGGTAAACTAAATCTACAGTAGTTCCCTAATCTACTTATAGTTTAAGAATCCTGTCGAAAATGGAAATCGGGGCAGCTAGGTGGCGCAGTGGATAAAGCACCAGTCCTGGATTCAGGAGGACCTGGAGTTCAAATCCGGCCTCAGACACTTGACACTTACTAGCTGTGAGACCCTGGGTAAGTCACTTAACCCTCATTGCCTTACCAAAACAACAACAACAACAAATGGAAATCAAGTTAGTCTAAGTGCGATAAATCTTAACTCTGACTACCACTTTCTTTTCTAGATGTTAACTAACAGATCGTTTAAAAATAGTGCAACTGGGGCAGCTAGGTGGTGCAGTGGATAGAGCACTGGCCCTGGATTTAGGAGGACCTGAGTTCAAATCTGGCCTCAGACACTTAACACTTACTAGCTGTGTGACCCTGGGCAAGTCACTTAACCCCAACTGCCTTACTTAAAAAAAAAAGTGCAAAATTCTGAAGGAAAAAAAAAAAAGAATGAAACAAGCTCACTGGCTAATAATTTGCAGCCTACTCTCTGACTGTTTTTGAAAATCAGCACAAATATCCTTTGATCCAGCAATACTACTGTCAGGTTTCTATCCCAAAGAAGAGAAAAAGACCTATTTCTATGAAAATATTTATAGCAGCACATTTTGTGGTGGCTAAGAATTGGAAATCAAAGGAATGTTCATCAATTGGGGAATGGCTAAACAAACTGTGGCATATGATGGTGATGGAATATTATTGTGTTATAAGAAATGAAAAGCAGGATGATTTCAGAAAGGCCTGGAAAGAGTTACATGAACTGATGTAAAGTAAGAAGAACCAGTAGAATTTTGTGCACAGTGACAGTATTTGTTGAATGAAGAACTGTGAACTTAACTATTCTTAGCAATACAATGATCCAAGAGAATCCCAAAAGACTAATGATGAAGCATACTATCCACCTCCAAAAAAAAACTGATATTGATTGAACACAGACTGAAGCAGGCTATTTTTCATTTTCTTTCATTTTTTTCTTTTATTTGAGTTTTCTTATACAAAATTATCAATATGGTAATATTTATGTAGTCGTACATATATAACCTACATCTGATTGTTTACCACTTCAGGGAAGGGGGAAGGAAAGGAGGGAAGGAAGGACAGAATTTGAAACTCAAAACTTCAAATTAAATTATTTTTTAAAAAAAGAAAGAAAATCAGCATAATAAGGAGGCAGGCAGGAGGGAAACAAGGTAAATTTTCATTATTATTATTTTTTTAATTTAAGATAAGAAAAATGAAGGTAATATCTGCCCAGGATAATAGGAGACAAAAAAGAGGTCTGCAGACACTGGGCAAAGGTTCTGGCCAGGAGAGCTGCCATGTGATGTGGAGTCTTCTAGCTTTCAGGAACCAAAAGAGAAATGAAGCTGTGCATGGGGGCAGGAACAAATTCCAGGGGATCCATGAACTGTGCAGAAACAGGTGCCATTTGGCAGTTCTGTCACTCACTTCCTAGTGTTGGGTCACAGATCCAGATCAGACTGAGAAGCAGCCTATGCCCAGAGATGGCAAAGACAAAAGCAATCAGCTTTCAACAAACCTTAGCTTTGTAATTGTTGTTTTTTGTCCTTCATTCTTGAAAGAGGAACATGACAATGTCATGACTTATACTGAATTGGATTTAAGTGAGGAGGGGCTCTGCAAAGTTACCAATCTCACTCTCTCCTCCAGAGTCATCTGGGACCAGTGGCAAGATATAAATCAAGATAACTAGAGATGGCCCCGGATGTTTGAGGAAATCAGGGTTAAGTGACTTGGGCGAGATTTTAACTAAGCAAAGAATAAATGGAGAAGCAAACAGGAGGTGTAGCGATTCTGACCCCAGGAGCAGAGCAGTGACTCAGTTCCAGCCTCTAGCCCAGTGTGAAGTGTAAAGGAATTACCAAGGTAATCACAGACCAAAGAGAAGCCTGCAGTTCTGTCACTATGAGTCTACAAAAACTCCAAGTGAGCTGACAGTTGCTTGAATTCAGTAGCACTGTCTACTGGAATTTCCAATCAAGGACAAGTCAAGATATATTTTTGCCCACACTTAAATCTGCATCAAGACTAACAGCTTAAACCAAGAAAGCTGTGAATAAATACATTTCACTCCAATCACACCACTGTTGGAACCCTAAAGGCTTGCAGGTTCCCAGCATGAGCTGTACCTGAGATCCTGAATAACAACATTCAATACCCTATAAAAAAGCATCAGGGGGCAGCTAGGTGGCGCAGTGGATAGAGCACCGGCCCTGGAGTCAGGAGTACCTGAGTTCAAATTCGGCCTTAGACACTTAACACTTACTAGCTGTGTGACCCTGGGCAAGTCACTTAACCCCAATTGCCTCACTAAAAAAAAAAAAAAAAAGGAAAAAAAAAAAAAGCTTTATATATAAAAAAGCATCAGGAGGGGCAGCTAGATGGTGCAGTGGATAGAGCAATGGCCCTGAATTCAGGAGGACCTGAGTTCAAATGCAGCCTCAGACACTTGACACTTACTAGTTGTGTGATCCTGGGCAAGTCACTTAATGCCAACTGCCTCACCCCACCCCCCAAAAAAGGGGTCAGGAGCCATGAAGAGAGAAGCTCAGCACAGACATTTCCATCATAAGTATACAGAACCCAGTACTAAAAGTCCAAAGTTAAGAAGTAGACTGTTAAGAACGAACAAACAAAAAAAGATGCCACTATAAAGGAATCTTTTGATGACAGGGAAGCTCAAAACACAAACCCAGAAGAGAATGACTCCAAAATATTTAAACAAAATCTCATGGTAAAACACAGCCTGGAAAAAGTCTAACCAGAATTCTTTGAAGAAATAAAGTGGGGCAGCTAGGTGGCACAGTGGATAGAGCACTGGCCCGGATTCAGGAGGACCTGAGTTCAAATACGACCTCAGACACTTAATACTTACTAGCTTTGACCCTGGGCAAGTTACTTAACCCCAATTGCCTCACCAAAAAAAAAGAAAGAGTTTTTTTTAAAAAGCTTAAAAATTATATTTAAAACCAACTGAGGGGAAAAAATGAGAACAGAAATAAGAGCTATGGAAAAAAAGATAAGAGAAAGAATTAGTGATTTGGAACAAGCAGTACAAGGTATTTCCCAAGAAAAGATATCCCTGAAAATAAAAATGACCAAACAATGCCAGAAGAAGAGGAAGGGGGTGGTGGTGATGATGGTAATGGTGATGATGATAAAGTTATCTCATAGCAAAAACAACTGACCAGGAAAACAGACTGAAGAGAGATGCTCTAAGAATCAGTGGACTACCTCAAAGCCATGACCAAAACCCAAACCTATACAAACATCCTATTTTTAAAGAATGATAAAAAAGAAAATTGCTCAGATCTTTTGGAACTAGAAAGAAAAGTAGAAATAGAGAGAATCCACTTATCATTTCCTGAAAGAAAAGCCAAAATCAGAACTCCCAGAAACAATCAAGAGCCTCCAGATTAAAGAAAAAATACTGCAAGCAGCCAGAAAAATAGAAAGAATTCAAGTCCTGAGGAGCCAATCAGGATCACATGAGATTTGGCAACTACTCCAATAAAGAAGCAGAGAATTTGGAATATGATATTCCAAAAGGCAAAAGATGTAGGCTTACAACCAAAAATAACTTATTCTCAACAAAACTGAACAAAATCTTATGGGGGGGAGGAAGGAGGGCAGATGGACCTTTAATAAAATAGGACTTCTAAACAGGCATCTATTAGTAAATCTCTAAAACTAGCTGAGGGGTTTGTTGAGGGGGGGAGGGTATATCACATACTTTAACCTGAAACATTAACGTTTACCACATCACTTTCTTTTTTCTTTTTTTTTATTTTAGTGAGGCAATTGGGGTTAAGTGACTTGCCCAGGGTCACACAGCTAGTAAGTGTTAAGTGTCTGAGGCCAGATTTGAACTCAGGTCCTCCTGACTCCAGGGCCAGTGCTCTATATCCACTGTGCCACCTAGCTGCCCCAACCACATCACTTTCTTAAGTCTATACCATCAACGAAATGATAAATTAAGCCCTGATAATGTACCATTTGCCAATTTCCAAGGATAAGTACTTACACCTAAAATTTAAAAATCAGCTCTTGTAAGCTTTGGTAAGACCTGGCTCTAGCACTCCTAATGAAAAAAACCAGAATTGAATAGAAAATCTGAACTACAAACACTGGAATCAAGAGAAGCATAAACAGGTAAACATGAGTGAGCAATCAAAAATGACTATACAAAAAAAATTGTTTGCACGAGGAAATGCTCTATCATCACAGAGTCTAATTAGAGAGAGTAGAAATGATTTTGTTATGTTTTGATAATATTTTTTGAAAGAATGGAGAGAAGAGGAGGAATACACTGGGGGTGGGGTGAAAAAGAGAGGAAATAAGGAAAATTATCTCACAGTTTAGATGCACAAGTAGAAGGCTCCACTTCAACCTCATTCATATCTGAATTGGTCACAAGAGGGAAGAATACACATATGCACATGGGCACACACTATAGAAAAACATTTCACCCAGCAGGGAAGCAGGAGAGAAAGGATATTAAAGAAAAGTGGAATAAGAAGAGAGAGGGTAGATTAAAGGAGAGATTAGTCAGAAGCAAAACAAAAGCTTCAAGGGGATGCAGTAAACAAAGAGAAGAAAAAGTGTAAGAGAATAGGATGAAGGGAAATACACAATTAACCATCATAACTGTGAATGTAAATGTGATGAACTCACTCAGAAAACAGAAAAGGATAGCCCACTGGATTAGAAGCTAGAATCCAATAAAATATTTGTTTACATGAAACATACTCAAAATAGATACACATAGAGTTAAAATAAAGGGCTAGAGTAGAACTTATTATGTTTCAGCTGAAGTAAAAAAAAGTAGGGATAACTATCATGATCTCAGACAGAACACAGCAAAAATAGACCTAATTAAAAGAGAAAAACAAGGAAACTACATTTTGTTGAAAGGCACCAAACCCAATTAATAGCAATACTGAACACATGTGCACCAAATGGCATAGCATGTAAATTCTTAAAGGAAAAGCTAAATGAGTTATAGGAGGAAATAGACAGTAAAACGATCAATAGGGCGGCTAGGTGGCGCAGTGGATAAAGCACCGGCTCTGGATTCAGGAGTACCTGAGTTCAAATTCAGCCTCAGACAGTTGACACTTAATAGCTGTGTGACCCTGGGCAAGTCACTTAAGCCCCACTGCCCCGCAAAAAAAATAAATAAATAAATAAACAAAACAAAACAAAACAAAAAAAAAACCCTGATCAATAGTGATAGATCTCAATTTACCTCTCTTACCCTAGATAAATCAAAAAGAAATTAAAAACCTAAGTAAAATTTAGAAAAAGACACTATAGCCCTCTGAAGAATACTGAATAGTAACAGAAAGGAGAATACATATTTCTCCTTATATAGTACCTTAACAGAAATTCAGCATGTATTAAGATATTAAAAACTTCACAAATAAATGCAGAAAAGCAGAAATAGTAAAAGAATTATTTTTACTGACCATAATGCAATAAAAATTATATTAAAGGGTCTCTGAAGTAAAAATAAAAAATTAACTGTAAACTGACTTAATCCTAAAGAGTGGGTTAAAGAAAAAATATAGAAAAAATACAAAAACAATGAAATAACGTATCAAAAATTTTAGGATGTAGCCAAAGTACTACTCTGGGGGAAATCTGCTTCTCTAAACACTTTCATCAATAAGAGAAAAATTGACAAATTGGACATGCAACTAAAAAACAAAACCCTAGAAAAGGAACAAATTAAAAACCCCAATTAAACCCCAAAAGAGAAATCCTGAAAAATAAAAGGAGAGAGGATCAAAACTAAAAGCAACTTACATACGTACACACACACACACACACACACACACACACACACACACACACACAATACGAATTAATAAATAAAAGTAGGTGCTGGTTTTTTGGGGTGGGGAATAGAAGTCATTACCTAACTTGTTTTAAAAGGAAAAAAATGACCAGCAACAAAAGTGAAAAAGGCAAATTCACAAACAATGAAGAAAAAAAATAAAGGAAATTGAGTTATTTCAACCAATTATATGCCAACATAATGTGAAATATAATAGATGACATAAATTAGGTGGATCAATATAAACAAAAATAGTAAATGCTCAGATTAAGAGAAGAGGAAATAGAATAGGGCAAAGTGGAGTCATGAGAAAAACAGGGCTGCGGTAGAGGGAAGATCCCAAACCAGATGGAGTATTCCAGTACAACATAAACTGTATGGAAAAAATAGGGAAAAGGGTCCTATAAAATTCATTCTATTACAGAAATATATTCATGATACTTAAAACAAGGGAAAGTCAAAACAAAACGAAAACCATAGACAAATATCACTAATGAATATTGATGCAAAATTTTTTAGATAAAATTATTAGCAGCAAGAAGACTACAGGAAAATATCACAAAGATTATATACTATGATAAGGCTGGATTTATGCTAGGAATGCAGAGCTTGTTCAATATTAGGAAAACTATAAACATAATTGACCATATGAATAACAATAAAAAACATGATCATATCAATAGATACCGACAAAGATTTTCACAAAACAGTACACTAGTCTTTGTATTAAAAAAAAAACAAACCAAAAACACATGAGAAAACAGGAATATTTCTCCCTAAAATAGTAAGTCATATCAACCTAAAAACAAGAACCAACATTATCTGTAACAGGGATTGTTGTTTGTAGGTGGTGGTCCTTCATTCTCAAAAAGGACCATGAATGTCATGACTTGCACTGAATTGGATTTAAGTGAGGGAGGGGTGTGCAAGGTAACCAAACTCTCTCCTCCAAAGGCATCTGGGTCCAATGGCAAATATACATCAGGATGACCCCGGAAGTTTTAAGGCAAACAAAAGAGAAGCATGTATACACCACCCCCCCCACCTAGCCTCCAACCCATACACTTGGACATTGCTAATGTAGGAATTTGTTTTGCTTGACAATACATGTTTATAAGGGATTTTAGTGGAATTTTTTTTCTCACTTTATCAATGAAGGTCAAGATGGTAGAAAGACTCTGGACTTGAAAATAAATAAATATGAATTTTTTTAAATAGAAAAAGAAAGAAATGGGGAAAAATCTCAGTTGTGTGACCTTGACTAGCTCAATTAGCCTAAGCTTCAGTAACATCATCTCTATTTACATATTGTGTTTTATACTTAGTTTAAAAAAAAGGGGGGGGGGGACACATTTGTAAACGCTTTTTATAGTCATGTGATCAAGTTTATATTTTGTAATACTCTTATTAATATAAGTTCATATTCATTTAGATTTCCCCAGTTTGAATTTCATTGTCTTTCATTCTTCCATGTGTATTTTCTTCTATTCATTCATCTATCTAATTTGAAACAATGCAAGATAGTTTAGATTTCATAATACAATGCTAATTCTGGGAGTATTATGCTCCCATAATCTGAGTTGTTTGTTTTTGTTATTTGTTTTTGTTATTTTTTTTCTCTCAACTGATTATTTGATCAAACTCTATAAAGCATTTCCCTGGCAAACTGGTTGCCATGGCAAGTGTAAATTGATTCTAGAAGTATTATTTTTTTGTTTTTGTTTTTTTTTTGTGGGGCAATGAGGGTTAAGTAATTTGCCCAGGGTCACACAGCTAGTAAGTGTCAAGTGTCTGAGACTGGATTTGAACTCAGGTCCTCCTGAATTCAGGGCCAGTGCTCTATCCACTGTGCCACCTAGCTGCCCCCCTAGAAGCATTATTTTTGATAAGCATATTTAAAAATAAAAAGAAGGGAACATTTGTAAAAGTTTTTTTTAAAGGTTTTCTTTAAGATTGTGTTGTGTTTTAACTTGTATTTAAATATGTTCTGATTTTTCACAAAAGTAATTGTATACTTAGTAAAAAAAAAGGGCATTATTTGAAATTGTTGCATAATTGTATATTATATTCTGAGTCAAGGTACATTCACATTTTTGTTATCATTATCCTCAATTTTTAAATTCATGAGACTTAGATTATGGGAACTTATCATTTAAGACATTAATTGCCTTCATTCTGAGTTATCAGATGCCAGTTGGCCAAGATGCCATCCTATCACAAGAGGAATACATGTGAGAGCAGACATTGAACTGTCATATGAAGGGAGACATGCATGAAGTCAAGATATGGCTGAGGGAATGGCTTTTGACAAATGTTGAGTTTGGTTTCTCTTGTTTTAATTTTCCCCCACAATATTGTACAGATGGCTTGAAGTTTTCATCCCACCCATCTCATTCTACACCTAGCTTCTATGCCCCCTTCTATATGCCTGATGTCATGGACATCTCAAACCCATATATCTGATTAAGTCTGACTCAGTTTCCTCCAATATGTTCAGTGGTATGGACGTATCTCCCATACACCTATTTTAAGCCTGGCATACTGCATGGGCAGTATATATTGCTCAAGTGTGGGAATGCTCATATCCCATCATCTCTCTGTTCTTTTATGGTAACCCCCATAATTATCTCAGGTGTCATGATAAATACAGGGTTGAATTTGGCCTTGACATCTGTTACCAATTATATTAGATTTTAAAATTTCTCACAATGGCATGAGGATAATTAGGAATATGATGCAAAAAGTGATGAAACAAAGATAAAAATTATTTTTTAAATTAATATCACAGCAATTGTCTTCTCAATTTACCCTCCACAAGGGGGTACTATCGTAATATTAAGTTTTAGAGAATGTTTCAATTTTTGTTTTAGTATATGTTTCATGTATAAAAACTAAGATTCTGAATTCCCTTAGATATGTTTTTAAGAACTTTCATAGGGGCAGCTAGGTGGCGCAGTGGAGATAGAGCACGGGCCCTGGAGTCTGGAGTACCTGAGTTCAAATCCGGCCTCAGACACTTACTAGCTGTGTGACCCTGGGCAAGTCACTTAACCCCAATTGCCTCACTTAAAAAAAAAAAACCTTTCATTGTTTGATTTGATTATTGACAAAGCTATTTTAAAGTTGTGTTAAGCTCAATTTTGTAGGAAATTTTCCTGATTGATTACCAGCATCTACACATCAACCCCTGAACAGACTTCCATTCCACGACTACACCCAGAGGACATGCCAAGAATCATCTGAGAAAAGATTTTCAAAGACTTTAACTGAACAGTTTTGTTTTGTTGATTTTTATTCCCTTCTGTTGTTATGTACACCATTTGTAATATGTATTCTCTGCAGAGGACCTCTCTCTGCAGGCCAGTGTCAAAGCACTGGTTCAGGAGCTACCGTCCCTCTGGACAAAATTTCCCCTTTCTCCCTTTTCTTTATTGTTATTAACATATTGTTTGTTAGAATAGGGTATTATATTCTGTTATTTTTGACTGTTTCATCAAGGAAACACCCCGCGTTTCTTGAAGAAACAAAGGGGGGACGGTAATGATTGGAATGATGTCACTACTGGAGAGCTACTGTAGGAAAGTTCCGCCATGAGGAGAAGGTGCCTGAGGGCAAGCCAGGTGGCTTTTCTTTGGCATCAGGAAGTGAAGTTTGCTTGTGGGAGGAAGGAAGGGTGAGGCAGGCTCTCTCGTTCACTTTCCTGAGGATTCTGGTGGAGAGTGGAGCTAAAAATGTGCTGTCCCTTTGATAGATAGATGAATCTAGGTCTCTCTCTCTCTCTCTCTTCACCAAATTCTTATTCTCCTTAATAAATGCTTAAAAGTCTAAACTCTTGCTAAAGCTTATAATTTATTAGATATTTTAGACAGACTAGCTAGAATTTTAGCCCCTTACAATTGAACTCAACTTATCCATATGCACCATCTATCACCTAAATACATACTAATGTACAAGTTCTACAGAAATATTTTAAATGGCCCTCAGTCCTATATGGAAGTCATGACAGAAAATGAGTCAAAGGGTGTGAAGAAAGCAGTTTTTAGACTCTCAAATAAACTTTAATTTTAATGGTTCTCTGAATATGAGCTCCTTTTCCAATGCCCAAAAAGGACACACATGGCCAAAAGACAATTAATCATATCAATCTTAGCATTTTTGCTATTAAACATGCACCCCCACCCCCACCTCACCCCAGAAAAAAAAAAAAAAAAAGGAAGGTAGAGCAAAATGCCAGGACTGCTTACAGATACTCATGGAGAAGCAAAATAAGGAGGTAATGATCAGTTTCATTATACATCAAAAGGCAACAAGAAATTTCATTTCATGGGACATTTGGTCATCACCTATTGCAACAGTAACGGTAATCGCAAAAAGACCACCATGAAAATAAATTGCAGCTTATGTACCAACATCAGTGAGAATAAAGAGGTAAATAATAAATTCTACAAAGAATTTTACGAACCCCAAATTAAATTAACATACTTTATAAAATAAGGATAATAATTCTTGCACAGGATTGCTGTGAGGAAAGAGCTTTGCATACCTTAAAGCACTGTATGAGTTATTTATTATAATCACATAACATCTTGACATTTCTTGCCACCCCCAAATGCAACTTAATTCCTCTTTGCTATTCCCTAAATTTTGAATCTCTAACTCACTTCAGTCAAATCACCTACTTCTACAAGTCACCTTTTTCAGTTAGCCTTCCCTAATTAATCCTTACTCCACTGATTCCACTTAGTTTACATTTCCTGAATATTTTGTATCCAGTCCTCATTCCATTCTTCTATGCCATTACATACACTGCCTCTCATCTTCTCATATCAAAAATGATTTCACCCAATGTTTTACACCTGTCTAAATCTTCTCTTCCTTCAAGGTGCAGCTTGAACCACCCCCATATTGCTTTCCCTAATCCCTAAAAGTGATTTCTCTTTCCTGAAATCTTTCATACCACACTGGACCTTTCTTGTGAACTTTAGTACCCAACATATTATTTTATGTATTTATCTTTTTCTCTCTATTATTAGTGCAACGATTGGAATAACACCACCTGCTGGAGACTTACTGTAGAAAAGCTCTGCCATGAGGTGAAGGTCTCTGAGGGTAAGACCATGCATATTTTCTTTGGCGTCAGGAAGTGACGTTTGCTTGTGGGAGGAAGAAGGGGCAGCCTGGTGCTCTGACTCACTCTCTTTCCTGAGGACTCTGGTGGAGAAGGGAGCTAGAAATGCACTCTCCCTTTAATAGATGAATGTAGGCCTTTCTCTCTCTCTTTACCAAATTCTTATTCTCCTTAATAAATGCTTAAAAGTCTAACTCTTGCTAAAGCTTATAATTTATTGGCAACCACTCATTAGATATTTTAGACAGTATAGCTAGAATTTTAGCTTTAACATTAGAATATAAATTCTTTTAAGAAAAGACTCTTTTTAAAAATCTTCACATGGGGCAGCTAGGTGGCGCAGTGGATAGAGCACCGGCCCTGGAGTCAGGAGTACCTGAGTTCAAATCCGGCCTCAGACACTTAACACTTACTAGCTATGTGACCCTGGGCAACTCACTTAATCCCAGTTGCCTAAAAATTTTTTTAAAAAAATTAAAAATCTTCATATTCCCACAATCTAACAGTACACTGCACATAGGAGTTGCATAATAAATGTTTGCTACCTTGAACTGAATATAATATTGTTTTGTACTCATTAAAATGTTTCTTTGTAAGTAATCACATGAAATTTCATGTTCTTGTATTTTTTCTCCCCAATAAGATAATTCTTTAAAGCTGAAATTTCCAAGGAGGAAATGGAGGAAGGCAAAGAGGAGACAGCAAGTGAGATCCTTTCAGAAATGACATGAAGAGGTAGCCAAAGTTACTGGATATTTTGAGTGCAACTCTCACAGAATTACACTTCTTTTTCAAAGAAAATAAAATTAAAATCAAAGTAAAAATTTTAAAAAGCAAGGCTAGCATTGTGACTTTACTATAACAGTGAATGCAATTGACTGATTATTTAACATATAGTATGCACAAAGTCAAACCTTGACTTGGACTCAATTAACTGCCATCAACAATCAATAATGACTCATGACACAGATGATCTTGTGTTCTTATGCTTGCTACACTGGAATGTGAAGTGTTTAAATAACTTGTGTGTGGAATTCTAAAGTACCATATGTCATATTATTCAACAGCATTCATTTTGCTAAGCACAAAATAAAGTTTCCCCCAAACCCCCAAAACCAAAAAACCCATAACTTTAAAAATTACAATATGTTGAGAATGATTATAGATAACACCATTCGGAATTCTCACCAATTAAAACTGAAATTTAATTGTATTAAATATTTTGTCTTTTTTAGTGAAATTATATTCCCTCATAATGGATAAAGACATAATAAAGTTTGAAGAGTAAATCCAGCGGAGTAACTGAAACAAATAAAAGCAGAAATATATGTAGCAGAAATATAAAGTAAAAAGGCAACATTCAGAAAATATGAATCTTTATACTGATCACTGGGATTTGTGAATGTTATTATTGAAAGAAAGACTGCTATGCACTGGGAGATTCAAAGAAGGAAAAACAGTCCTTACTCTCAAGTAGCTCACAAGCTAATGGGAAAGACAATATTCAAACAACTATGTAGTAAAATAGTAAAAACAGGTTAAATTGTAAGTAATCTCAGAGAGAAGGTACTAAGATTAGAGGAAAACCAGGACTTCTTGCACAAAGTGGAACATTAGATGAGGCTTCAAGGAAGCCAAATAAATCAGGAGAAAGATGAGGAGCGTTCCAGATATGGGAGGCAGTAAAAATTCACAGAATTGGGAGATAGAGTGTCTTATTCAAGAAGCATAAAGGAAGTCAGGGTTACTGGATTGCAGAGCAGTATTCACAAAGGAGTAAGGTATAAGACTTAAGAGGCAGGAAGGGTTCATGTTATGACTGGCTTAAAAAAAAATAAATCAGAGGATTTCATATTTGATCCTGAAGATAATAGGGAGCCACTGGAGTTTATTGTGGGGTAGGCATGTGATATAGGCAGACCTCATTTTAGGAAGATCAATTTAACAGCAGAGTGGAAGATCTGCTAGAGTAGGAGACCTTGAGGTAGGGACAAACCAGCAGGCTATTGTAATTGTCCAGGTCTGAGATGATGAGCATCAGTACCACAGAATGGCAGTCAGAAAAGAGGGAATAAATGAGACTGTTAATGAGTAGCATCAACAGGACCTGACAAATGACTGGATATTGGGGGGGGGGGTGGACTGAGGGGGTGGCATGGGGCAGTAAGACAGTGAGGAGTTAAGGATGACACCGTAAGTTACAAACTTAGGTGTCTGGAAGGATGCCCATTAACAAGAAATATTAACAGACTTTTCTTAAAATAGCATGCTGAAACAAGCATTTGAACCTGAAAAATCTTATGTTCTGTATATAAGCAGAATTTTCTAGCTTACCAAATAAAGCAATACAAAATTTACTACTATTCATAACATCTTATTTACGTAAAATAGGGTCTTCTGTTCTAGTTAAAATAGAAGCAAAATAAACTTGATTAGTGACTGAATTATGAATAGTAATATCAGACATTTTTATATATGTAAAAATTATAAAAGAATTTAATCATTAAGTAGTTGTTATACTATTTTAATTTTATGTGTAAAATGATTGGGTATTATAAAAATGTTCATAAATTCTTAATTTTATTTGGCTAAAATATGAATGATTAATGTATGTAATTTTATGAAAAGGAAGGAAACTTTTTTCTATAAAAAGGGGGAGTATCATTATATCAAGTTTATAACCATTGATTAAAGAAGCATGTCTTCTTTTAAAGAGGCAAAAGCTGGCAATCTTCTAAAAGCAGTGTGCTACAATTCTGGCTTTCCCCCGCCTCACGTATACCAATTTTTGTAGGTTTTAGCAAGTGCTGAAAAATAGAGAAGAGGCAGCTAGGTGGCGAAGTGGATAGAGCACTGGCCCTGGATTCAGGAGGACCTGAGTTGAAATCCAACCCCAGACACTTGACACTTACTAGCTGTGTGACCCTGGGCAAATCACTTAACCTCACTGACCCACCAAAAATAAAAGAAAGAAAAGAAAAAGAAAGAGAAGGGCAAAGCTATAACAACCAGGTCGTATCAATGAAAATTGGCCCATATGTTTTTTATATCAAGATATCCATTTTAAACTGCAATGACTGGACAGAATCCACCACATGAACCTTCACCTTGGGACTTATCCATCCTTCCCTGATGAAGCCTGGGATTTCTGGTCTTTGTTTTCCCATATTCAATCACTTTCCTGGACTTTTATGCTGTTTTATTTTGCTATTTGTGTTTTAATTTTCCTTTTCCTCCTTTAGTACCATCTATGTTAGACTTCTTGAATACCAAAGGTCAGAATGGACCAGTAATAGTCCTAAAGTCATTTATGTGATGGAATATTCTATAAGAGACTTTTAAGAGCCTTTCCATCTAGGGGGTTAGTATTATGGGAGTAATAGGCATTATAACCCCTGCCCCACGTAAATTAGGCTACTTTTTTCCTTAAAAGGCACTGAAAGCATCCTCCCCATTTGACTGGCTCAGGGTACTAAAGGATTCAGAGGCAGCCAGGTGTCACAGTGGATGAAATGCCAGACCTGGAGTCAGGAAAACTCATCTGAGTTCAAATCTGGCCTCAGACACTTACTAGCTGTGTGACCCCAGGCAAGTCTGTTTCCTCATCTGTAAAATGAGCTGAAAAGGAAATGCCAAACCACTCTAGTACCCAAATGGAGTCTCAAAGAGTCAGGCATGACTAAATGTACTGAACAACAAATATTAAAGGATCAGCCTAATAGTATTTCCTGGTGCCTGGGTACAAAACCACCTTGAGGAGATTCAGGCACACTTTGATGCATAGTTGGCAGACCAAGATAGGAAATTCTCCAAGAAGCAGGGGAGCTTTACTCATCTTAATCACTTCAGGATGTCCTCAATAACCTATCCTTTGTTGAATATCCTCCTACTATGGAGGATATTCCAAAAGTAAATCTCCTTTTGTTCATTGCTGAATGACCTGAGTGTCTCATTTTGTCACAATTTTGAATATAAATTACTAAGAGACTGACCTGAGTTAGGTCCAGCCCAGAACAGAAGGATATGGACTGAAATAGATGGCCTGAAGTCCCTTAAAACTCTGATGTTTTGTTTTTCTCTGTCTCCTGACAGAACCTGAGGTCTAATCCTAGTTAGATTACTAATTTAGTGTAACCTTGAGACCTAGGGATAGTAACTGATTAGTCCATCTGTCATTAGAATGTATTTTCTAATTCAGTAGTCTCCACGTATCAGCAAAAAAATTGGGGGCATGTACCCTCAAAGTACATTATTCACAAATTATATACATATACCACTTAACTAAAAACACTTTTGTTATGGAAATTATACCAAAAGAAAAAATGTTAAGGATGAGATAAAAATGAAATAATATTTCATACTAGTCAATTGGGAGCCATTAGAACTAATCAAGTAAGAGAGCAATATGGTTAGATTTGGGCTTTAGGAGAATCACTTTGGCAGCTCTGTAGAGTATAGAGTAGAGGAAAAGCATTATAGGCAAAGAGACCAATTAGGAGAATACTGCAACAGTCCAGGTGAGTGGGTGATAAGGGCCACAATTAGGATGGTAGTTGAATGAAAAGACAGAAGTGAACAGATGGAAGACATGTTGAAATAGAAACTATGAAATTTTGCAACTGATTGGATATGTGAGTTGAGGGAAGAGTCAAAGACAACAATGAGGTGGTAAACCTTGGTGACTGGAAAGACAGTGATGCCTTTGATAAAAATAGTAAAGTTTGTTAGAGGGGTGAGTAAAAAGTCGTAAGAGAAAAAGTAATAAGATTTTCAATCTGTCATGACCCAACCATACTTGCTTATCCTTTAGAATCTATTCTGCCCTCCCCCAAATGAAAAGTGGGAAGGTGGGGTTCTTATTCATCTGTCAATGCCCCAGAGCTCTGATAAGGTGATGAGAGAGGGTGAATTTTCCCAACTGCACCAGTGTGGCTGGCTGTAGGTGTCCAAAAGCATCAACAAGGTACAGAAGGGGGAAGACTTGGTAGCATGCACGGGGGGAAAGGAGAGGCCCAGTAGGAGAGTGCTGTAGGATAAAAGCAGATGTAGTTATGCTAGAAATAAGCTCCTCAATTGACTATGGTTGGGAGTCATTCAAGTCAATAAACATTTATTAAACACAACTAACAGGTGCACCCTAAGACACTGTGCTAAGAGCTGGGCATACAATGAAGGCAAAAAACATTCTCTGCCCTTGAAGAGCTCACAATAGGGGGAAAACAACACACAAACAACTATATACAGGATAAACCGGAAATCATCAACAAAAGGAAGGTATTAGAATTAAGAGGAATTTTGGAAAGACTTCCTGTAGAAGATGGGATTTTAGCTGGGACTCAAAAGAAGTCAGGGAAGCCAGGAGGCAGAGATGAGGGAGAACATTCCAAGTAAAGGAGACAGCCAATGAAAATGCCCAGTCAAAAATCTATAATTCAAAACTTTTTTTAAAAAAAGTTTAAAACTTGTTTTAACATGTAATGGGGGCGGTGGGCACGCAACTATCTATCTTTACACATCTTTTATATATACACACAAGAATGAATCAGCGTCTTGTTCAAGGAATAAGGAAGCGAACTTTTATAATATATAGCCTTTTTTAATAGCTTTAAAAAAAATCACTTGTTTCCCAATGCAGCCCTGCCTCCTAAACCCTCCTATATAATATCCTATATAATAAATCTTAAAAAGAAAATAAAAGTTCAGCAAAACTAACCAAGACATCAAAACAGTCTAACATTACAACTAAATCCATAGTTCCCTGTCTGAAAAAAAAAAAAAAAGGAGGAGGAAGGTGTCTTTTCCTATCTCTTCTTTAGGGCCAAATTTGGTGATTATCATTTCATTGCATTCAGTATCAATTGTTTTGCTATTGTTGTTCTTTCTATTTGGATTATAGAGGGTTGCCCAGGGGCAAAAACTGACTGATCAACTACACAGCCACAGGTGGCAGGATTTAAATTCAACTCTTCCTCACACCACTGTGTCAGTACTACATACCTAACCATGAACTTCTTAAACATTTGGATCTCAGAACCCCTTAATATTCTTTTTTTTTTTTTTTTTTTTTTTAGTAAGGCAATTGGGGTTAAGTGACTTGCCCAGAGTCACACAGCTAGTAAGTGTTAAGTGTCTGAGGCCAGATTTGAACTCAGGTACTCCTGAATCCAGGGCCGGTGCTCTATCCACTGCACCATCTAGCTGCCCCCACCCCTTAATATTCTTAATAATTACTGAGGACCCCAAAGGGCTTTATGTGAGTTTGCGGTTTTTTATATTTACCATATTAGAAATTAAAACATAAAATTTTAATGGATCAAATTTAAAATAATAAACTCATAATATTAATGTAAATAACATACCTTTACGAAAAATCACTATATTTTCCAAAACAAGAAATCAATTGAGAAAAGTAGCATTTTGTTTTACATGTCTACAAATCTCTTTAATGTCTGAATAAAAGACTTTGCATATCTGCGTCTACATTCAATCTGCTACAATATAGTTTTAGTTGAAATATATGAAGAGAATCTGACCTCACAGATATATATGTAGTTGAAAAGGGAAGAGTATTAATAAGCAAGTCTTAATATTATTATAAAAAGAGTTTTGACTTTGAAGATCCCTGAAAGGGTGCTAGGGACCCAAGACCACAAATTGTAAACCATCTCCTACTCCAGGGCTTCTTAAATTTTTTCCACTTGCAACCCCTTTTCACCTGAGAAACTTTTATTCCCAGGTATATAGGTATATAAAAAAGGTATACATAACCTTTTACTGTTACCAAATTTTCCCAACCCCCACATTCTGTTATGTGACCACATAACCAGCACCCAAAGCTTAAGAAGCTTTGTCCTATTCCATAATGTCTCTTGACAAATTAAATATGGTAATAAAGAATCCCACAAATGAATTTGCACAAAATTACCGTGATTTTTGTTACACTTATAGGTCATAATGTGTTCTTGGGGAACTTTGTATTAAAAGTATACTATTGAGCTGCGCTGAGCTCGGGCTGTGACGGCTGGCTGTGGGTGCCCGAGGCAGAGGAGGAGAGCAGTGGGTGGCCTCAGCGCTCCCCATGGAAGGGTCAGCGGGAGGATGCGTGCAGCCTGAGAGTCTCGGGGTGAAGCGCTCAGCCTCCCCTGACAACCATATTGGATCTAGCAACTGGGAGGCAGCTGACCTTGGCAATGAAGAGAGGAAACATAAGTTCTTAAGACTAATGGGAGCTGGAAAGAAAGAACATCCCATCTTGTTATAGGAGATCATAAGTCAACATCTCACTTCAGAACAGGGGAAGAAGATAAGAACTGGAGTCACAGTATCAGCAGAATATGGACAGTAAATTATCAGGGAGATATCAGCAACATTGTGGACCTGGCTTCAGTGAGTTAGAGGATCCCGATGGGGAAGGTGATGCTGCTGGAAATGATGATGACTACGATGATGATTCACCTGACCCCAAAAGTACAGAGGACTCTGAAAGTGATTCAGAGTCTGAGAAGGAGGAATCTGCCGAAGAACTACAAGCTACTGAACAGCCAGAGGAAGCAGAGAACCCCAAAGCTAAGAAGGATGCAAAGAGCAATTACAAAATGATGCTTGTTAAATCCAGTGGTTCATAACTCCGAATGTGTGATTAGTCTTTGTATTCAAAGTAAGGCTTATGGTTATAATGCACAGTGGAGGACTGCTTCTATAGCACAGACCTTTGTATTATATTTTTTTTAAAAGGCCCTTCTTTTAAATAATTACAAAGAGTGTTTGCTTTTGGATACCATGGATTACAATTTTATGGGTATGATTATATCCATTTTTGTAAAATATAAGAGTTGCATTGTACAAAAGACAAATAAATATGATTCCCAGTTTCCTTTCACATTAAAAAAAAAAGTATACTATTACTAACCTTTAATCAGAAACTCCCTTCTCTTGAGCATCTGTACCTATTCTGGAAGTCCTAAAGAACTGACTGGGCACTAAAAAAGTTAAGTGACTTCCTGGGTCACACAGTCAGTGTGTGACAAAGGCCAAACTTGAACCCTGATTTTCCTGACTCTTGAGATAAGTTCTCTACCTCTATTAGGACAGGATTACCTCCAAAAAATTATATCTTTAATAAAACTAGTCAGGCTGTACCAAATTCATAAATTATTTAATAGGTCAATAATTCAAACGATCAATCTACTAACTAAAATAGCAGTAAGTGGCACTACCTGAACCTTGTAATGTAGGCTAGCAAAGCCTCTGAAGACAATAAATAAACAAAGAGATCTAGACAAAAAAGAGGACAATATAAAACAGTAGCTGTATGGCCTTTATCAATGATTTGTAATACCTATGACATTGACTTTTTAAGTTTTCCCTCCATATTTTGTGATTCAATTCCTGCTAAACAATTCCATGTGTATATGTACATGTGTACTACAAAAATACAGAGGTTGACTCGATAAGATCACTGTTATGGGGGGCGGCTAGGTGGTGCAGTGGATAAAGCACCGGCCCTGGATTCAGGAGTACCTGAGTTCAAATCTGGCCTCAGACACTTGACACTTGCTAGCTGTGTGACCCTGGGCAAGTCACTTAACCCCCGTTGCCCTTAAAAAAAAAAATTAAAAAGATCACTGTTAGTATTTATGGGTAGAGAGGATAGAGCACTGGACCTGAAGTCAGGAAGACCTAAGTTCAAATTTGACCTCAGCCACTTACTAGCTGTGTGACCTTGAGCAATTCATCTAACCAATTTTCCTCAGTTTCCTTAACTGCAAAATAGGGATAATAATACCACCTACCTCCCAGGGTTATTGTAAGGATCAAATGAGATAATATTTTTAAAGTATCTACCCCATAGTCACTATATAAATGTTAGTTCTTATTATGAATGTTGTAATTTCTATTCTTTTTTTTTTCTCCTTTCAGGGCAATGAGGGTTAAGTGACTTACCCAGGGTCACACACCTGGGTAGTATCAAGTGTCTAAGGCTGAATTTGAACTCAGGTCCTCCTGAATCCAGGGCCAGTGCTCTATCCACCTCGCCACCTAGCTGCCCCCAAATGTTTTGATTTCTAAAGGACTACAAACTGTACCTAAGTTCACTATGCAGGTATACCCTCGAAATGGACTTTACATACTGATGCACAAAACAGAACTAGCTAAACCCCATGGCAACAAACTGAGATTAATAAGCAAGGCAAAAGCTTTTATTTCTCCACTTGAATTTAATGGCATATTAATATAATAGTGGAGTGTCTAAAACATGGACTAATCATCTTGTTGGGAACAGTGAGGTGGCACCAAGCCTGGATTCAAGATTCATCTTCCCGAGTTCAAATTTAGCCTCAGACATTTACCAGTGGTATGATCCTGGGCAAGTCACCAAATTTGCCTTACTCGACTCGTCTGTAAAATGAGTTGGAGAAGGAAATGGCAAACCACTTCAATATCTTTGCCAAGAAAATCCCAAATGGGGTCACGAAAAGTTGGACATGACTGAAAAACGTCTGAACAATAATCATCTTGTTAAACTGCAACCAATACAATTGTAAGGTTTTATTCAGCTAGAACTTACTGTACAAGGAAAATTCCAATGTTGTTGTAAATGGCATATGAAGAGCAACAAAATTTATCTGCTGTACTAGGTATTTTGGGTTATTTTTGCAAGACTTTCAAAACAGTTTTTAAAACTACAATATTCATCTCTTCCTTTTCTCTTAGAGGTTTCCTTCACAGCTTAATATTTACAGCATTCTCAAAAGGAGCTGAGTAGAAAAACCACATTTCTCAATGAACACTAATTGACCTAAATATGAAAATGTTTTAATGATACTCTAAGTAGAGGTACTTTTTGTATTATTTCTAGGAACATTCTCTTTTCCGAGAACCCTAAATCAAAGAATTACATTATAAGTAAAAAAAAAATCAATTGTGAACTGATTCAACCATTCTGAAGAACAATTTTGAACTATGCCCAAAAAGCTATAAAACTGTGCATACCCTTTAACTCAGCAGTATCACTAATGGTCTGTATCCCAAAGAGATCAAAGAAAAAAAAAAAAACCCAACATGCTTAAAAAAAAAATCAAAGCATCTCTTTTTGTGGTGTCAAATATTTAGAAATTGAGGGTATGTCCATCAAATGGGAAATGGCCAAGCAAGTTGTAGCATATGACTGTAATGGAATACTACTGTACTATAAGAAATGTCAAGCAGGATTTCAGAAAAACCCGTAAAGACTCACATAAACCCATGCAAGGTGAAATGAGCAGAACTGGGAGAACACTGTATTCAATAATAGCAATACTGAAAGATGATCAACTGTGAATGACTTAGTTTTCCTGATCAATACAATGATACAAGACAATTTCAAAGGACTTACTGATGAAAAGTGCTATCGACTTCCAGAGAAAGAAGTGAAGGAGTTTGAATGCAGATCTAAGCATACTTTGTTTATTTTTCTTTTTTTTGGTCTATGTTTTCTTTTGTAACATGGCCAATATGGAAATGTTTTGCATGACTTCACATGTATGATCTATGTATGTCAAATTGTTTGACTTCTCAAGGAGAAGGGAGGGAAAGAATTTGAAACTCAAAACTTTTAAAAACAATTAAAAAAATTTTTACATCTAATCGAGGGGGAAAAATAGAGGGAAAAGCCCACCAATATTTTCCATTGGAAATACAAAAAGCTAAATAAATAAATAAATATTTTAAAAAAAGAAAATACAAAAAGCTGATTTTAGTTCTCTGGTAAGCTAAAAACTTTACTAAATATGTAATGAGAATATAAACTACAATTCTTTAAAACTTTTTTTTGTCTGTTTTGGTTTTTTGTTTTTGCAGGGCGATGAGGGTTAAGTGACTTGCCCAGGGTCACACAGCTAGTAAGTGTCAAGTGTCTGAGGCCGGATTTGAACTCAGGTACTCCTGAATCCAGGGCTGGTGCTTTACCACTGCGCCATCTAGCTGCCCATAAAACATCTTTTAAGATGAATTCTTTCAAAATGTAACCCCTAGTGGGGCAGCTAGGTGGTGCAGTGGATAAAGCACCGGCCCTGGATTCAGGAGTACCTGAGTTCAAATCCGGCCTCAGACACTTGACACTTACTAGCTGTGTGACCCTGGGCAAGTCACTTAACCCCCATCGCCCTGCAAAAAAAACCAAAAAACGAAACAAAAAACAAACCAAAAAGAAAACAAACAAAAAAAAAAATGTAACCCCTTGCTTTTGAATGACATACATGCAATGTGTTTATTTGTTTTACTTGGCTATACTTATCTGTTAGGATAAAGCTTTTATTGGAGAAAGTTGGTAGTTAGTGACAGACAGACAACAGGAGGGAGGGAAGGGAAGGAAAGAAAGGAGGGGAAAGGAACGGAAGGAAGGGAGGAAGGAAGGAAGAAAGGAAGGAATTTTTGAAAGTGCAGAGAGACATGGACAAGCAAGATAGTTTTGTTACTCTGTTAAATTTAATATACATTTTAAAAAACCTGAATGCAATCCTAGGTTCAGTTTCATATACATCTCTTTTCTGTTCTTCTCTGTATAATGAAATGTTAATGTTTGCTAAAGTTTGCCAAGTTCTTATTAAGAAACAAAATATTACCAATATTTCACAAAAATCTCTCTACAGAGCTTTAATATAGCATATTATAATAACCAATAAAAGTGTGCTGAGTTCCAATACCCTATTTTCCCAATACCTGTTAGGACAGCTGACTACAGGAAAATTTTCTCCTCAATAAAAGTAAAAGCAGAAAATGAGCTTAAAAGATGATTGATAGTTATGTTTCTGGATAAATTAATATCAGATCCACCTTATCAGGATTAAGATGAAAAGATTTAGCACGAATATGACTAAACTGTAAAAGTGCCATCTTATTTTCCTACTGGATTCTGGAAAACTGGAATCTAAATCCCTTTCCCAATTTTTTCAAGTCATAACATTCATGCTAATTTTCACAACTAAACCCAAGTTTACATATGACATTTTGTGCTCTCTATTCTAGGGGGGGAAAGGATCTGCTGAGATTCTGAGAGTTTGGCAATCACAAATATTAACCTTTTTAAAAAAATTTTCCTCAATGTTCAACTTACATGACAATTTGCAATATGATTAAGTCACCTTGAAGTCTCCTCCGAAAAGCCCTTCAAAACAATGTACATTTTTTTTTCAAAAAAATCTTAACATTGTGAGGTTTTCTATTACCCAAGAGATAACTTCTGGGCTCCTAACAGAGACTAAGAGTAAAGAACAGAACAATCATATGGTTGCTTTAAACCATCTCAAACTTCTCTGAACCCACAGTATACTCCTAAATCACCTTGTGCGGCAGCCACAGAGAGAGCACATGACTACATAATTTTCAATATCCCCGAAGTCCCTTACTTGGTCCCTCTGATGACGACTGTCCTAAATTACAATAATTTCCACTGGCTGGTAATCCCCCTTCAATTTCCAACCCAACCACCTTCAATGAACCTGCATCCCCTTCCTCTGACTATTGAGCATAGCGACAGTAAATCCGGACTGCTCTAAGAAAGACCTTGTAGGAGGATGAAAATCTGAATTCCAGTGTTCTTCCCCTGACCCAAATTACTGTTGCCAGGGTGTGCAGCAGTAATGCAGTGTTCTTTTGGTTGGATTTGGTTTCCTTCTGAGACTCCGAGGGTGCACTTTTCCACCCAATAATCAGCAGACCTCTCCTCAATTAATTTCATTCTCCAAGATTCCCAAGGTGACTGATACCTCCAGAGCAAGGCAATTCGAAACAGGTAAGGGAAGATGGTTTCTAATTATGTGTTCTTTTTTTTTTTTTAACTTCCACCAAAGGATTTTATCCTACCCAACTGACATCCTCCCCCGCCCCCCATCGTACTTTGCAACTGAGGGAAAAGAAGTTTAAAATAAAATAAAATAAACTCAGTCTTGGATAAGGGTTAGCAAAAACTTGTCAAGCCCGCCGTAGCCGGCGAGCTCACCGGGGATGCCCAAGGACGTGCGTGTTTTGAGGCCAATTAGCGGGCCCCACACCAACCACAACAACAACAGTCGTGGATGGGGCGGAGGAGGAGAGAGGTGGGTAACGCTTTCCACCCCAGAAACGTCGCTGCCAGGCAAGCCCCAGAGCTGGAGAGCGGACCCATTTTCCAGGTAAGGAAATGGAAACTGCAGGAAAACGAAGGATTTCTCTTGGAGGGGAAGGCATTAAGAACGACCTCCCACCTTTTTTCTCGGCCTACCTTCCCCGGCCCGTTACAGGGAAGGGGGGGAGGCGGGAAGGAGCCCCCCGACACTGCCGCGGGCCCTCGCCTGCAGGTCGGGAGGGGGAGGGAGCCGGGGCCCGGTGGAGGGGAAGCGGCCTCGCCTCAGGCAGGGGCGCCAGGCAGCCGGGGGCGGGAGGAAGGAGCGCCGGCACCCGAGGACCCGAAAGGGGAAGTCCTAGAGGGACGAGCATGGCCGTCTCCGGGGGCCAGCGTGCTGGAAAGGGAACTAGGGGCTCGGACAGTGCCGGCTCTGGGGCCGCTGTTTACCTGGAAGTCGCGGTCCTCGTTGAAGCGGGAGAAGCGATCCGCCATCTTGCCGCCGTGTAGCTCCTCTCCGGACGACGACGACGACGACGACGACGCAGGCTCGCTCGCTCGCTCCTCCCCCCCCTCCCCTTCCTCTCTTCCCGGCCTCCTCCCACGCCCGCGGGTCGCGCGCTGGCGCGAGAGCGAGCTCGCAAGCCCTGGTCTGGATGGCACCGCCCGGATACGAGCCGGAGGTAATACGGCGGCGCCGTCTGGCCTCTACAGCCCTTAGCGCTGCGCATGCGTATTCACATTCAAGAGAGAGAATTGCTCCTTGAGGGAAAGATCGGAGGGGAGGAGCCGGAGCAAGTCCAAAGAAATCTTTACCTTCTTTTGTGTGTGTGTGCGCGTTTGTCCCTGCGTGCGTGTGTCCGGGTCTGCATATATGTATATACCTATACATGCCCCAGAATTGTCCCAAATATCAATAGTGCGGCTTTAAGCAATTAAATTTTTAGCAATTTAATTGATGAATTTTTTATAAAAAGATTCCATTTGTTGTTTCTATATTAAATCGTATGTTGTGATTTAATATCGCATATTGGATGATTAATAGCTTTAAACCACACTAAGACTTTTGGGACATCACATAGACATATGTACAAGTACATTGTCTCAAAAGCCTTAGTGTACTTTTACACTAGTAAAGATTAATGGTAAATTGTTATTATTTGTAGTATATTAATTATGTTATTGTAATAGTGCATAATACATTATACCTGTGTTAAATACATTAGTATGTCATATTTTAAATATAATGATATACTAAATAAGTTAATAATAAATGGCTTAAACTGAACTAAGATGTTGGGGACATCATACAAACACATACACATACACATATACATACACATACATATACATATAGTGTCCCAAAAACCTTAGTGTCGTTTTTAAGCTTGTAAAGCTTAATAATAACATTTTATAATATGCAATATACAATCTATTGTAGTGATGTTAAATATGTCATGTATACATGAAATATTAATGTGTTGATATTAAATACATAATATACTGTGTATTAAATATGTTTGTATAACAAAAATATATGTTTATATAATAAACCTATTATAACATTAAATAATAGGTGAGTAGCAAATGGTTTAAACAGCACCAAGACTTTTGGGATAGTCTATAGACATTTTTTTTTTGGTGGGGCAATGAGAATTAAGTGACTTGCCCAGGGTTACACAGCTAGTAAGTTTCAAGTGTCTGAGGCAGGATTTGAATTCAGTTCCTCCTGAATCCAGGGCCAGTGCTTTATCCACTGTACCACCTAGCTGCCCCCAGTCTATATACATTTACATTTATATATGAGGCTGCTTGGTGGGTATTGGATAAAGCCTGGATCTAGAGTCAAGAAGACCAGCATTTAAATCCAAACTCAGATGCGTCCTGTGTGACCCTGGGCAAATCACTTAACCTCTGTCTGCCAAAGTTTTCTCCTTTGTAAAAGAGGAATAATAATAGCATCCACATCAGGATTGTTGTTGTCATAAAATAATACTTGCAAAGCTCTTTGGAGACATTAAACCCTAATATTTCTTTGTTGTTCACACCTGTCCAACTCTTCATGACCCCATTTGGTGTTTTCTTGGCAAAGATCCTGGAGTGGTTTGCCATTTCCTTCTCCAGCTCATTTTACAGATGAGGAAACTGAGGCAAGCAAGGTTTAAGTGACTTGCCCAGGGTCACACAGCTAATAAGTGTCTGAGGTCAAATTTGAATTCAGGACTAAGGTCTTCTTGACTCCAAGCCTGGCAGTCTATCCACTGTGCCAACTAGCTGCCCAATATGCAAATGCTAGATCTTATCATTATATAAAAGGTGTCCCAAAGTGCAATTTTAAACTTCAGTAGCTTTAAATAGCTTTGAGACACCATATATATATATATATATATATATATATATATATATATATATACCAATCAACACCAAAAAAAAAAAGAGAGAGAGAGAGAAGAAGAAGAGAAGGAGGAGGAGGAAAAAGAGGTTCTCCACCAGCCAGCACCACATCATCCATATGCGGAACCATCAGTTATAGTAAATAGAGAAATTTTGAATGTTGTGAATAAACTCATTTACCTTGGCAGTATACTGTCCAGAGATGTATACATAGATGATGAGGTTGATGCACAAATTGCCAGAGCTGGGGCAGCTCGATGGTGCAGCGGATAAAGCACCGGCCCTGGATTCAGGAGGACCTCAGTTCAAATCTGGTCTCAGACACTTGACACTAACCAGCTGTGTGTCCCTGGGCAAGTCACTTAACCCTTATTGCCCTGCCAAAAAAAATAATTGCCAGAGCTTAACTTAGTGTTTGGGAGGCCCCAAAAGAAAGTGTGGAAGAGAAGAAATGTTAGGCTGCCTACTAAACTGCAGTTCTACAGAGCCATTCATTGTATGCCTATAAAACCAGGACAGTATACCAGTACCATGACAGGAAACCGAATTGCTTCCATTTGAATTGTCTTAGGGAGGGTAGCTAGGTGGCATAGTGGATAAAGGGCTGGCCCTGGATTCAGGAAGACCTGAGTTCAAATCCAGCCTCAGACACTTGACACTTAACTAGCTATGTGACCCTGGGCAAGTCACTTAACCCTCATTGCCCCACCAAAAAAAGAAAAAAGAAAAAAATTAATTGTCTTTGGAAGGTTCTGTAGATCACCTGCCAAGATAAAGTACTGGCAGGGGCAGCTAGGTGGCACAGTGGATAGACTGCCAGGCTTGGAGTCAAGAAGACCTTCGTCCTGAGTTCAAATTTGACCTGGAGTCAGGAGGACCTGAGTTCAAATCCAGCCTCAGACACTTAACACTTACTAGCTGTGTGACCCTGGGCAAGTCACTTAACCCCCATTGCCTCACTAAAAAAAAACCAAACAAACAAACAAATGAAAAACAAAACAAGATAAGGTACTGGACACTGAGGTCCTTTCTGGAGCTGAACTGCCAAGTATTCAATCTCTTTTGCAGAGAGTGCAACTCCAAGGGGCTGGCCATGTGGTTATAATGCCAAAAGTATCTTTGTCTAAAAGACTGTTTTATGGAGAACTCACAAAAGGCAAGTAGACCTCAATGAAGAAGGAATACAAGGACACTCTCAAGGTCTCTCTGAAGAGCTTTGGAATGGATTGTGAGACATGAAAAACACTGGCACAGGACCTCCCTGCACATCATGCCCTCATCAGAGAAGGTGCTGTATATGAGCAAAGCAGATTTGCAGTAGCTCAAAAGAAATACAAGATGCGCAAATTTAGAGACATCTCCACTCCAAATGTTCATATGGACTATTTGTGCCTGACCTGTGGTAGAGCTGTCTAAGCTCATATTGGTCTGATCATCTACAGTTGGACATACTGTATTATGTGCATGCATGTACATATATGTGTGCATATATAGATATGTGTATATACAAGTGTGTGTATGCATGTACATTTATTTATTCATTCATTTATTTGTTTGTTTACTTATTTGATTGGAGCACTGCCCCCTCCTTTCAGCTCCCTTTTATGTATTATCTTTCCACCATTAGAATGTAAGCTTCTTGAGGGCAGGGAGCATCTTTCTTTTTGGTTGTTTTGTATCTTTAGGGCTTAACACAGTGTCTGACACATAGTAAATGTGAGAAATACAGTAACAACCTGATACAATAGTGGACTCTTCTCATTTAGAAAAGCATGCCCATATAAGGAACAGCAGGGCAAGAATATCTAGTAAATTACATCAACTCAAGAAAGAGAAGAGTAAGTTTTTCAGGGTTAGAGATAGAAACCAGTTTGAGCTGGCTCTCGTTGGTATCCTAGTAAAAATAGGTAAAAGTTCAACCCTAGTCACCCCTACGCTTGCTTAATAGACTTATGAATATTAACTTCTCCTCCCAAGCCTAAAATCTCCACTCCATTTTTGATCATGGGTTTAATGAAGGTGTATGTGGATGGGAGGGGTAATATATCAAGGAGAATTCAGTTAGAACTTTCCCAGGAAGACTGTGAACCTGAACCTAGCAACCTATAGTGACTCAGAGGAGGGACTGACCGAGTCAGAGTTCAGGATAAATATAGGCTGAGCACTCTCAACACTGGCATCACTAATTGGTTTTACTGTAGATGCTCATTCTCATGAGAATGCAATAAAGGCTTTTGTCTTATCAAAGTTGCCTCTGAAAGAACTTATTTTGAGAAGATAGTCTGCACCTGTTTCTCACAATCAAGTATTTGATAAATATTTGTTTCCTTCCTTTCTCTCTGTGTCTTCTTTGGTCAAAAATTCTTGTCTCTAGAGATGTGAAATTTTTCACTTTCCCTGCTCTGATTTAAGAGATATATATATATATCTTAAATGTATGTGTGTGTGTGTGTGTGTGTGTGTGTGTGTGTGTGTGTGTGTGTGTGTATAAAAGACCTTGGTCAGCCTAATTTCTGCCAGGTTGCTTTCAAATTTTCACCATACCTTTGGTTAAATAGTGAGTCCTTGCCTGAGTAGTAGGGGTCTTAGCACTACTAGACTTATATTGCAAAGAGATCATGGAAAGACGGAAAAGACCCAGATGGACTAAAATATTAATAGCTACATTTTTTTCTTGTATTAGAAAACTGATAACTGAGAAAATCCCCATCACCTGGGAAATGGCTGAACCAATTATGGTATATGAAGGTAGTGGAATATTATTGTGCCATAAAAAATTATTAAAAGAATAGTTTTGGAAAAAACTCAGAAATAATTGTAACAAAAACATTTATATAACAATTTAAAGTTCACAAAGTGCCTTATGTATATTATCTGATTTGATGGGAAGACTTGTAATGAACTCATGTGGAATGAAGTGAGCAGGACCAGGAGAGCAATTTATATAATAACAACCACACTGTGTAAAGACAAATAATTTTGAAAGACTTAAAAACTCTGATTAGAAGCAATGACCAACCACAATTCCAGAGGTCTGATGTTGAAGCATGTTTCCACCACTAATAGGAGAACTTGGTAGAATCAAGATGCAGAATGAGATTTTACATTTTCAGACATTACCAACGCATGGATTTATTTTGCTTGACTATGCTTATTTGTAATTAGTTTTTGGTTGTTATTTTTAAATTTCAGGGGGAATTAATAGAATGAAGAGAAGGTAGTAATGGAGAGATTTTTTTTAAAGGGTCATTAAATATCTCTACATGTAACTAGAAGATAATAAAAAATACTTTATGATTTAAATTTTTTAAAAAGCTAATTGGTTAAAAAATAAAAGGGTCATTGAAGCATTTTTAAATGCACAAAATATAAATGCTCAAAGGATATGAATAAGCAGTTTTCAAAGGAAGTTAAATCAAATTAACAAGCATTTATAAGGTGTCTTCTATATGCCAGATACTATGCCAAGCCCTGGGAATACAGAGTATTTAAATAGTGCGTAATGCCAGGGACTGTGCAAAACAATTTACAGACGTTTACCTAATAGTAGTCCATTCTCTCAAGGAGTTCACAGTCTAATGAGGGAGACAACTATGCAAACAACTATATACAAACAAGATATATACAGGATAAATGGAATATAATCACAGAGAGAAAGCATTAGAATTAAGGGGGATCAGGAGAGGCTTCTTGTAGAAGGTGGGATTTTAGATGAGTCTTGAAAGAAGCCATCAGTCAGGAGGTAGAGGACTATCTTGCCCAAAGAGCAGCGTGGAGGCTAGTCAGGATTTCATAGTACATTGAAGGAAATAAGGTATAAGATGACTAGAAGGGTTGGAAGGAGCCAGTTATGAAGTGCTTTAGAAGCCAAACACATGATATCATATTTGACCCTTGAGATAATAAAGAGCCCCTGGAGTTTATGGAATAGGGGAAGGGGATCAGTATATGACATGGTCAGATCAGTGCTTTGGGAAGATCAATTTGACAGCTAAGTGGGCGATATACTAGAGGAGAGAGAGATTTGAAGGTAATATGTTGAATTTATCATATACATTTTAAAAAGCAAGCTATAATTAATAGAAATTAATGACTTCATTTTCAGTCCTCTCTATTATAGTTTCTATGTGAGAGAAAAGAGCATATCTGGACTCTTCTTAGAGCCCTAAAGACAGAGAGTGTTTTGTTTCAAGCCTCACAACTTTGTTGCCACCCCCCAACTTCCCAGCAGGGGGCCACATGGCACATAAAGCTCTGAGAAGCCAAGGCTCCTGGGACTTAGGCCCCAGCAGGGCTTGGAACCGGCCTGTGTTTTATGGGAACCGAGCTAAGCTGGAAGTTCACATTGAGGCACCTCAGGTGTATGTTTATGTATGTTAAAACAGCATTGTACCAAAAAACAAAAAACAAAAAAAACCACCAAAAAAACCAAACAGCATTGTTCTAGTGAGAAATGGACATTCTCGCCCTGAATAAGGTTAAGGCCTAGTGTTGCAATCTGATTGGTCAACCGGTACAATCTGATTGGTTATTAGAATTACCATATATGGGAAGTTGGTACTATATGCTGTGATTGGTTGTTTCTGTAATGCTGTATGTAAATGAGAACTGTAATGTGATTGGTGGAGAAGAACCCTTGGTGGGTATAACTAATGATGCAGGACCTCACTTCAGTACACTCTCCAGCACATTCAGAAGAGTGCCCATTTTCTTGAAGATGAATAAACAAGCCTTCACCCATCCTCTATTGCCTGCTTAGATTCTTTGAGCTGCTAATACTTGAGCTGCACAACACTATTTGAGCTGTTAGCTGTATTTAGTGTTTAGTTCAGAATAAAAATAAATAAAAACTCAACAGTCTTAAGGAGAAGCCTGGGCCATCAAGAAGTTCAGTTACTTACCCGTTGCCATATGGCTACTATATGTAAGAAGTGAGACTTGACAGAAAGCCTTAGTCTACTCAAGGGCTAAAGGAGCACTGACTATACAGGAACAGCTAGCCTCTTTCTCGAAATGAGAAGGGAGAGCTGAAATTCTAAAGAAGCAAGAGGAAGAAAAAGGAGGGGAAGGGAGGATGAAAGGGGCTCTGGTAGCACCACATTGGGAAATTTAGATACTTCCATATGGAAGAGAAAGAAAGGGAGGGAGACCCTCCCTTACTCCCCATCCAAACAGCTTCAACTTCAATGCTTTGACTCCAGTATCAGGACTGGTCATCTGGGCTAAATATAATCCAGATAGAACAATGTAGAGAGTTGTGGAGACAAACCCAGGCAATTCTTTTTTTTTTTTTTTTGGTGAGGCAGTTGGGGTTAAGTGACTTGCCCAGGGTTACACAGCTAGTAAGTGTTAAGTGTCGTATTTGAACTCAGGTCCTCCTGAATCCAGGACTGGTGCTCTATCCACTGCACCACCTAGCTGCCCCCCCCAGGTAATTCTTAAACATCCATGTTCTGCCTCTTCCCTCTACCCTCTAGTTTTCTGTTCTTGTTTTTGTTCAGTAGCATCTCACTCTACATGACCCCCTGGCAAAAAATGTGGAAGTGGTTTGTCATTTCTTTTTCTCCAGTGTATCCCCATTTTACAGATGAGGAACTGAGGCAAATAGGGGTTAAGTGACTTGCTCAGGGTCACACAGCTAGTATCAGAGGTCGGATTTGAACTCAAATATTCCTAACTCCAGGTCTGGTGCTCTACCCCTGCACCACCTAGCTGCGTGTATTTCTCTGTGTCTATCTCTGTCTCTGTTTGTGTCTGTCTGTCTGCCTTACCAGTCTTGAAACCTGTTTCTAAAAGTTTGAGTGGACATTATTACTGTATTGATTTGGGGGAGGGGGCAGGAGGTTGGAGGGCCATGAGTGGCAAGGTAACCAGGTAAAGAAAGATAACCATTTACATAATTGCTGGGAACAGTTCCATCGTGGGAGCTCAGAGCTAGACTGAAGAGATATTCTATTGAGTCATATTTTATAACTTCTCAAACAAAGAAAAAGACCAAGTCAATCCAGACCAAAAGAAACCCAGGCACTTTTGTAGGGGTTAGGCCCTGCAGGTGAAGACAATTGCTTAGGTTCTTTTCTTCCTTCCTGGCAGATTAGAGAAATTCATTCTCTCCACCTACCTACCCTGAGGCAGAACTAAAGTCATTAAGAGAGGCACACCTCCTGATCATCAACCCTTCACTTTCTACCCCCAAAACTGCTAAAAGCACCTAGATCTGTTATTAGAAAGTGTTCAACAAAAAACTGAAGTTGGGAGTTGTCCAGATCTATAACTTCATCCATATAGGGAGTCCCCTGGGAGGGGATTTCCCCTACTGAAGGAGATTGGCAATTATTTTACAACATATAGTCTTTTTTTTTATGTGAAGCAATTGGGGTTAAGTGACTTGCCCAGGGTCACACAACTAGTAAGTGTTAAGTGTCTGAGGCCGGATTTGAACTCAGGTCCTCCTGACTCCAGGGCTGGTGCTCTATCCACTGCGCCACCTAGCTTCCCCAATATATAGTCTTAATAGACTTGGCTTGGCAACTGAGAGAGTAAATAAATTTCCCTGATGACTTGAATTCAAGCAACTGGCCCCTCTGTTCACATAGCCTGCCTCTCATATGTGAATATTACTCTGGGTAAATCTAGAGTCCCTAGAACCTTGTTGTTTGCTATCTAGTTTGTGTTATAAGAATGAATTACCTCTAAATGGTGAGGATTTAAGGTACCCACTTTTGTTAGAAAGCCAGGTTGGGGGGCAGCTAGGTGGCTAAGTAGATAAAGCACTGGCCCTGGGTTCAGGAGGACCTGAGTTCAAATCCAGCCTCAGACACTTGACATGTACTAGCTGTGTGACCCTGGGCAAGTCACTTAACCCTCACTGCCCCACCAAAAAAAGAAAGAAAAAAAGAAAGCCAGGTTGGAACTTCCCTCACTTTGTGACTAGCATACCTTTAAGTCCCCAGATAGACAAGGTAGCTTCATTGAAACCCAGGATTATTTTGGTAGATAAGAATCTCATCTGGAATTGAAGGATATAGCAGGAATCACTTCCTACTGAAAGAAAGCAGAGAAAGGTTCATTGTGAAATGTAGAACATAGAGATTTTCTTCCTGTTGCCTGGGAAACCACAGAGCAGCTAGCATCCTCATAAGGATGAAATGGAAGGATGGGGAGGAAGGAAGGGGAGGAATCAGAAGAAGAAAAACAGATAGGAAAAAAGAAATCAAGGAATTATAGCATCTACTTATCATTCAAGCCCTGCTTCATAGGTCACCCTTAATGAACTAAAGCACTTTATCTATACCCTCTTTATGACCCTAATTTTCTTCCTATATTCTAATGCAAGGAGTTTTATATGCAGTATCTCCTGTCAGCCTCTCCTTTGTCCAATGGACAGAAGAGGCATTATTGTTTCCATTTTACAGATGAATCTCAGAGAAGTGACTTGACTGACCTGTGGTCACATTGTTTATTAAGTAAGGAGAGGGATGGGAATACTGTGAGAGCTCCACAATTCATTGGAAGCTCTGTAGATGGAGGAATGGTGTGTCTCAGGATGCTGGCCACAAAGGATGGACAGGTAGTGTTCTAGCTAGTTCTAGGGTTTCATAGGATCATACATTGGGAGCTGGAAATTACCTTATTGGTAGAGGAAGAGAGGGTGGGGTACACTTTAGGTTTGCTTGAAGCTTGTTGTCGTCAAGTCATGTCCAACTCTTCATGACCCCATCAGGAGTTTTCTTGGCAAAGATACTGGAGTAGTTTGCCATTTCCCTCTCCAGCTTCATTTGACAGATGAGGAAACTGGTGTTCATTTGCTTCAGTTAAGTCTGAATCTCTGTGACCCTATTGTGGGGTTTGACAGTATCTTGGCAAAGATACTGGAGCAGCTTGCCATTTCCTTCTCCAGTTCATTTCACAGATGAGGAAACAGAGACAAAAAGGGTTAAGTGACTTGCCCAGGGTCACGAAGCTAGTAAGTGTTTGAGGCCAGATTTGAACTCAAATCTTCCTGACTCCAGGCCTGGCATTGTATCAACTACACCAGGGCTTCTTAAACTTTTTCCACTCATGACCCCTTTTTGCCTGAGAAATTTTTATACAACCCAGGGTATATGGGCATATAAAATACGTATATATAACCTTTTACTGTTGCCAATTTTTTCATGATCCCCACATTCAGTTACATGATTCCATATGGGGTTGTGATGCACAGTTTAAGAAGTATTGCACTACACCACCTAGCTGCTCCACAAGCACTTATTAAGTTTCTGCTATGTGTCAGGCACTATACTAAGCACTAGAGATACACAGTCAAAAGTAAAACAGTAAAAAAAAAAAAGTAAAACAGTCCCTGCTTTCAGGGAGTTTATATTCTAGTAGGGGAGATAACACATACATATATAGTATATGAAGAACAGATTTTTAAAAAATGAATGAAGGTATACAAAAATATTTATAGCTGCTCTTTTTGTGGTGGCAAGGAACTGGAAATTGAGGAGATGCCCATCAATTGGGGAATGGATGAACAAGTTGTGGTCTATGAATGTAATGGAATACTATTGTGCTGTAAGAAACAATGAGCAGGTGGATTTCAGAGAAAACTGGAAGGACTTAATGAACTGATGCTGAGTGAGATGAGCAGAACCAGGAGAATATTATACACAGTATCAACAACATTGTGTGTTGATCAACTGTGATACACTTGACTCTTCTCAGCAATACAATGGTCCTAGATAGTTCCAAAGGATTCATGATGGAAAATGCTCTCCAAATCCAGAAAAAAGAACTGTGGAATCTAGATGCAGATTGAACCATACTATTTCTACTTTTTTTGTTTTTGTTTTTTGAGGTTTTTCCCTTTTGTTCTGATTCTTCTTTCACAGCATGACTAATGCAGAAATATGTTTAATGTGATTGTACATATATAACCTATATCAGATTGCTTGCTGTCTGGAGAGGGGAGGGAGAGGAGGAAGGGAGAAAAATTTGTAACTATAAATCTTGTAAAAAACAAATGTCGAAAACTATCTCTACATGTAACTAGAAATAATAAAATACTTTTATGATAAAAAAAATGAATGAAGGGGCAGCTAGGTGGTGCAGTGGATAGAGTACTAGCTCCAAAGTCAGGAGGACCTGAATTCAAATCCAGCCTCAGACACTTGACACTTACTAGCAGTGTGACCCTGGGCAAGTCACTTAACCCTGATTGCCTCACACACACCCCAAAAAATGAATGAAAAACAATTTTGGAAGAGATGAATAAACATTAATTTTTGGCACTAGGAGCTAAGAAAGTCATAAAAAACTCTTTATCTAGAAGAAGATGGAGCTTGAACTAAGTGGGTTTTTTTAGTTTTTTATTCTAAATTCAAACACCAAAACATTTTGATAATCATAACAGAACACAAAAAGATTCTGTATGAAAATTTGAATCTCCATACCAGTTGCTCTTGTTCTTCAAAAGAATGCAACAAGTTCTACGTGTTATTCACAAAATTCTCCTGCTCAGTGCTTCCTTCTGATCTTCCTTCTGTTGTCTTCTGTACATTTGGAAAAATGTTTCAATGTCCTTTTTTTTGGTATCACTATTGATAACCCTCCTTTCTTCCCTCCCATCACATTGAAAACCGAGAAAGAAAGAAAAACTAGTCCTTGTAACAAGCATCATCAATCAAAATGAATCTACAGTGGCCATACAAAAAAATGCATGTCTTTGCATCTTCTGTCCATCACTTCTCTGTCAGGATGTGGGGAACTTCCTTCATGATAGGTACACTGAAGACATAGTTGGTCATTGCATCAATCACACTTCTTAGGTCTTTCAAAGATATTTTACTTTGCAATGTTGCCATCCTTGTATAAATTGTTCCATTTGCTCTGTACTCAGTTCTTCACTCTAAACCAGTTCATACTGTTCAAGATGCTCTGAAATAGTCTTTCCTCATTTTTTTTTTTTGTGAGGCAATTGGGGTTAAGTGACTTGCCCAAGGTCACACATGTCTGAGGCCGGATTTGAACTCAGATACTCCTGAATCCAGGGCCAGTGCTCTATCCACTGCGCCACCTAGCCGCCCCCATTTTTTTTTTTTTTTTTTAGTGAGGCAATTGGGGTTAAGTGACTTGCCCAGGGTCACACAGCTAGTAAGTGTTAAGTGTCTGAGGCCGGATTTGAACTCAGGTACTCCTGACTCCAGGGCCAGTCCTCTATCCACTGCACCACCTAGCTGCCCCCTTTCTTCATTTCTTACAGCAAAATAACACTTCACCACAATAATATACTACAATTTCTTCAAACCTCTCCTAGTTGCTTATAAGGCCAATCTAAGGCACTCCATTAGATTCTAGTTCTTTTTCCTCCCTTTTGATCCCCCTTTCAGGATCAGGAATTTTGTTTTGCTTACTACTATTTCCACCCTGGAATTATTCTCTCTCTCTCTCTTTTTTTTTTTTTTGCAGGGCAATGAGGGTTAAGTGACTTGCCCAGGGTCACACAGCTAGTAAGTGTCAAGTGTCTGAGGCCAGATTTGAACCCAGGTACTCCTGAATCCAGGGCCGGTGCTTTATCCACTGCACCACCTAGCTGCCCCTGTTCTCTCTCTTAATGTCCCCCAGCCCCATTTCTTTCCATGTTGAATTTGGTGTATTACTACACCAAACTGTGTGTGTCTGTGAATGCATGTATGTGTGTGTTTCATCCTTCTCTATTTCAGATAAGCATCAAGTTCATCTGATTCCCACTCCCATTTTCCATTCTTCCATATTTATCTATTCATCTTTTCATGCATCCCAAATATGAAAAATAGCAAGTTCCACCCCCTTCTTCTTCCTTACTATACTAGTATATTTCTTTTACAATCTATTCTCTTTTCCCTCTTAAAAACCCAAGGACAGAAACAAAATTCCCAGAACAGAACCAATCTGTCTCCACCCACTCAAGACCTGATTTTTTTTATTTTACTTCTTTAATGCCCTTTGAGGACCTTAAAAGTTTTGAAGGGCCACTTGTTTCTTCTTTCCCTATTAGAATCCTGGGGGCATTACATCACACAGATCTTTCTAATTGCTCAAATAAATTCACCTTTCTAGGTTTCTCTGGACAATTGTTGTATTTGTGTTTCAAACTTCCTACTCAGCTCTGGTCTTTTCAGACCAAATATTCCTGCAAGTACTCTGTCACATTAAAGATTCATCTGCCGGCCCCCCCCCCTCCCCCGCAATATGCTCATCTTTTCTTGATTGTAAACCTGTCTCTTGACTTTTGCAGTATCATATTCCAGAATCTTTCATTTTTAGTAGAAGCTGCCAAGTCTTGTGTGATCCAGATTGTGGTCCCTTGGTACTTGACCTGCTTCTTTCTGATTGTTTGCAGTATTTTTTTTTCTTTGATATAGAAACTCTAGATTTTGCCTATGACATTCCGGGGAGTTTTCTTTTGGGAAAGTCCTTTCAGGAGATGATTGGTAGATTATTTTTATCTTTACATTAGATTGTAAATTCCCTGAGTTTAGAGATTGTCTTTTGCCTCTTTTTGTATCCCCACTTCCTGGCACATGGTAAACACTTAATTAATACTTATTGACTGACTGACTAGTTCTAATAGATCTAGGAAGTTTTCATCTATGATTTCTTGAAATATGTTGTCCCAGATTATTTGGGTTTTTTTAAATCATGATTTTTAGGGAGTCCAGTAATTCTTAAATTATTTCTCCTTGATTTGTCTTTCAGGTCGATTGTTTTTAAGGCTAAATATCTTAATTGTCTTTTATTGTTTCAATCTTTTGATTATGATCTATTATCTCTTATTGTCTCATAGAGTCATTAATTTTTTGTTTGCTGTATTCTAGTTTTCAAAGTCCATTTCTTAGGTAAGGTCTATCATTTTATTTGCTAAACCATTCATTGTTTTTCCCATTTTTTCCTCCAAAAATTTTATTTCATTTTTTTCTTCTGCTTCATTACTTTGAGGTATTCATATAGTAGTATGAAAAAGTTTTATTCATTTGATTCACTGCTAGCATTTATCACAGAGTTATTCTCTCTTTTGGAAGGAATCTCTGCATTTGCAATAGTTGTTGATACTGGTCAATGTTTTCTTTCAGATACTCATTTCTCCAGCTTTAGTTCCTGAACTAGGCCTCTGTGCCAAAGTTAGTCTCTTCTCCCTTCTGTGCTTTTGAGTGGGAGTGATTGGCCCCTGACTGGTCTCACCCTGGGTGTCCTGATTTCTTCTCTAATCTCTATTTCCTGGATTTAGCCACCCCTGGGATCTTGGGTGGTCAGAACACTGGGTGTTAAGAGACCTCTCTGGTGTCCCAGGACAGGGTGCTAGAGACCTCAAAACCCTGAGGTGTCCAAGCCTGAGTGCTACTTCACTGATCATTACAGCCAATTCAGAAGTAACCACCCTGAGAAATTCTGACTATCCTGGAGCTTTCTGACCACATTGCTGCTTTCTCAGGGGGAACCCTCTTTTGAATTGAATCCAAACCTGGGATTTTCAGAGGTAAAATTGAGGAGAGAGTATGTACCAGACATAGGGGACACAGTTCAGTATATAGACTGAGAATCTGAAATAGAGATTAGACCAATATGGCTGGACCATACAGTGTGTGGAAGGTAGTAATATGTAAGACTAGAATGGTAGAAAAAGACCAGATTGGGAAGGGATTTAAATATCAAGGAGAGGAGTTTATATTTGATATCAGAAGTTTATTAAATAAGGGAATGATATGGTCAAACCTATGCTTTGACAGAATCACTTTGGCAACTATATGGAACTAAATCAAGTCATCAAGTATTTAGTAAGGACCTACTATGTGCCAAGTATTGTGCTGACCTCTAGATGATACAAAGACCAGCAAAAAGTCCCTATTCTCAGGAAGCTCACAATTTAATGGGGGAGGCAACATGTAAACAGCTACATACAAACAAGATAGAGAAAGGATAAATTTGGATATAATTACAGAGGGAAGGCACTAGCATTAAAGGGGATTAAGAAAGGCTTCTTGTAGAAGGTAGGATTTTAGTTGGCGCTTGAAGAAAACCAAGGATGCCAGAAAGTGGAAATGAGGAGGGAGAGAATTCCAAACACAGGGGGACAGCCAGCAAAAATATCCAGAGTTAAGAGAGGGAGTATCTTGTCCAAGGAAGAACAAGGAAGCCTGTGGCACTGGATTGCAGAGAACATGAAGGGGAGGAAGTTATAAGAAGACTAGAAGAAAGGTAAGAAGGGGCCAGGTTATGAAGGGCTATAAAAGTCAAACAGGATTTTATATTTGATCTCAAAGATAATAAGGAGCCCCTGGAGTTTATCAAATGGGGCAGGAATGGGGGGATGGCATATAAGAAGATCAGTTGACATCTGAGTAGAGGATAGACTGGAGTGTGGAGATCAATGTGAAGAGATAAACCAGGAAGCTTTTCCAAAATTACAGTGATGAGGTGATTGGGGCCTGAACTAGAATGTTTGAATGGAAAGACCTGTACAACAAATGTGGAGACAGAAACAAGATTTGTCAACTGCCTGCATATGTGAAGGAAGATCGAGGAGTCGAGGATTATATCAAGGTTGTGAACTTGGGTGGCTATAAAGATGGTAATGCCCTCTATAGTAATAGGGAAGTTCAGAAGAGGGGCAAGTTTAGGGAGAAAAATAATAAGTTCGCTTGCTGTTGACATATTGAGTTTGAAATATCTATGGGATGTTCAGTTCAAATGTCAAATAAGAAGGTGATGATGTGGGGTGGGAGCTCAGGAGAGAGCCTAGAATTGGATATATAGATTTAAGAGTCAATAAACAGGGGCAGCTAGGTGTCGCAGTGGATAGAGCACCAGCCCTGGATTCAGGAGTACCTGAGTTCAAATCCGACCTCACACACTTGACACTTACTAGCTGTGTGACCCTGGGCAAGTCACTTAACCCCCATTGCCTGCAAAAAAAAAAAATAAAATAATAAGGCCTACTGTGAGGCTAATGTATGCAAGAGTCAATAAGCATTTATTAAATACTGTGTGCTAGGCACTGTGTTGAGTATACAAGCTAGGAATACAAAAGATCAGCAAAGGACAGATCCTGCTTTCAAAAAGCATACATTCTAATGGAGATAATAATTGAACCCATGGGAACTGGCGAGGTCACTAAATGAGAGAGTAGGGGAGGAAAGGGAAGAGTGCCCAACACAGAGCCTTAGGGTATACACATACAACTATGAACATGGCTTGGGTGAAGATCCAGCAAAGGAGACTGAGAAGGAGAGTTAATTAAACAGGTAGGAGGAGAGCCAAGAGGGAGCAGTGTCATAAAAACCCAGAGAGGATAGAATACCTGTGAGGAGAAGGCTGTCAACATTGTAAAAAGCTGAAGAGAGATTAAGAAGAGGCCATTAGATCATTGGTAACTTTGGAGAGAGTAGTTTCATTTGAGTAATGAGGTTAGAAAATAGATCAGGGCAGCTAGGTGGCACAGTGGATAAAGCACCGGCCCTGGATTCAGGAGTACCTGAGTTCAAATCTGTCCTCAGACACTTAACACTTACTAGCTGTGTGACCCTGGGCAAGTCACTTAACCCCAATTGCCTCACTAAAAAAAAAAAGAAAATAGATTGCATTAGGGCAGCTAGGTGGTGCAGTGGATAAAGCAATGGCCCTGGATTCAGGAGGACCTGAGTTCAAATTCTGACTCAGACACTTGACAGTTACTAGCTGTGTGACCCTGGGCAAGTCACTTAACTTATTGCCCTGCCCTCCCCCAAAATAGATTGCAGAGGATTTAGAAGAAAGTAAGAGGAAGTGTAGGTATTGAGTGTAGATGGGTTTTCCAAGGAATTTAACTCATAAGAGGAAGAGAAATATAGGATAGGAGATTGATGGGCTCTAATGAGGTTTTTTATAAGTTTGGGGAAGCCTATGTAGGCAGCTAGGAAAGAACCAGTAGATACAAAAAGACTGAAGAATGGAGAGAGAAAGGAGGAAGATGCTGGAGGAAATCTGCTAGAGAAACTTAGAAGGAATCTGAATGAAGGAGCATGTAGAGAGAGGGTGCTTATTGGGAAGAGAAGAGCTACCTCTTCATTGGAGACTGTAGTAAAATAAGAAATAGGGGAAGATGATGTCAAGTGTTGTGAGAGGAAGAGGAGAAGAAATAAGGAGCTCAAGGTGACTGGTCTGTATTTTCTCAGAAAAGTATGAGGTGGTGGTGGTTGTTACTGCTGTTCATCCTTTATTCTTGAAGACCAGTGATATCACAGAGGGTGAAGAAGAGGTAAAGATCTTAGCAGAGGCTAAGATGGTGGTTGGATGTATTGCTCTAGATGACTCCAGAAGAAAAGAGGTTTGGAACAGTCTTTGTAGGAAGTGGGAAAGAGAATAAATTATCAGGGAGTAAAAGGATCATTTTACTGCAGTGAAGGCCAGTTTGGAATTAGATAACATAACTTTGTATAGTGGACCTAGTAATAATGGTTGAGTGACTTCCTAAGCAAATGAAATGGAAAGTCTTACCTATGCCCCTTTCTTTCTTAAGCAGTTAGAAGGGTGGGATGGGAAAGCCCTTATGCCAACCAGGTGAGAAAAGTTGAAAATACTTTGGTCTGACCCCTTAGCATCCTTTTAGTGGCATCTAAAATATATCGAATCTGGTTCAAGGCAAGCCACAAACGTATAGCTTGCACCCTGACTCAGAGATGGTATCAAAACTCCCTAAAAATCATTCCATTTACTCTGTATGCCTACAAGAAAAATTTGCATCATGGTGCAATGGAATGACAGATTTGGTCCAGAAGGCCTGGGTTTGCATTCTAGCTCTGCTATCTATGTAACATTGGGCAAGTCACAACCTCTCTGTGTCTCAGTTTCCTTACATGTAAAAACAAGAAAGTTGGGCTTTGTATCCTCTAAGGTTCTTTCCAACTCCAAATTTATGATCTAATAGTTCTAATAACTAATACATACAGATTCTCCCCAAATCTTAGTACAGTTTTAAGCTTGAGTGGCTTAAGCTAGTGATTAAAAACTAAAGCTTTAGCTTCAAGTAATAGCTTAAAATAGTGACAAAGCTAAAGTTTTAAGCTTCACTAGCTTAAAAAACTACAGACTTAAAAAACCAAAAAACTAAGACTCTTGGGATACCCTATATAGTACTTTAAGGTATGCAAGACCCTTGGTATACATTATTTCATTAGAGCCTCATGACAACCCTGGAAGGTAGATATTATAAGTATTTGTGCCGCCCTTTTACACATGAGGCTCAAAGAGCCTATACATGGTCACATTGAAGGTATGTATCAAAGGCAGGAAAAATATACTGTCAATTCCACAATTCACTGAAAGCTCTCTGGGTAGAGGAATGTACTGTTACAAGATGCCTGCCACAAAAGCTGGGTTGCCAGTGTTCTCACATTACATTTCAGCACCCAAAGGCCATGAAGGCTTATGAGAAAGGGAAGAAGTAGGACAACTTGTCTGTTCTATTTGCCTCAAGAAACTTTTCCCATGCATCAGGATGTGAATACCAGCATTTGAAGATCCCAACATCACACCATCTTTTGACATAGAGCCAAACTTAGGAACTTGGCTGCCTAGGGCAATCAGGGACAAGGTCAGTGTTGCTAGGGAAATTTCCTATGAAGGAGGGGTGTTGTCGTGTGTGTGTGTGTGTGTGTGTGTGTGTGTGTGTGTGTATCTGTCTGTCTGTCTGTGTAAGACAAGGGAAGAGTTCACACTGACTACCACCTGGTAACTTCCTATTTTAATTAGCAAGAATTAGTTCTTCATGTAATAGTTCTGTTGTTTCTATAATGCTGAAGGACTCTGAGTGGTGTCAGCCTCCTCTAAATTTGGGGACAAAGCCCTAGTCTCCCCGCCCTAATTACAACTGCTAAGCAAGACACTTCAGGCAGTTTTAGAAGAGGAAAGAAGACACCCACCTCACATCTGGCCCCCAGTCCCTAGCTACTTGATAGTGATAACCTCTGTTAATTATAGATTTGCATGTGGGTCAGAGGATTCCAGTCCTGGAAGAGGCAGCAAGTAGAAGAAACTGAATCCCTTAGGGTCAAAATGGAACAGGCTCCAAGAAGAACAAGGATTTCACTTTTTTTTTTTCATGTATCAGTCTTCTTGAGGACTACGTATTTCTCCACCAAAACACAGAGTGAGTGGCAAGATTTCCTTTTTTTTTTTTTTTCAAGTAGGATGGTGATACTCAGAACAATGGGAGGCAGACCCTACCCTTCCCTTTAAAGAAATAGATTATAATTTTTGTAAAGTCGGGGTCTATTTCTTGTATTTCTTTACTATCTCCTTTCCTCCCTATAGGGCACTTCACCTTTGGACCAGGAATAATTCAATCCAAAGGCACTTAATAATTGTTTGTTGAGTGAAAAGAGAAAGATAATATATACCAAACCCAAGGTGTTCCAGGTAGTTTCAGCGTCATTTTAAACTATTAAAGCTTAAAACTACACAAAGACTTTGGGGACATCCTGTATATTTTTAAAATTAAGGTCAGTCAATCCTTAATTGTCTCTTCTGTTATAGGAACATAGTGATACAGATAGTCTAAAACATTAGATAATCTACAAGTCCTTTTAATTTAGTTTTGATTAATTCATTCTATGATTAATTGATTTAGCAGAAAAGTGACCTTCCTAATTCTGTTTGACTCAGACTTTCAAGTGAGTTTGCATTTACTGAGCATCTACCACTGAAGTATAGGGAAGAGCATCACAGAACGATAGACGGTAGAAAGGAACTTAAAAATAAGTTAGTTTGGGGCAGCTAGGTGGTGCAGTGGATAGAGCACCGGCCCTGGAGTCAGGAGGACCTGAGTTCAAATCCAGCCTCAGACACTTAACACTTACTAGCTGTGTGACCCTGGGCAAGTCACTTAACCCCAATTGCCTCACTAAAAACAAACAAACAAACAAAAAAACAAACAAAAAAAACCAAAAATAAGTTAGTTTGTTTCTACTTTTGCTTTTGTTTTTTTAGGTTTTCCCCTTTTGTTCTGATTCTTCTTTTACAACATGACTAATGCAGAAATATGCTTGATGTGATTGTACATATATAACCCATATTGGATTGCTTTCTGTCTTGAGGAGGGGGGAGGGAAGGAGAAAAATCTGGATCTAAAAAACAAATGAAAACAAATGGTGAAACCTATCTTTACATGTAACTGGAACATAATAAAATACTTTTATGATTTAAAAAATTAAAAAATAAAAATAAAATAAAAACCAAAAAAAGTTAGTTTAATGATTTTCAAATTTTTTGAGTTTAAAGATCCTCCCCCTAATATAACATAAGCAAATTTCACAGACTTTCTCTGATATAGCAGCCTAAATTTAGAGCTGGAAGGGAACTGAGAGATCATCTAATCCAAACTCCCACATTTTACAGGTAAGAAAACTGATTTCCAAAGAGGGGAGGGGACTTAATCCAATTCACACAAAGAATAAGTGGAGGGGCAGCTAGGTGGCACAGTGGATAAAGCACCGGCCCTGGATTCAGGAGGACCTGAGTTCAAATCTGGCCTCAGACACTTGACACTTACTAGCTGTGTGACCCTGGACAAGTCACTTAACCTCAATTGCCTCACCAAAAAAAAAAAAAAAAAAAAAGAGTAAGTGGAAAAGCCAAGATTTGAAACCAGATCTGCTGCTTTCAAATCTAGTGGTTTTTGCATTGAACTGCTCTGCCTCCTAATTATACTATTAATATCCCACTGATTGAGAAAATACATGGTAACAAAAGCTACTGTGACATCAATTTTTAAAAGTGAATTCCTATTTTGTTAATAAAAACAGCAACTATATCCATTAGAAAATTATATATATATAAATACACATATCTATATAGAGAGATGATTCAGTCTTTAGAAGGTAAACATTAAACCACTTAATGAGACGGATGGTGAACTTATGGATTTACAGATTCCTTCTTGTTGTTTGTACTTTGTTTCAAAGAGGACCAATGATATCAAGGGATAATGTCTTGACTCGTGTGAATTGGATTTGAGTGAAGCAGAGTTCCACAAAGTTAGCAGCCTCACTCTCTCTCCTGGAGTCAGTGAAGTCCTGTGGCAGGACAAAAGTCAAGATGACTGGCAATGGCCTGGGATGCAGTGGATGACTTTAGTATCCTCAATGTCTGACCAAGCTCTAAGTGCTTCACAGCACCTGATTTGGCCATCTTCATGGCCATTGCAACAGCCTTGTAATAAGATTCCTTGTTAAATATTTATGGCAGCTCTTTTTGTGGTGGCTAAGAATTGGAAGTCAAACGAATGTCTATCAATTGGGGACTGACTGAACAAGCTGTGGTATATGATTATGATGGAATATTATTGTGCTATAAGAAATGACAAGCAGGATGATTTCAGAAAGGCCTGGAAAGACTTTTGTGAATTGATGTATGGTGAAGTGAGCAGAACCAGGAGGATGTCGTGCAGTGACAGCAATATTGTTCGGTGAAGAACTGTGAATGGCTTAACTATTCTCAGCAATACAATGATCCAAGACAATCCCAAAGGACTAATGATGAAGCATACTATCCACCTTCAAAGAAAGAACTATATTGATTGAACACAGATTGAAGCAAGCTATTTTTCACTTTGTTTTGTTGTTTTTCTTTTATTTGAGTTTTCTTATACAAAACAACGAATATGGTAATGTTTTACATAATTACACATGTATAACCTATATCTGATTGGTTATTATTTCACAGAGGGGGAAAGGGAGGAAGGGAAGGAGGGATAACATTTGAAACTCAAAACTTTAAATAAAAATTTTTTTGTTTGTGTTTGCAGGGCTTTGGGGGGTTAAGTGACTTGCCCAGGGTCACACAGCTAGTAAGTGTCAAGTGTCTGAGGCTGGATTTGAACTCAGGTACTCCTGAATTCAGGGCTGGTGCTTTATCCACTGTGCCACCTAGCTGCCCCCAATGTTTATTATTTTTTAAAAAAGATTCCTTCTTATAACTCCAGGAACCCCCAAGGATCCATAGCATATAGATTGGGAAGTACTTATCTAATTTATTTATTTCATTTTGCAGGTGAGAAAATTGGGGGCCAAAGAGACCTGTGGATTTGCTCAAGGTTAGAAGTAGACAGACCCAGGTTGTCATCCCTGAAAAGCAATGGATGATCTCTATGGTCCTTCCTAACTCTGAAATTCTGACTCAATGATTTGCTTTTAAGAAAGGAGTAAATAGGGGGCAGCTAGGTGGCGCAGTGGATAGAGCACCGGCCCTGGAGTCAGGACTACCTGAGTTCAAATCCGGCCTCAGACACTTGACACTAGCTGTGTGACCTTGGGCAAGTCACTTAACCCCAATTGCCTCAAAAAAAAAAAAAGATCAATACCAACATTTTGTTAATTTCTGCTCTATGATATAATTTAAGGCCTAAAACTGTTCTCCTCTACTTCATTCCTACCTTTTTTCAACATTGTTCCTTTGACGTTTTGTTTCTTCAAATGAATTGTGTGTTTTTTGTTTGGGTTTTTTACCTAGCTTTATAAAGAATATATTTGGTATTGATATAGCACCAAATCTCTAAATTAATCTTAGTGGTATTGGCATTTTCATTATATTGACATGGCCCAGCCATAAGCAGTGACTGTCACTTGACTCCAGCTATTTACATTGTTTTTTTTTCTTTAAAAATGTTTTATAAATAAAGTATAGTTTAGTAGTTTGAGTCCCAGATATTTAATGCATTTTGCAGTTATTTTGAATAGGACTTCCATTTCTATTATTGCTTCCTGGATTTTGCTATTATTATTAAATAGAAATGCTACTTATTTTGTGAGTTTATTTTGTAGCCTGAAACTTTATTGAATCTGTTAATTGTCTCAATTGGTTTCTTTGCGGATTTTCTAGGATTTTGTAAGCCATGTCATCAGCAAATAGAGATACTTTTGTTGTCTGACTATATATCTTTATTTTCTTTCTATTTTCTTTTCTTTTTTTTCCTTCTGTTTTCTTAATGCTGTTGCTAACATTTCTAGACCCATGTCAAGTAACAGCAGGGAAAAGAGGGATTCTTGCTTTACCCTTTTAATTTCTGGAAAAGCTTCTAGTGTTTCCCCATCACATATAATTATTATTTATTTTAGATAAACACTTTTTTGTCATGTTTTTATTTTTTATTTTTTAAAGGCTCTTCTAAGCCCATGCCTTAAAGAGTTTGTTTGGGTTTTTTGTTTGTTTGTTTGTTTTGGTGAGGCAATTGGGGTTAAATGACTTGCCCAGGGTCACACAGCTAGTAAGTGTTAAGTGTCTGAGGCCGGATTTGAACTCAGGTCCTCCTGACTCCAGGGCTGGTACTCTATCCACTGTGCCACCTAGCTGCCCCCAAGTTTGTTTGTTTTTTTAAGTCATAAGTAATTTCTTTTCAAAGGCTTTTAAAATAACTTTTGATATAATCATGTGACTTTAGGAGGGAAGAGAAGGAAATAAGTCCTTATATCATGCCTACTATGTGCAAGGCACTATGCTAATATTTCATTTAACCCTCACAACACTCCTACATGGTAAGGGTTGCTATTAATCCCCATTTTACAGTTGAGAAAACTGTAGAGGTGAAGTGACTTTCCCAGCTTTTGTTCAGTCATTTTTCAGTTGCTTCCAACTCTTCATGACCCCATTTGGGGTTTTCTTGGCAGAGAGACTGAAGTGGTTTGCCATTTTCTTCTCCAGATCATTTTACTGATGAGAAAACTGAGACAAACAGGGTTAAGTGACTTTCCCAGGGTCACACAGTTATAATTATCTGATGGGGGTGGCTAGGTGGCTCAGTGGATAAAGCACTGGCTTTGGATTCAGGAGGACCTGAGTTCAAATCCAGCCTCAGACACTTGACACTTACTAGCTGTGTGACCTTGGGCAAGTCACTTAACCCTCATTTCCCTACCAAAAAAAAATTATAATTATCTGAGACTAGATTTGAACCCAGGAAGATAAGTCTTCCTACTTCCAGGCCTGGTGCTATATACGCTGTGCCACCTAGCTTCCTGGGTCAAACAGCTAATAAATGTCTAAAGGATGGATTCAAACTTAGGTCTTGCTGACTAGAGGTCACAACACTCTATCCACTGTACCACCTAAATACCTCCAAAATATTATTTATTTATTTTAATTATTTTTTTTGGAAATCTTTTTAAAAAATAATCACATGTTTATTTATAGTTTTGGGTTCCATTTTTTATCCTTCCTTCCCTCTCTATGCTCCCCCCTTCCCTGAGGCTGTAAGCAATCAGATATAGGCTTTATACATGTGCAATTATGTAAAACATTACCATATTAGTCATTTTGTATAAGAAAACTTGAATAAAAGAAAAAAATGAAAGAAAGTCTGTGTTCCATCAATATCAGTTCTTTCTTTGAAGGTGGATAGTAGGCTTCATCATTAGTCCTTTGGGATTATCTTGGATCATTGTATTGTTGAAAATAGCTAAGTCATTCACAGTTCTTCATCAAACAATATTGCTGTCTCTGTGCACAATGTTCTCTTGATTCAGCTTACTTCACTATACCTCAGTTCATACAAGTCTTTCCAGATCTTTCTGAAATTATCCTGCTTGTCATTTCTTATAGCACAATAATATTCCATCACCATCATATACCACACCTTGTTTAGCCATTCCCCAATTGATGGGCATTCCTTTGATTTCCAATTCTTAGCCACCACAAAAAGAGCTGCTATAAATATTTTTGTACATATAAGTCTTTTTCTCTTTTTGGGATGTCTTTGGGATATAAACCAAGAAGTGGTATTGCTGGATCAAAGGGTATGCATACTTTTATAGCCCTTTGGGCATAGTTCCAAATTGCTCTCCAGAATGCTCCCTACAAAATTAAACTAAACTTTAAATACACACACATACACACACACATCTAAAAGATCCTTAGCTGTTTTGTTTTTAATAGGATTAATTACATTATTTTCATTCCTGACATAAATCTAACTTGAATATAGTAATATTTTTGCTGGGATTTTAGTTTAACTTTTGGAACCAATATTCACTAATGATACTGGTCTTACTTCTCTTTCTTTCCTTTATCATTCTCAATTTAGATAGTAGAACTATATTCGTCTTGCAAAAAGTTTGGTAGAGTGCCTTATTTTTCAGTTTTTGGAGAATAATTTGTATAATATTCATCTTGATATATAAATTCCCACGAGTTTTTATCCTATCTCAATTGCATGAGGTTATTCCTTCATTCTTCCTATATATTCAGTTCTCTGTCCCCTAAAGTATTGTTCTTCAAAATGGGTTCTGCCCCCTCCCCCCGGCTTTGCCCTGAGGGAGTCTATGATCAATCAGATAAATCTCACTTTCCCTATGATATCCAATCATGGGGCTGGTCTCTAACAAAACCACACATCCTCATCCCCCAACACACTGCCACTCTATTCCCTCCCTCCACTGTTTCCAGCCCCTGAAGTTGGCCTCAAGGGACATTTATAACCCAATTGTTTTTTGGACAATCATAAGCTACTGAGTATACAGGTGCCATTGGAAAGATTCTCCACCGTGCTCTTCCTCCTTGCACCCCACCCCCAAGCATACCCACCTCCTGTCCCCCAGTTCATCTTGTGGCTGCAGCAGGCAGCTTTCAGAGGGTGGTCTCTGGAACTAGAGCAACTCTTACTCTGACTAAGAGCTCACCCTTCCCCCTTATTTTGGGTGGAGGAAAGTGAATTGCATCAGATGAGTGGGTATGAATGGGCTGCAACATGCATCATAGATCTTATTCATCTCCATCCCCCCCTCCCCAAATCTGCCTGTATGCTGAACTTCCTTATTTCTGTCCAGGGTCCTGCTTCCCTTCCAGTCACCTAGCTTCTCATCTTCTGTGAACATTTGGTCTTCAATTCCTCATTCCCCCTCACCTACCATATCCAAATAGTTACCAGATCTTGTCATTTCTACCTCCACAACATTTCCTTCATGCATCTCTTTCTCTCTGCTCACATAGCCACCACCTTCATTCCACGCTAGTATGTTTTCTCATCATCCCACTCCTCCCTTGCCACTTGGACTATTGCAACAGCCTTCTAATTGTTTTCCCTGCTTCAATTCTCTCTCCTCGCCAATCTGCCCCCCACAAAGTGATTTTTTCCCCCAAAATTCAGGCACGTCTCTTCACCAACTCAATAAACTCCAGTGGCTCCTTATTGATTCTAGGTTCAGATATTATTTTATCTTTCTCCCATATTTTAAAATTTCTATCTTTGCACAAATTTTATAATGGACACAATTATTTTCACAGTAGTACTTGCATATAATTTGTGTGTATACACATATATATGTATATACATTTTAATGTAAATATGTGTATATATACACACACAGATATTGGGGGGGTGCTCAAAAATTTTTACCAACAGAGTGCATGTTTTAAAAATTTTAGAGACCAGTGCCCTAAAGCAAGGGTTTTTAGCCATTTTTGTAGGTTATGAACCCCTTTATCAATCTGGTGAAGCCTATGGGATCTCTTCTCGGAATAATGTTTTCAGATGCATAAAATTAAACACATAGATTATAAAGGAAACCAATTATATTGAAATGGTCATCATATTATATATATTTTATATTATATATATGTATACACACATATAAACTAAGGATCTCAGGTCATGAAACCTTGCAAAAGGACTGACTCCTCCGTGATGCAATGGGAATGAGAATGGGTGTTCTGCCATCTACAGGAATCTTGGGGCACTGCAACTGCTGCTGTTCTTTGTTTTTGCTGTTCTCTAACCTCCATCCACATTTGCTGTGATGATGTCATATTTTAAAATAGCCTTTTACCATTTACAAAGACTTTTCCTCCCAATAGCCCTATGAGTCAAGTAGTCAAAATCTAATTCCCATAAAGTTTTCATTTTCTCCATGAGACTTGGTGTCTCAGTATCACAGTAAGTATAGAATTTCACAATAGGACTGAGACAAATGGAAACCTTGTGGATTGTCTAATTTAACGCCCCTATTTTACAGATAAGAAAAGTAAAGTCAGGGACAGCTAGGTGGTGAAGTGGATAAAGCACCAGCCCTGGATTCAGGAGGACCTGAGTTCAGATCCGGCCTTAGACACTTGATACTTACTAGTTGTATGACCCTGGGCAAGTCATTTAACCCCCATTGTCCCACCCCCCCAAAAAAAAATAGAAAGAAAGAAAGAAAAAGCAAAGAAAAGTAAAGTCCAGAATGAGAGTCATACAGACAATAAACCAAAGATTCCTACCCTGACCCTCTGACTCCAAATTCAGTCTTCTTTTTTCCAATACCATACCACTTCTCTCAGACTATTATAATTAGAAGCAACCTTAGCAATCATTCAGTTCAGTTGCTCCATAATCTAGCAGGAACTCTGTGTTCTTTGGAAGTTCTGGCTTAATTGAGTTTCATACCAAGATGTTTGATAACTCATTTTTCCTCTCCATTGCCTTTCAGTGTTTTATGAAGCAGTAAAGATTATATTCTTCCACCATTCCTCTTTCACAAGATTTTGCAAATGAGTTTATATTCTAAACTCACATTGCCATTGGCTACCATGTCTCTCCACTTGACAAGTTCAAGAATTTGCTGGATAAAGTAGTTTTTAGGTTTTTTGGACTTCTTGTTTCATTAAACTTTTACAAGAAATGATGATGGCCCATAATTATATTTTTTCCTTGTTCCATTTCCTATTTTGAGTATCAATTTCTTACTTGAATAGATCATGCTGGAGCTTTTTTAGTTATACACTATTTATTCTTATAGTCATGCTTTCTTTTAATTTGGTGTTGATATCTTTGTTCTAACAAGTCAATGATTTGGCTACACATCTGATTCAGAAACAGCCCCCATATGAGTAACCAGTCATTTCAAATCTGTGAAGACATAGTTTCATTTTGTATGCCCGTAGTGTTATTCAATGCTTACCACACACCCAGAGCCTTCCAGCTTTCTTCATGAAAAAGAGTATTCATGATATTTATGTATGAGATTTCTGTCTAGCCTTTGACTTCTCATTTCTTTTTTTTTTTTTTAGCGAGGCAACTGGGGTCAAGTGACCTGCCCAGGGTCACACAGCCAGCAAGTGTTAAGTGTCTGAGGCTGGATCTGAACCCAGGTATTCCTGACTCCAGGGCCGGCGCTCCATCCACTGCACCACCTAGCTGCCCCAACCTCTCATTTCTTAATTATGAACCATATTTTTTTAGTTTTCGACATTTGTTTATATATGATTTCCAATTTCAAATTTTTCTCCCTCCCTTCCCTCCCTCCCCTCCTTCCCTAGACAGCAGGTAATCTGATATAGGTTATATATACTTAATAACATTAAACATATTTCTGCATTAGTTATGTTATACGAGAAGAATCAGAGTAAAAAGGAAAAAAACAGAAAAACAACAGCACCAAAAACATAAGCAATAGTATGGTCCAATCAGCATCCATATTCCACAGTTCCTTTTTTTTTTTTTCTGGATTTGGAGAGCCTTTTCCATCATGAGTCCTTTGGAACTTTCTTGTACCATTGGATTGGTAAGAAGAATCTAGTCTATCACAGTTGATCAACACATAATGTTGATGATGCTATGTATAATTCTAAACCATATTTTTTCCAAAGTACTTTCTCTACTCTTCTTAAACCCTCCTTTGAACTGAAGTCACCAATAATTAAGAAATGTCTTACTTTGAAGGTTCTTATCAAATTCTTTCTAAACACTGTCTTTCTCAGATATTACCCATATGTACATAAATATTTATAGCAGCTTTTTTTGTAGTATCAAAGAATTAGAATCTGAGGAGATGCCCATTAATTGGGGGATGGCTAAACAAGGTGTGGTATATCAATGCAGTGGAATATTATTATGCTAGAAGAAATTTAGAAGGGGATGGTTCAGAAAAACCTGGAAGACATATGATCTGATGAAGTAAAGTGAGAAGAACCAGGAGAACAATGTATACAATAATGGCAACATTGTAAAAAATAATCAACTGTGAAAGACTTAGTAACTGATCAATAAAATGACCAACCATAATTCCCAAGGACTCAGAGTGCAAATTAAAGCATATGTTTCTCTTTCTTTCTTTTTCTCTTTTGGCTAAATGCATGGCTAATGAAGGAATTTATTTTACATGATTATACATATTTGCAATGAGTTTTATTTTTCTTGACTTCTCAATGGATGGGGAAGTGGATAGAAGAAAGGAGATAATTCAGGACTCAAAATAAAATAATTGAATATCATTTTTTCTTTCCCTCTTCCTCTTTAACAGATGTCACATAAACTGTAGTTATCTTTGTGATAATGTTTCTGCTTATGTTCATCTTGAACACAGCAAAGCAAAACCACCAAATTTCTCATGAAATGATGTTTCTTCAATTTGTAAATATGGTCGAAAGGTCATAAAACTGTATATAACCTTTGACACAGAATTACCACCACTAGGTCTGTATCCCAAAGAGATGGGCAGCTAGGTGGTGCAGTGGAGAGAGTACTGGCCCTGCTTCACTTAAATCTAATTCACTGAAAGTCATGACATCACCATGATGTCATGGTCTTCAAGAACAAAGGACAAACAACAACAATAATCCTAAAGAGATCAAAGAAGAAGGAAAAGGACCTATATGTACAAAAACATAGCAGTTCTTTTCATGGTGGCAAAGAATTGGAAATTGGGGGTGATACTCATCAGTTGTTGGCTAAACAAGTTGTGGTATGTGATTGTGATGGAGTGCTTTAAGAAATAATGAGGGGGAGACTTCCAGGGCAGAGCCAAGATGGCGGAGGAAAGGCAGTGAGCTCTCAAACTCATGACACAATTGCTCCAAAAACCATCCAAATAACGCCATAGGAAAATGCCCAGAGCAGCAAAACTCACAGAAAAATGTGCTGAAATCATCTTCTAACCAAGAACGGCTTGGAAGGTCAGAAGGAGGGAGCTTCTGTGCTGATACAGGAGTCAAGCCCAACCCCACAGTCACCCTGACACAGATCCAGTCCCAGGAAGGCCTCACCAGAGAGGGAGACCCCCAGAGCCTCTAAATCAGCTGAAGCACCAGTGTCATCTGGAACTAAACTCACAGTCTGGTGAGAGGGCTGAGCCCTGGGCAGGGGGGAGACTACAGGGGTCTATGCTAGTGCTGAGGCAGAACTTGGATTTTTCACCCCTGCCAAGAACCAGGAGGTAGGCTCGAGTAGAAGTGGCCCAGGTGGGGGAGGGACACAGGCTCATCGGAGCTAACAACCACAACACACAAAGCTGGTTGATTGGCAAGTTGGTCTGGGGTCATCTAGGACCAGGGAACAGGCTGGGCAGGGAAGAACCTGATCCTCCTTAAATCATACCACCTGGGACTTCTTAAGCTTGGGACACTGCAGCCTGGAAGTAGTGCCCCACTTTAAGGAGCTAAAAGTCTAGTAAAAGAAAGGCAAGATGAGCAGACAGAGAAAGGTGAGGACCATAGAAAGTTTCTTCAGTTACAAGGAAGACTGAGGTCACACTCAGAGGAAGATGTCAACATCAGGGCCCCTATATCTAAGGTTTCCAAGAAAAATATGAATTGGTCTCAGGCCATAGAGGCGCTCAAAAAGGACTTTGAAGATAAAGTTAGAGAGAGGTAGTGGGAAAAAATGAAAGAGAAATGAAGGTGATGCAGGAAAGACATGAGAAAAAAGTCAACAGCTTGAAAAGTCAAATGGAAAAGCTCTCTAATGAAAATAATTGCCTAAGAATTAGGATAAAAAAAGAAAAGAAATAAAATGATGAGGGGTATAGGTTCAGAAAAAAACTAGAAAGACTTAAGACTGAAGAATACCATCGTGCACAGTAACAGCAATATTGTAATGATGATCAACTGTGAAAGACTTAGCTATTCTAGTCAATACAATGATACAAGACAGTTCTAAGCAACTGTCCCACAGAGAGAGAACTGATGAACTCTGAGTTCCTGATTGAAACCTATTTTTTCACTTTATTTATTTTGTCTTTTTTGGGCAACATGGCTAATATGAAAATGTGTTTTGTTTGGCTTCATATTTATAATGAATATCATATTGCTTGCCTTCTCTAATGGATGGGAAAGGAATGGAGAAAGGGAGAGAATTTGTATCTCACAATTTAAAAAAAATGAATGTTGGGGGCAGCTAGATGGCACAGTGGTAAAGCACCGGCCCTGGATTCAGGAGTACCTGAGTTCAAATCCAGCCTCAGACAATTGACACTTACTAGCTATGTGACTCTGGGCGAGTCACTTAACCCTCATTGCCCTGCAAAAAAAACAAAAACAAAAACAAAATGAATGTTTAAAAAAAAAGAAATTATGTTTCTTATTGCCTTTGGGTACATCGTAAAACCAAATCCTTTATGTGCCTCTCCAAAGGGAACTTGTTAGCTATCCTTCCAATTAACTTCAACTTCCTTTTTTTTTTTTTTTTTTTGCCAGTTTTGGGTTCTCAATGTATTTTTGAAGGACATTTGCCCTTGAGGGTAAGAGTTTTTGTATTCCCATCATATGCCCACAATAAGAGCCTAATGAATGTCTATTTTTTTTTTCGGGGCAATGAGGATTAAGTGACCTGCCCAGGGTCACACAGCTAGTGTCAAGTGTCTGAGGCCAAATTTGAATTCAGGTCCTCCTGACTCCAGGGTCAGTGCTTTATCCACTGCTCCATCTAGCTGCCCCCCCAATGAACGTCTATTGAATTGAATTGAACTGAATTACTAGATCAGTAAACTTGTGTACCACCAAGTCTACAGTTGGGTAGTATTGTTGTAGTCACATTGCTGATTACTTTTGCCCTTGAATGTTATTTCTGAATATATATGTATATATGTATGTATAATCTTTTCTCTTATGGATAAACTATTTGAAAGAAATATACTTAATGCCTTATATTTAACTCTTATAAATGAGATAATATGGACAGTGTTTTGCAAACCTTAAAATATTATACAAGTGCTAGCTATTATGATCTAGTATTGACTCCATTTATATTTATTCTGTATATGCTTATATATTTACATACCTCGCTTGATAGAATGTAAGCTCTTGAAGGTTAGAGGTTGTTTTATTCTTTGTCTTTGTCTCTCTGGCACCTAGCACATAGTAGGGACTTAATAACATCTTGTTGATGGATCCATTAAACAATCTGTTGACTGAGGGGAAAAAGGGAAAGAAGTTGCCAGGATGCCCAGGGAAAGAATAACTGCAGAAATGATCCAGGAGCTAATGATTGACTGGATGTTTTATTAGTGATTAAGGTACAGAAGATCCCCAAGGTGATGGAGCCATGTTGGCTAAGGGACCCAGAAAGTCACAGATTCCAGAGATCAAACAGGAGTTTAGAGATCATAGAATCTCAGATTTAGAAGAGACCTTGTCTAATCTTTCCCACCCACCCCCCACACCCTTCATATAATTTTAGACAACTCTTCCTCCACCCCTGCCTCCTCCAAAGTATCTTTTTCTTCTCCAGAATGAAAATATCTCATTCTAGCTTGTCAGTGGTCTTTAGCCAAACGTGTAACTGAATAGGAATCTCTTCTACATTTCCAACAACTGGTCAGCCAGCTTCCTCTTAAAAATTGGCAGTGATAGGGAAACTGCTAAAGCTCTAGTTGTTAGGATTCCCTGCCCGCCCCCTCTTTGGTAGAACTAAAAATCTTAGACTCATCCTTCCACCCACTGCTTGCTCCTAGTTCTGCCCTTTCAGACAAATCAAAGCAAATCCTAATCATTCTTCCACGTGAAAGTCTTTAAAATGCTTGAAAACAAGTCTTGTTCTTTTAAAAAATTTTAAAAATTTTAATTTGTTTGCTTTTTATTTTTTTTATTTTATTTTTAACTGTCTTGTTCTAATCCAATCCAATAAACTTTTATTAAATACCTACTATGTGCCAGGCACTGTGCCAAGTGCTGGGATATAATTCATAAAAAGAAAGACAGTCTCTGCCCTCAAGGAGCTTACAATCTAAAGAGGAAACAACACACAGAAGGAGGCAGAAAAGTAGAAGGGAGGAGGACAGGACACCAGGAGTACCTGGCCTTGGTGGAGTTGAAACCAGGCAAGGCAGGAGATGCAAAGTGGAATGAGAAATCTTCTTTTCCTCCTGAATCTTCTCTTTTCTGGGATGAAAATCCAGATCCTTTAACTATATGATATGGTCTATAGACCTCTCATCATCCTGGTCACCCTGATATACATATGGTCTAACTTGTTCACTCGTTTCTCTTTTTTCCTCTGATTTTAATTTTTCTCAATTACATGTAAAGATATTTTTTGAGTTCCAAATTTTTCTCCCATCCTCCCTTCCCTCCCCCTCCTGAGGCCAGCAAGCAATTTGATATAGGTTATACATCACTATCATGTTAAACATATTTCTACATTAATCAGAACAAAAGGAAAAAAACACAAGGAACAAGAACAAGAACAACAAAGCAACAAGGAAAGTGAAAATAGTATGTTTCAATCTGCATGCAGACTCCATAGTTCTTTTTCTGAATGTGGAGAGCATTTTCCACCATGAGTCTTTTATCACTGTATCGCTAAGAAGAGTTAAGTATATCACAGTTGATCATCCCACAATGTTGTTGATACTGTATATAATGTTCTCATTTCACTCAGCATCAATTTATGTAAGTCTTTCTGGGTTTTTCTGAAATCCATCTGCTTATCATTTCTTATAGCACATTAGTATTCCATTACATTCATGTACCACAACTTGTTCAGCCATGCCCCAATTGTTGGGCATTCCCTCAGTTTCTAATTTTTTGCTACCACAAAAAGAGCAGCTATAAATATTTTTGTGCATGTGGGTCCTTTCCCTTTTTATGATCTCTTTGGAATATAGACCTAGTAGTGGTATTGCTGAGTCAAAGGGTATGCACAGTTTTAAAGCCTTTTGGACATGATTCCAAATTGCTTTCCAGAATGGTTTTATCAGTTCACAGCTCCACCAACAGTCCATGAGTGTTCCAATTTTCCCACATTTTCTTCTACATTTATCATTTTCCTTTTTTGTCATATTAGCCAATTAGATAGATGTGAGGTGGTACCTCCGAGTACTTTTAATTTGCATTTCTCTAATAAGTAGTGATTAAAAACATTTTTTCATATACCTGTAGATAGTTTTAATTTCACCATCTGAAAACTGTCTGTTCATATCCTTTGACAATTTCTCAATTGGGGAATGACTTGTATTTTTATATATTTGATTCAGTTCTCTATATATTTTAGATATGAGGCCTTTATCAGAAACAGTCTATAAAAATTGTTTCCCAGCTTTCTGCTTTCCTTCTAATCTTGTTTGTATTGGTTTTGTTTATGTAAAATCTTTTTAATTTAATGTAGTCAAAATGTTCCATTCTATATTTCATAATGGTCTCTATTTCATCTTTGGTCATAAATTCTTCCGCTCTCCATACTTCTGACAAGTAAACCATTCCTTCCTTTTTTCTTTTTTTCTTTTTTTGGTGAGGCAATTGGGGTTAAGTGACTTGCCCAGGGTCACACAGCTAGTAAGTGTTAAGTGTCTGAGGCTGCATTTGAACTCAGGTCTGCCTGACTCCAGGGCTGGTGCTCTATCCACTGTGCCACCTAGCTGCCCCCCATTCCTTCCTTTTCTAATTTGCCTATGGTATCACCCTTTATGCCTAGATCTTGTACCCATTTTGACTTTACTTTGGTGTATGGTATAAGATGTTGGTCTATGAGTAATTTCTGCCATACTATTTTCCAGTTTTCCCAGCAGTCTTTGTTAAATAGTTCTTATCCTGGAAGCTAGAGTCTTTGGGTTTATCAAGCAGGAAATTGCTATATTTATTTACTGCTGTGTTTTGTGTGCCTAACCTATTCTACTGATCCTCCTTTCTATTTCTTAGTCAGTACCAAATAGTTTTGATGATTGCTGCTTTATAATATAGTTTTAGATCTGATACAGCTGTCATTTCCATTAATTCCCTTGATATTCTTGACCTTTTTTTCTTCCATATGAATTTTGTTATTGTTTTTTCTAGCTAGGAAATAATTTTTTGGTAGTTTGATTGGTATGGCACTAAATAAGTAAACTAATTTGGGTAGAAATGTCATTTTTATTATATTAGCATGGTCTACCCATGAGCAATTTATATTTTTCCATGTGTTTAGACCTGATTTTATTTGTGTCAAAAGTGGCTTGTGATTGTGTTCATTATAGTTCCTGGGTTTGCCTTGACAGGTAGACTCACAAGTATTTTATATTGTCTACAGTTATTTTAAAAGGAATTTCTCTTCTCTTGCTGCTGGTCTTTGTTGGTCATATATAGAAATGCTGATGATTTGTGTGGGTTTATTTTATACCCTTCAACTTTGCTAAAGTTGTTCATTATTTCAAGTAGTTTTTTTGTTGATTCTTTAGGATTCTCTAAGTATACCATCATATCATCTGAAAAGAGTGATATTTTTGTTTCTTCCTTGCCTATTCTAATTCCTTCAATTTCTTTTTCTTCTCTTACTGCTAAGGCTCACATTCCTAGTACAATATTGAATACTAGTGGTGATAATGGACATCCTTGTTTCACCCGTGATCTTATTGGGAACCTATCCCCATTGCATATAACGCTTTCTGATGCTTTAAGATAGATACTGTTTATTATCTTAAGGAAAGCTCCATTTATTCCTATGCTCTCTAGTGTTTTTAATAGGAATGGGTGCTGCATTTTGTCAAAAGTTTTCTCTGCATTGAGATAATCATATGATTTTGGTTAGTTTTGTTATTGATATGGTTGATTATGTTGATAGTTTTCCTAATATTGAACTAGCCCTGCATTCCTGGTATAAATCCCACCTGGTCACAGTCTGGTGACAAATTGCTATAATATCTTTGCTAATATTCTGTTTATATTTTTTACATCAATATTCATTTAGGAGGTTGGTCTATAATTTTTTTTTCTCTGTTTTTGTTCTTCCTGCTTTAGGCATCAGCACCACACTTGTCTCATGGAAGGAATTTGGTAGGATTCCTTCTTCACCTGCTTTTCCAAATAATTTGTATAGTATTGGAATTAATTGTTCTTTAAATGTTTGGTAGAATTCACTTATAAACCCATCCGGCCCTGGGAATTTTTTTCTTAGGGAGTTCATTGATGGCTTGTTCAATTTCTTTTTCTAAAATGGCCTTATTTAAGAATTTTGTTTCCCCTTCTGTTAATCTGGGTACTTTATATTTTTGTAAATATTCATCTATTTTATTTAGGTTGTCAAATTTATTGGCATATAGTTATACAAAATAACTCCTAATTATTACTTTAATTTCCTTTAAGTCGGTGGTGAGTTCACCCTTTTCATTTTTGTTGTTGTTGTTGTTGTTTTTGTTTTTTTTTAGTGAGGCAATTGGGGTTAAGTGATTTGCCCAGTGTCACACAGCTAAGTAAGTGTTAAGTGTCTGAGGCTGGATTTGAACTCAGGTACTCCTGACTCCAGGGCTGGTGCTCTATCCACTCACCCTTTTCATTTTTGATGCTGGTAATTTGATTTTCTTCTTTCTTTCTTTCTTTTTTTTGTGGGGCAATGGGGGTTAAGTGACTTGCCCAAGGTCACACAGCTAGTAAGTGTCAAGTGTCTGAGACTGGATTTGAACTCAGGTCCTCCTGAATACAGGGCCAGTGCTTTATCCTGTGCCACCTAGATGCCCCTTCTTTCTTTTTTTAAATGAACCAAATCAAATTAACCAAAGGTTTATCTATTTTATTGTGTTTTTTCATAGAACCAGCCCTTAGTTTTATTTATTAATTTTATAATTTCCTTACTTTCAATTTTATTAATCTCTCCTTTAATTTTCAGAATTGCCAATTTGTTATTTAATTGGGGATTTAAAAATTGTTCTTTTTCTAGCTTTTTTAGTTGCACGCCCAATTCTTTGACCTCTTTCTCTATTTTATTCATGTAGACATTTAGAGATATAAAATTTCCCCTAAAAACTGCTTTGGCTGCATCCCATAAGTTTTGGTATGTTGTCTCATTATTGTCATTCTCTTGGATGAAGCTATTGATTGTTTATATGATTTGTTCCTTGACCCACTCATTCTTTAGGATGAGATTATTTAGTTTCCATTTAATTTTTGGTCTATCTTTCCATGGCCCTTTATTATACATAATTTTTATTGCATCATGATCTGAGAAGGATGCATTTACTATTTCTGTCTTTCTGCATCTGACTGTGAGGTTTTTATGCCCTAATACATGGTCAATTTTTGTGTATGTGCCATGTACTGCTAAGAAAAAGGTATATTCTTTTCTATCCCCATTCAGTTTTCTTCAGAGGTCTATCATACTTAATGTTTCTAAAATTTTATTTACCTCTTTAACTTCTTTTTTCTTTCTTTCTTTCTTTTCTTTCTTTTTTTTCTTTCTTTTTTTTTTTTTGATGAGGCAATTGGGGTTAAGTGACTTGCGTAATTGTTAATTGTCTGAGGCCAGATTTGAACTCAGGTCCTCCTGAATCCAGGGCCGGTGCTCAATCCACTGTGCCACCTTGCTGCCCCCTTAACTTCTTTTTATTAATTTTTGGTTAGATTTATCTAGTTCTGAAAGGGGGAGATTGAGGTTCCCCATTAATATAGTTTTGCTATCTATTTCTTCCTGTAACTCACTTAACTTCTCTAACAATTTGGATGCTATACCACTTGGTACATACATGTTTAATATTTATATTATTTCATTGTCTATAGTACCTTTTAACAAGATGTAGTCTCCTTCCTTATCTCTTTTAATTAGGTCAATTTTTGCTTTTGCTTTGTCTGAGATAAGGATTACTACCCCTGCTTTTTTTTTTTTTTGCTTCAGCTGAAGCATAATATATTCTGCTCCAGCCTTTTACCTTTACTCTATGTGTATCTCTCTACTTCAAATGTGTATCTTGTAAATAACATATTGTAGGTTTTTGATTTTTAATCCACTCTGCTATCTGCTTCTGTTTTATAGGAGAGTTTATCCCATTCACATTCACGGTTATGGTTACTGTGTATTTCCCTGCACCTTATTTTTTGCCTTGTTTGTATTTTTCTCTTTCCTTTTCCCCTGTCCCTTCTCACTAGTGTTTTGTTTCTGGCCACCTCAGTCTACCCTCTCTTCTATCAGCCCCACCTCCTTTTTGTCCTTTCCCCTTTCCTCTCCGAGTTTTACCCTCCCTTCTATCAGTACCCCATCCTTTTCTTTCCCCTTTCCCCTTTTACTTCCCTATAGGGTAAGATAGTATTATATACACAATTAAGTATGTATGTTATTCCCTCTTTGAGCCAAATCAGATGAGAGTAAAATCAAAACAATGCTCACCCCTTCTTTCTTTCCTTCTGTTGCAATAGGTCTTTTGTGCCTCTTCATGTAATGTGATTTACCCCATTCTGCCTTCTCTTTCCTCTTCTCCCAGTATAATCCTTTTTGTTTCCCCTTAAGGTTTTTTTTTTAATATCATCACATCAGAATTAACTTATACCCACACCTTCTGTCTGTGTGTACTCCTCCTATCTGCCTTAATAAAGATACAGTTCTCAAGTTACAAGTATCTTCTTCCCATGTAGGGATGCAAACATTTTAACATTATTGAATAACATGTTTTTCCCTTTTTACCTTTTTATGTGTCTCTTGAGTCTTGTATTTGTAGATTAAATTTTCTGTTCAGTTCTGAGATTTTCATTAGGAAAGTTTTAAAGTCTTCTATTTCATTGAATGTCTATCAATATTTTCCCCTGAAAGATTATGCTTAATTTTGCTGGGTAGTACATTCTTGGTTGTAATCTGGAATATCATATTCCAAACCTTCTGATCCTTTAATGTTGAAGCTGCCAGGTTCTGTGTAATTTTTATTGTTGTTCCTTGATATTTAAAGTGTTTCTTTCTGGCTGCTCGGAGTATTTTCTCCTTTACTTGATAGTTCTGGAATTTGGCTACTATATTCCTTAGCATTTTCTTTTTGGGGTCTCTTTCAGGAGGTGGATTCTTTCTTTCTTTCTTTCTTTCTTTCTTTCCTTTTCTTTTCTTTCTTTTTTTTTTCTTTTTGCTTCCTTCAAATTTACCGTAAATGGAGAAAGGCCTGGTCCATTGGATGAAGGGCTAAGGAGCTGAGAACTGGTGGACACAATCTACTAGATGGAGAAAGGGGTAGCTTGAATGGGACCATGGTGGGAGGGGAATCCACATCACAATCGAATGAGAAGGGGAGGGGTAAACCAGACTTGTGGAGCCTAGTCTCAGCTCTGTAAGTGAGAGAGTGAGAGGACCGCATGGAGAGCTCAGTTTTTGGCTTGGATGATGTCCAGGAATTCAGACTTAAGGGAAGCTCCACCCACCAGGAAGCCATCTACATCAGCTTGGCATGCCAGATCCTTACAGTTGGCCCCTGTCACAGAGCTTCCATAAATGATCCTGGTAGACTGTGATACAGATTCTGAGATGTGGGTCTTAAGCCAGCATCAAAGCTTCTCACGTACCTCTTGGGCCTGTTGGGGTGTGGCTAGGACAACTTTGCTCCAGTCCTTCATGTTATCTGCAATGGCCTTAGTCTAGTCAAAAACCACCTTTTCAGTGATTCCAGCTTCCCTCTCAACCAATTTCTCATCAATACAAGTGATCACTCCCAGGCCTTCTGACAGGGCATGGGCTACCTTCTGTCCAAAGATATGTCTTCTTTCAGGGTGTCCCAGGATCACCCAGTTTGGCCCCACAGTCCTTAATCACGGCCAAGCTGATCTCCCCAGTAAATGCACCCTTGGCCATTTTGTAGCAGTTCTGAGCAGTTATGCCAATTTTTGCATCCAATTTCTGACTAACAGTCAAGGTAGATGGAAGGGGCTCCACCATACCACTTTGGTGTTGGTGGGCACCTTGGCCCCATTGATCAAAGTGATGAGCTCCCCCAGACACTTCTTGTCACCATTTATCTTCCAATTGCCCCTGACAAAGAACTTCCGAAACACCATGGCTTGTCGGTAACAGGTAGTGACTCGGGAGGAGATTGAAGGTCAGTAGCAGAGCACCTGGATTCTTTCAGTGACTCTACTTTTTCCTCTGGTTGTAAGACATTGGGGGCAGTTCTTAATAATGTCACGAAAGATGCTGTCTAGGCTCTTTTTTTGATCATGGTGCTCAGGTAGTCCAATTATTTTTTATTCATTCATTCATTCGTTTGTTTATTTATTTGCAGTGCGGTGCAGGTTAAATGACTTGCCCAGGGTCACACAGCTAGTAAGAGTCAAGTGTCTGAGGTCTGATTTGAACTCAGGTCCTCCTGAATCCAGGGCCCGTGCTTTATCTGCTGTGCCACCCAGCTGCCCCAGATTTTTCTTATATTGTCCCTCCTGGATCTATTTTCCAGGTCTGTTGTTTTTCTGAAGAGGTATTTTGCTTTTTCTTCTACTTTTATATTCTTTTGATTCTGCTTTACTTCTTCCTGTTGTTTTATTGAGTCATTAGCTTCCATCTCCTCAATTCTGATTCTATGGGAATTATTCTCCTTTTCCAATTTTCCAATTGTATTTTTAAGACATTATTTTCTTTTTCAAAGCTATTGACTTTCTCTTGCATAACTCTCATTTCTTTCTCCAATTTTTCTTCTATTTCTCTTATTTGGTTTATAAAATCCTTTCTGAGCTCTTTCATAAGGGCTTTTTGGTCTCAAGATCAATTTTTCTTCCCCTTTAAGGATTCATATGTAGGAGTTTTATCATTGTCTTCCTCTGAGTTTATGTTTTGATCCTTCCTGTCACCATAGTAACTGTCAATAGTGAGGGTTCTTTTTTTGTTTTTTATTAATATTTTTGTTTTTATTTTAGCCTCTTTTGCGCCTTTTAAGGTTGAGTTCTGCTCCTGGAGTACAGTGTGCACTGTCCAGAGCTTCTTTTGCTGGGTTCTGGGGGACCAAGTCACCAGCTTTCTGTTCTGAGGCATCAGCAGCTTGTGGCTTCTCACTGCACTGGAGTGGCCCAGCTTAGTTGGGCTTGCTAAGTAGCCGATACCCCAGCTTGCAGATTGCCTTCAGCGTTGGGATTGGAGACCTCACAACTGGCCTGCTATGCCACTAGCTTGCTGGGTTGGGATCTCAGGTCCTCAGCTGCTGATCTGTGCTGTGACTAGGAGCCTTTTGCTGGCTTGCCCAGACACCCTCTGAGCTAAGCTGTGCTCCCCTTTTACCCAGATGAAACACACCCTTCCTGAAGATCTTCTTGGTTAACTTAAGTCAGAAGATGGTTTCACTGCGGGGTTTTGGCAGGTTTTGCAGCTCCAGAATCTGTTGCAAGCCTTAATTTAATATTGTTTCTGAAGGAAATTTGGGAGACCTCAGGCAGCTTCCTGGTTTCACTCAGCCATCTTGACTCCTGTTCAGTCATTTTTTTTTTTTTTAAGAAATCAAGATTTATTTTCCTTCAAGAATCTTTTCCTTCTCTATTAGAGCATCTGGGATAAAACTTAGGACCACTCTGTGGTAGTCCCTACCCACTCAGTGGCCTGAGCAGTAGGAGCCGCGGACCAGTCCTCGGTAGCAGGCTGAGCACTCCAGTCTTCAGTAGGGAACTGCTGAATGGGCACAGATGGCACCTGCACTCCCTCAGACCAATCAGCCACCTCTGGTTGAGCAGCAGTGAATTCTGGGGCAGGGGCAGTCCATTCACCCTGAAATTCCTCCTTTGTCACTGCCTTCTCAGCTGCGGCCTGCTCTTCCTTCTCAATCTCCTCTGGATCCCTGTAGAAGTAAAGATCAGGCATCACTTCCCACGGGTGTTCACGGGAGATGGTACCACGCATACGTAGGACTTCACGGGCCAGCATCCACCACATCAGACCCACAGAGTGAGCTCCCTTGTTGTTGCATGGAATGGCAATGTCCACATAGCGAAGTGGAGAATCTGTGTTGCACAATGCAGTGGTTAGGAGGTTAACATATGATGCTTCAGTCAGAGGCTGGTGATCTGCCCGAGGATCAGTGACCACCAAGAGACGAGGTTCCCGGAAAGCTGCCTGAATCTGGTTAGTGAAGGTGCCCGGAGTGAAACGTCCAGCAATAGGTGTAGCACCAGTGGCAGCAGCAAATTTCAGAACAGCTCGCTGGCCAGTGTTCCTGGATGAGATAACACTAACATCAGCAGGGTTTTCAATGGCAACAATGGCACGAGCAGCGAGCAGAAGCTTTTCCCAAGTTCTCTTCAAATTAATGATGTAGATGCCATCACTCTTCCTTTTGTAGATGTACTGTTCCATCTGGAAGTCCAAATTAGTGCCACCCAAATGGGTTCCTGCAGCGAGGAATTTGAGGACATCCTCTTCCTTCATCTGCAAGACATCCAGGGCTCCGGACATTGTGGAAGTTTCCCTTTAAAGTTATGACGGAAACCGAGTACAACGCCGTATGGATCCCTCTTCTGGGTAGCGCGGAAAGGGCCTGTTCAGTCATTTTTAAATTGTGTCCAAGTCTTCAAGACCCCATTTGGAGTTTTCTTGGCAGAGATGCTGGAGTGGTTTACCATCTCCAGCTTACTTTACAGATGCAGAAACTGAGGCAAACAGGGCTAAGTAACTGGTCCAGGGTCACACAGCTAGTAAGTATCTGAGGCCCTATGGTCAAAATTGTCAATATCTATTTCCCATCTATTTGCAAAAGCCTAGAATGCACTCCATTTTTTTCTCTGCTTCTCAGAATCCTTCTCTTCCTTCAAAGCTTGGCTCAAATTTTACCTCTATTGGCTATCCCTCTATTTGTGGGTATTCTCTTCTTCACACTAACTTGTCTTTAGTGCTCTATGTACATGTTGTATCTCCATACTATCTAAGCCCAGCAGAGGGGGTTAGGTCTCTGCTCCTTGAAGGCAGAGACTATTTCATTTTTTACTATGTGTCCCCAGTATCCAACACAACCCCTTGCACATAGAAAGCAATATTCAATCAATATTTATTCATCAATGTTTTTGTTGAATATTCATGATGCTTTATTGTTGTTGTCATTAGTTATTGTTGTTTTTGTGATGGTGGTGGTGGTGATGGTTGTTGGTAGTAGTAGTAGTAGTAGTAGTAGTAGTAGTAGTAGTAGTAGTAGTAGTAGAAGAAGAAGAAGAAGAAGAGGAGGAGGAAGAGGAGGAATCTTTAGGCCAAAAGGCAGAATTCTGCTAGGTTAGCTCTGATTCCTTAAGAAATAGAAATCTTCAGTTAAGCCTAGGTCTAGGAGAGTCTGTTGTAAGGCAATAGAGAACCATTAAAAGTCTTCAAGCAATAGAGATCATTGATATTCCATAGTCTTTACTCCCTAATACCCATAGAAAGGATGGGAGGAGGCAGCAAGAGGCCATTGGACAGCCCTTGGAAATCCTATTCTTAATACTCTATTCCTGGTCACTTTATTTATTCAACAAATAATTATAATATTGTTATGCAGTAAATAATAATTATTGTTTTGATAGAAAAATATGACTAGCATTTATATTGTTCTGCAGGGTTTGTAAAGCACTTTATATTATCTCGTTTTATCCTCACAACAACCCTATGAGGTGTAGGCCACTACAACCCTATTTTACAGATGATAAAACTGAGACAGAAACAGGAAGTTACTGGCCCAATGTCACACAGCCGGTAAGTGTCTGAGGCAGGATTGCTAGCCACCAGCCATATATGTACATGAAATGGTTCAGAAATGTAGAAGGATGGGGTCCCTGACCTAAAGTGGTTTACAGTGTAGTGAGACACACACACACACACACACACACACACACACGCGCGCGCGCGTTACCTCAGTTGTAAGTTCTACTGAAGTCTTCTCTCAACCTCATTGGGATATAGAGGTGACTTCTCATGGGTATGAGGGATCTGGACTAGGTGACCTCTGAGGTTCCATCTAGCTTTAAATCTATGAACCTATGGTCCAGTAACTATTAATTTTCCCTCTCATTCCTTCTACTCTCAGATCCTAGGAAGAGAATAAAGAGAACACACATTTTGGGACTGTCCCATTGACATGGAACAGTGTTTCATTATAACTTCCACTATAGAAAGAGGCTTTCCTCATTCTCCCTTGGAAGATGTTTAGATGGAGAGGTATATTAACACTTTGGCCAACACCAACAATCACCCTTCTCTCCTCACCTCTTTTCTGGGCATAGAAACCTTGTCCTTGAGCCTTGCTATTGCCGTGCCACCTATTGTCCAGCAGAGAGCACTCTTGTCTCATAATGGAGACTCCGTTTGATTTTTTTTTTTTTTTCCTCCCCCCCCTCCCCCACTGGCCTCTTGCCTGGGCTTGGGTCTCCCTAGAGAGAGGGAGGGAAAGACCAAGTTGCGGGAGTCTTGTTTTCTCAACCCAAAACTGAGAGGCCTCTCCCCTTTCCCCCCCACCCCCACCCCCACCCCCTGCTGCCGGGCGTTGGAAGCCCGAGCTTCCCAAAGACCCAGAATCTGGGTGGGGTAGGGAAGGAGAAAGAAGTCAACACCAGGGTAGATGGTAGAGGAAGCAAGCAGAGTGGAAAAGCCATTCAGGTGGAAGTGGGCATCAGGAAAGTGGGACAGATCTAATCTCTTTGCCTCCAAACATTCAACAAAACCCTTTGCTGCTGCCTTCTCTTTTTCTTCCTAAATCTTCCCCAATCTTCAGGGTCCAGCTAAACTAGCAGAATCTCTAGGCTGGAAGAGACCTCAAATGTAGCTAGCATTTATATAACAAATATCTCATTTTATCCTTAAATCAATCCTGAGAGGTAGAGGCTATGATTATCCTCATTTCACAGATAGGGAAACTGAGGCAAATGGGTTAAATAACATGCACAGTGTTACCCACCTAATAATTGCCCATTTGCCTGATTTGACCTTAAGGATCAGCCCTCTATCAACTGCACCATCTAGTTAATAAATGATTATCTAGCCTTCATTTAAAGACTGTGTGTGTGTGTGTGTGTGTGTGTGTGTGTGTGTGTGTGTGTAGAGAGAGAGGCTCGCTGTCTCCTGAGGCAGCCTAGTCCCCTTATAGGCAGATCTAATTTCTTTTTTTTTGATTGATTGATTGATTGATTTAGAGTTTTCCCCAAGTTACATGTAAAAAATAAATTTTTAACATAGATTTTAAAAAAACTTTGTGTTCTAAATTTTCTTCCTTCCTCCCTCCCTTCCCACTTTAAGAAATCAAGCAATTCAATATAAGTTATACATGTGCAGTCATGTAAAACATCTCCACATTAGTCAGGTTGTGAAAGAAAACAGACAAAATACTTTTAGAAAGAGGAACTAACAAAAAAAAATTATGCTCCAATCTATATTCAGATACCATCAGTTCTTTCTCTGTAGATGGACTGCATTTTTCATAAATCCTTCTGACAGAATCCTGCTCATCATTTCTTTCACATTTATTATTGTTAACTGTATTGCCCTCCGACCTATTCCCTCCCCTTGATATTTACTCTATTTTCTATCTTCTTTCACCCTGTCCCTCCTCAAAAGTGTTTTGCTTTTTACTGCCCCCTCCTTCAATCTGCCCTCCCTTCCTTCACCTCTCCCTCCATATCCCATTCCCCTCCCACTTTCTGGCAGGGCAAGATATATTACTATACCCACTTGAGTGTGTATGTTATTGCCTCTGAGCCAATTCTGATGAAAGTAAGGCTCACTCACTCCCCGGCTCCTTCCCCATCTACCCTTCTACTCCAGAAACTTTTTCTTGTTTCTTTTATGTGAGTTACTTTACCCTATTCCACCTCTCCCTTTCCCTTTCTTCCAGTGCATTCCTCTTACCCCTTAACTTTATTTTAAAGATGTTAGTCAGAGGGGCAGCTAGGTGGTGCAGTAGATAGACCACCGGCCCTGGAGTCAGGAGTACCTGAGTTCAAATCTGGCCTCAGACACTTAACACTAGCTGTGTGACCCTGGGCAAGTCACTTAACCCCAATTGCCTCACTAAAAAAAAAAAAAGATGTTAGGCAGATCTAATTTCTAACTGTCTGTGGCACTTTTAAAATTTGCCTGGCACCTTACATATATTATCTCCTTTGAACATCTAGGCCACTGGTCTCCAACTTTTTTCGATAGTGCAATCCATCAGTAAAAACTTTTGAGTATACCCTCTCAAATATGTATATTTGCTTATTTGTAAATTATGAACATGTAGTATTATATTGATAATTGTGTACATTATAGAATTTCCAAAAAAGCTATTTTAATAATAAAATCATATTTTATTTCATGGTCATGGCATAGTTGGACTTACACTTTAGGAAAATCACTTTGGCAGCAGTGTGAAGCATGGATTAGAGTGGTGGACCAATTGGCAAGCTGTGGTCATTTTCTAGGGATAGGTGGTGAGGGCCTGAACTGAGGGAGTAGTTATGTGACAAGGGAGAAGGGGACAGATGTAAGAGATGTTATGGAGGTTGAAAAGAAAATATTTGGCACAAGATTGACTGTGGGGTGAGGGAAAGTAAGGAGTCAATAACATGGTCAAAGGCATGGGTGACTGGGAGGATGGTGAGACCCTGAACAGAAACAGGGAAGTTCAGGAGAAGGTAGGATTTAGGACAATGATAATGAGTTCTGTTTTGGACATGTTAGATTTAAGTTGCCTAAGGGACATCAAGTCAAAATGTCCAGTAAGCTATTGGTAATGTGGGAGCAGTTTCAGGAAAGAGATTGGGGCTACATATATAAATCTCTGTGTATTTCCCTTATTTGCATAGAGATGATTATTTAATCCATGGTTGCTGATAAAGTCATAGAGTGAAATACTGCAAGAAAAACAAAGAGTGTTCAGGTCAGAACCTTGAAGAATATGCATATGTAGGGGGCTGAGATATGAATGAAGAATCACACAAAGAAAACTGAGAAGAACTAGTCCCCCCCCCAAAAAAAAAAGATGAGCAAGATGATTTCAGAAAGACTTATATGAACTGATGCAGAGTGAAATGAGCAGAATCAGGAGAACATTGTAGACACTAACAGTAACATAGTGTGCTGATCAACTACAGATGACTTAGCTCTTCTCAGCAATATAATGATCCAAGATAAAAAAAAGGACTCATGATAGAAAATGCTCTGCACATCTAGAGAAAGAACTGAAAGAGTCTGAATGCAGATCAAAGCATACTACTTTCACCATTTTTTCCATGTTTTTTTTTCCTTTTGGTCTGTTTCTTCTTTCACAACATGACTAATATGGAAACAATTTTTACATGATTGAATATATATAACCTATATCAAATTGCTTACCATTTTAAGAAGAGGGAAGGGGAGGGAAGAAGAAAGAAAAGTTTGGAACTCAAAATTTTGTAAAAATGAATGTTAAAAATTGTCCTTACATATAATTGGAAAAAATTAAAGTATTATTTAAAAGAAAGAAATAGTCCAACAGATCAGAAGAAAACCAAGAGACAGCAGTATTAGGATATCCCAGAGAAGAAAGAGTAAATATACAAAACAAGAGCAACCTGGTCAACATGTCCTACCCTGCCAAAAGGCCAGAAGTGATGAAGATTGAGCAAAGGCCAGCATATTTAGCATTTGGAGGATTTATTAGTATTTTTGTTTGTTTGTTTTTTGTTTTTTTTGGTGAGGCAGTTGGGGTTAAGTGACTTGCCCAGGGTCACACAGCTAGTAAGTGTTAAGTGTCATGTCGAATTTGAACTCAGGTTCTCCTGAATCCAGGGCCAGTGCTCTATCCACTGTGCCACCTAGCTGCCCCTAGAGATGGTTTTCAATATTTGTTTATATAAGATTTCCAATTTCAAATTTTTCTCCCTACCTCCCCTCCCCCCTCCCCTAGACAGCAGGTAATGTGATATAGGTTTTATATATATATATATACATTAAACATATTTCTGCATTAGTCGTGTTATAAGAGAAGAATCAGAGCAAAAAAGGAAAAACCTCAAAAAAGGAAAAACAACAGCACCAAAACTAAAAGAAATAGCATGGTTCAGGGGCAGCTAGGTGGTGCAGTGGATAAAACACTGGCCCTGGATTCAGGAGGACCTGAGTTCAAATCTGACCTCAGACATTTGACACTCACTAGCTGTGTGACCATGGGCAAGTCACTTAACCCCCATTGTCCCCTCCCCAAAAAGAAATAGCATGGTTCAATCAGCATCCATATTCCACAGTTCTTTTTGTTTTTTTTCCTGGATTTGGAGAGCCTTTTCCATCATGAGTTCTTTGGAACTTTCTTGTACTATTATATTGGTGAGAAGAATCTAATCTATTACAGTTGATCAACACATAATGTCGATACTGTGTATAATGTTCTTCTGGTTCTGCTCATCTCACTCATCATCAGTTCATGCAAGTCCTTCCAGATTTCTCTGAACTCTTCCTGCTCATTGTTTCTTACAGCACAATAGAATTCCATTACATTCAGATACCACAACTTGTTCAGCCATTCCCCAATTGATGGGTAACCCCTCAATTTCCAATTCCTTGCCACCACAAAAAGAGCAGCTATAAATATTTTTGTACATGTGGGTCCTTTTCCCTTTTTTATGATCTCTTTGGGGAAAAGACCCAAAAGTGGTATTGCTGGGTCAAATGGTATGCACAGCTTTATAGCCCTTTGGGCATAATTCCAGATTGCTCTCCAGAACGGTTGGATCAGTTCACAGCTCCACCAACAATGCATTAGAGTTCCATTTTTTCCACAGCTTCTCCAACATTTGTTATTTTCCTTTTTTGTCATATTAGCCAATTTGATAGGTGTCACGTGGTACCTCAGAGTTGTTTTAATTTGCATCTCTCTAATCAAGAGTGATTTAGAAGGGCAGCTAGATGGTGCAGGGGATAGAGCACCGGCCCTGGAGTCAGGAGAACCTGAGTTCAAATCCAGCCTCAGACACTTAACACTTACTAGCTGTGTGACCCTGGGCAAGTCACTTAACCCCAATTGCCTCACTAAAAAAAAAATAGTGATTTAGAGCATTTTTTTCATATGGGAATAAATAGCTTTGATTTCCTCAACAGAAAACTGCATCTGGGACAATATTTACTGAATTTCTCCCCACTTCTGTCCTAGAAACCTCCTAGAAGATTACTGAGCTTACTTATCTGTGCCAAGGCAATTGGCCCCAGATTCTGGATTCCAGGAAGTAAAGCTGCTCCCCACAAGTCCTTATTCTTCACCACCAGTACCCCTCCCCTTACCCTCTACAAACTCACACACATACTTGTAAGATCTCTAATTCACTCAGCAAACACTTATTAAAGTCTCTTATGTACAGAACACGGGGGTATGCCCAGGAGACCTGTGTGTATTACCTCCCCTCATAGTTTATAATCCAGTAAGAAAGATGTGACAGATAGGCTAACAACTATTATACAAGGCAATAGGGAGGTACTGCAGTGATGAGTAGAGAGAAGAGTGATACATACAGATTTATGTATAAAGGAGATAAGAGTATAAGTTACTTAAAGGGACAACCTAGAGGAAGAGGAAAAATGGAAGTGGGAAAATGTTTAGGAAAACCATTGAAATAGTGCAGGTTGGAGATAATGACTACAGGGGTGGTGGTATTAGAAACAGAAAAGGGAAGAGAAATGAATGAGAAAGATAATGGTAGCAAAACCAACACTCCTTTGTGTGGCTCTAGTCAGTCACCTATTGCCTGGGTGACCTTGAGCAAGTCTCTGTGTGCCTCAGTTTCCTCATCTGTAAAATAAGAAAGATGGATTGTCAACTCTAGGATTATGATTCTGTGACTTGGTACCTGCTTGTGTATAAGATGGGGGGGAGAATAACACTGAACTTTTGAACATGAGGGGAAAGAGAAGGGAACTAAGAATTTATATAGCACCTGCTATGTGACAGGGACTTTACAAATATTATCTGTCTCATTCCAGATCCTTACAATAATCCTGTGAGATAATAAAATAATAATAATAATAATAATAACTAGCATTTATACTGTGCTGACTGGTGCCAGGCAAGTGGTAGTGGATAGAATGTCAGGCCTGGAGTCAGGAGGACTCCTCTTAGTGAGTTTACATATAGACTCAGACACTTACTAGCTGTGTGACCCTGGGAGAGTCACTTAACCCAGTTTGCCTCAGTTTTCCCATCTGTAAATTGAGAATGGCAAAGCACTCCAGTATCTTTGCCAAGAAAACCCCAAATGGGGTCATGAAGAGTTGGAAACAACTGAAGAGCCAGGCACCACACTGAGCACTTTGTAGTTATTGTCTCATTTGAGCCTCAAAACAACCCTGGGAGGTAGGTGCTAGGCTTCTCTTCATTTTACATATGAGAAATCTGAGGCAAACAGATGAAATGACTTGTCTAAGGTCACACAGCTAGTGTGACCTAGTATTAGGTCAGATTTTAACTCAGATCTTGGAGACTCCAGGCCCAGGGCTCTATCCACACAAGGCCGCCTTGGGCCTGGACAAATGGCAACAACACCAATACAAATATTTAAGGCAGGAGGAGCAGGTTCTGGGGTAAAGCTGTGTCTCTGCAGGTCTCATGGTTGTTGATCTTTTTCCAGCGAAAACATTTGTTATAAGGGTTTTATTATTTTCTTTAACTGTTCAATTGGAGAGGGAGGCAGAGAATAAAAATACTTAACTGGAAAAAAAATTTTTAAGGGGGTGTGTGTGCTGCGTTGATAACACCTGGGTTCCCAGGAGAAACTTGGGCCATTCCAAGTTCTTAACAAGTCCTTTGGCTTCTTCCTCCAGCCCCGACCCCATCTGCCAGCACAATCTGAGATTCTTCCCTTGACACATTAGCCCCACCCCATCTCAATGAAGGCCTGGGACAGAAGGATCCAGGCCTCTATCCCTAAAAGTGCCTCTCCCAAATCCTTTGGTCCCTTAATAGTGAGATTCTAATGGGGAAGAAGATGAACCCAAAGTGGAGATTAGATTCCTGAAACCCCCTCCCTCTCCTACTCCCAGTTATCTCAACTCTAATTACTTTTATTTTTATTATTATTATTTTTTTTTAGTGAGACAATTGGGGTTAAGTGACTTGCCTAGGGTCACACAGCTAGTAAGTGTTAAGTGTCTGAGGCTGGACTTGAACTCAGGTACTCCTGACTCCAGGGCCCGTGCTCTATCCACTTCGCCACCTAGCTGCCCCTCTAATTACTTTTAAAGGCTCCTTCCCACTGGGGAGGAAACCCTGAGGGGGAGGGCAGGAGGGATTTTGTTTGGGGAAAGGGAGTAGAAGTGGAAAGGAATGGGTTTTGAAGCACTGGACTCCCCAGAAAAAAATTCAAGGTATGAAAAAGGCTATGGGGGTACCCCCCCAAAGCTAAAGAAACTGTACAGAAGTCCCCAAATAAGAGGCACACAGAAAATCTTCTATAGGATTAAAGATCATAGACTTAGAGCTGGAAGGGACCACAGAGGGCATCTAATACACCCTCCCTCATTTCACAGTTGAAGAAACTGAGGCCCAAGTTCAGACAGCTATTAAGAATAAGAGGCAGGGCAGCTAGGTGGCGCAGTGGATAAAGCACCGGGCCCTGGATTCAGGAGGACCTGAGTTCAAATTGGGCCTCAGACACTTGACACTGGTTGTATGACCCTGGTAAATCACTTAACCCTCATTGCCCCACAAAAAAATTAAAAATTAAAAAGAAAGAATAAGAGGCAGGATTTGAAACTCGGGTCTTCTTGTGGTTTGTTGTTTAGTTATTTTCAGTTGTGTCCCACTCTTCATGATCCTATTTGGGGTTTTCTTGGCAGAGATACTGGAGCGATTTGCCATTTCCTTTTCCAGTTCATTTTACAGGTGAGGAAACTGAAACAAACAAGATTAAGGGACTTGCCCAGGGTCATGCAGGCAGTAAGTATCTGAAGGTGAATTTGAACTTAGCTCTTGAACTCAGGACCTTCCAAGTTGTCCTACACCAGAGTCAGTGCTCTTTCCAAGAAAAAAAAATCAGATTTGGGATAAAGCTGGCCACATCCCAGAGGTCCCTGAATACTCCATTCTACATGATTTGATCTTGCCCTTGAAGGCCCACTTCAGATATCACCTCCTTCATGAGCCCTTCCCAACTAGAAATGATCTCTCCTTCCTCCATTGTCTCTGTCCACTTTTTTTTTTAACCTTCTCCTATGCAATTAATCCTTGATCAGTATCATGATTATGTCTACATGCCCCTACACTAGATTGTAAACTCTTGGAAGGCAGGAACTGGGTCCTTTGCTTCGTCTTCCCAGTGTCTACCTAACATTTGTTCAGTTTGTGGAATAAAATCATGACCATATTGAGTTTCTGGCTGAGCCCCCTCTCTCATCCTTTCTTCAATCATTCTAGGATTGTGCATCCTAGCCTGCCCCCTTCTCTAACTAGGATTCCTCCCTCTATCAATTTTCATACCCAATCCCAACTTTTCCCCTTCATCCCTCAATCGCCTAAGTATGAGTCATGGGGTGGGGGCAGTCAAGGAGACATACTTTCTTTGTGGACTTGAGGGAGGGGGAACAGACTCTCAGACTTTTCTCATCCCTGAATCCCCCCCTTTATCCACTCTTCACTCCATATATCATCTGGAGAGCCTCTCTTGTCCTTTCCTCCAAAAAATCCAGGGATGTAGAAAGAATACTTGAAGAGGGCTGGAAGAAGGGGCATCATTTCTTTGGGGTGGGGTGAGATGGGGTGGGCCTCAGAAGAGAAGAAGGGGAGAGGGGAGGGAGAGGAGGGGTTGCATGTTTGAGGCCAGAAAGCAGAGCCAAAGCCAGAGAAAGAAAAGCCTCCCAGTAAAGTCCCAGTAGGGAGATATGCAAAGAATTGCTAATTGCAACTAAATGAGGCCTCTTTGTGGGGGGAAGAGGGGCAGGCTGCACTCAGCTGTCAGGGGCTACAGCCCCATTGAGAGGGGGCCTGGGTTGAAGCAGGCCTGGCCAGCCCTCTCTTCACATGTAAAGCAGTTTTTTGTCTGGGGGAGTGGGGCTGGGGCAATGGAGCTGGGGAAGAGGCCCAAGCCATTAACATTTTACTTTTTCCCCCTAAAAAAGGGAGGTAGGGTGCTGGGATACCCTCCTCCTACCATGACGCCCCCTCACCCCCACCCTCTCCACTTTCAAATCCTCCATGGAGAGAGATGGTCGTGGGGGTGCTGCTTGGCAGAAAGGGGTGGGCCTGAAACCCACCCTTCTTTTCCTATGCTGTGGGAAAAAGGCTGGCACAAAAGAGTGGGCAGATCCAGAGAGAGGGGGTGGTTGGCTGGGACCAGAAGGCTTCAGCTCTCCTACCCGGCCAGCACCCAGAGGTATTTAGGGGAGAAGCCCTAGAATCCTTGAAAGAGAACTGTGTGTTAAAGATAGAATATCATGGAATCATAGAACAGAAAGGGACCTTGTAGTCCATCCCCCTCACTTTACAGAGGAAGAAACCAAGAGAGATGAAGGGACTTGGCCAAGGTCACACAACTCCCTCCCCTCCAAAGGTGTACTCAGTGCTGGGGTTTGCCCTTTTTGACTTCTAAATCAACCTCTGATAGTCTCCCTTATTTTATCATCGTGCCCTAGTCTCCCCATCTAATGTAGAAAGGGTAAAACAGAGGGAAGGAAGCCTCTAGAAACAAGTATCTTTTCCCTGGGGAAAATAAATATATAAATAAATAAACAAACAAACAAACAAGCAAATAAATAGATAAAATTTAAAAATAAATAAATAAATGGGGGAAAAGAATGAAAAGAAGGATCATTGAAACTTTTTTGACAAGCAAGATGTCTTTTTGTTTGTTTTTGTGGGGCAATGAGGGTTAAGTGACTTGCCCAGGGTCACACAGCTAGTTAAGTGTCAAGTGTCTGAGGCTGGATTTGAACTCAGGTCCTCCTGAATCCAAGACCAGTGCTTTATCCACTGCGCCACCTAGCTGCCCCCAAGCAAGATATCTTTGAAAGTAACATGTTGAATTTTAGCGAAGAAAAGTAAGCTGTGTATAATAGATATTCATGGTTTCACATGTAATTCCCTTTTTTCTATTCTACTTTGCATATGGAAAAGTGCTCTTTTTTTGGTGTTCATTAAATTTGGAATAAAATGAAAGTTTTTTAAAAAGAATGTAAAAATAATTTTTTAAATGTTTTACATATGTATAACCTATACCAAATTGCTTGCCTTCTCAAGGAGAGAAGTAGGAGGAGGAAGAGAATTTGGAACTCAACATTTTTAAAGATTTATGTTAAAAATTATTTTTACATGGAATTGGGAAAAAATAAAATATGTTTAAATAATATAAACTCCTTGAGGACAGGCATTGTCTTACTTGCTTTTATTTGTGTTTCCAGCACCTAGCACAGTACCTAAAACATAATACTGTAACGATTGGAATGACGCCACCTGCTGGAGACTTACTGTAGAAGAGTTCCGCCCATGAAGGGAAGGTCTTTGAGGGCAAGACCAGGAGTCTTTTCTTTGGCATGAGGAAGTGACGCGGGTGAGTGGGAGGAGGAAGGAAGAGACTGGCACTCAGTCTCACTCTCTTTCCTTTGGACTCTGGTGGAGAGCGGAGCTAGAAATGTGCTCTCCCTTTAATAGATAGGAATCTAGGCCTTTCTCTCTCTCTTTACCAAATTATTGTTTTCCTTAATAAATGCTTAAAAGCCTAACTCTTGCTAAAGTTTATAATTTATTGGCGACCACTCATTAGATATTTTAGACAGTTTAGCTAGAATTTTAACCCTTAATAATAAGCAATTAATAAATGCATTTTCAATCATTTTTAAAAAGAGCTCTTACGCTCCCACCCCCTTACTTTTATCAGCCAACAAGAAAGTAGACATTAGTTCAAAGTAAATGAGCTCAGTGAATGGAGTACTGGGCCTGAAATCAGGAAGACCTGGGTTGAAATCCAGCCTCAGACATTTACTAGCTGGGTGACCCTGGGCAAGTCATGTCACTTCTGTTTATCTCAGTTTTCCCATTTGTAAAATGAAGATAATCATAGCATCCACCTCCCAGAGTTGTTGTGAAAACCAAATAATATGTGATAAAATGCTTAGCACAGCACCTGACACATAGTGAGCACTATATAAATGTTAGCTAATATTAATCCAAGGGCCCAGCAGATCAAGAGACAAGACTAGTCAGTATAACAAGAGGTACACTTTCCCGCAGTCTACTACACCACCAGTAAGGGAGGGCACATGCAGAAAGCACCAAGGCCCACAAATGGAACAGACATAACAGGAATCCAGAAGGCCTGGGAACACCTATGGAGGACCACGTGTAAGGTTTGTGTCTCAAGGTGCATGAGTATTTGGGGCAACTCACATGTCCAATGCTCCAGAGTTACTGATGTCTTCTGGTGTTACAATTACTCTGCTTGGAGGAGTTCAGAGAAACCTGGAAGGACTTATATGAACTGATGCTGACTGAGAGGAGCAGAACCAGGAGAACATTGTACACAGTAACAGCAACATTGTGTGATGAACAATGGGGATAGACTTGGCTCTTCTCAGCAGTGCAACAATCCAAAACAGTTTCAAAGGACTCATGATAGAAAATATTCTCAACATCCAGAAAAAAGAACTGTGAATTATGAATGCAGATTGAATCATACAGTTTCTACTTTGGGACTATTTTTTTTCCTTCCTGTTTGAGGTTTTTCCTTTGTGCTCTGATTGTTCCTTCACAAGATGACTAATGTAGAAATATGTTTGATGTGACTGTATACATATACAACCTATATCAGACTGCTTTCTGTCTTGGGGAGGAGGGAGGGAAGGAGGAGAGAAAAGAAAAATTTGGAACTAAAAATCCAGTGTAAACAAATGTTGAAAACTATCCTTATATGTAATCTGTAACTGGAAAATAATCAAATAAATTTAAAAAACAAAAAACCAAAACCAATTACTCTTCTCTCTGCTGGGTATTGCATCATATCTCCACTGAGCATTAAGTTGTATGTCTGTGAACATCAGCCAGGCTTCAACTCTCCAGCCTCTCTAGGGCCATGTGCTGCCCTCTGCTACCACCTGATGGATGTTGGCTAGTAAGCCTTTCTTTCCCTGTCCAGGGAGGGCTAAAGCTCCTTTACTGCCTAGACCAGAGCTACTCATAGTTCAATAGTGTGATCCTACTATAGTAGCATACTCATATTATCCTAGTATATGTAATATAATCATTGTATGTGTGATATGTTCCTAGCCCACCTATAGTAGCATACTCATAGTATCCTAGTATACATAGTATACTCTTTTTTGTTTGTTTGTTTTGGTTTTTTTTGCAGGGCAGTGGGGGTTAAGTGACTTGCCCAGGGTCACACAGCTAGTAAGTGTCAAGTGTCTGAGGCTGGATTTTAACTCAGGTACTCCTGAATCCAGGGCCGGTGCTTTATCCACTGTGCCACCTAGCTGCCCCATAGTATATTCTTGATATATGTAGTATACTCCTAACCCACCTATAGTAGCATACTCATAGTATCCTAGTATATGGAATATGATCATGATATATGTGATATACTCCTAGCCCACCTGTAGTAGCATGATGAATGGCACTCTGCTAGAGTGGTGAGTTTAGGAGCTCTGACCACTCCCACCCAGAAGGAGGAAGAAAGTTATATGATATAGTGACACTCCAATCATAAGGAACAGGGGGATAGGGTGAGATAAGGTACACTGCTCCCCAAGGGGCTGAGCTTACCAGTTCCCTTATCATGCCAGGGCAAGGAGTGGGAAGTATCTCTTCAGACCAGACAGACCTGGAGACAACTCCACAGAGACCACCAATCATTCTGGGACTGTGCATCAATCTTCACAGGAAACTAGGAAAACAGGGTAATCTGAACTCATTGTAGATCCTTAAATCTGTTGTATCTTTTGAATATAGGAAACAGCTAGGTGGTTCAGTGGATAAAGTGCTGGGCCTGGAGTCTGGAAGACCTGAGTTCAAATCCAGTCTCAAACACTTACTAGCTGTATGACCCTGGACAAGTCACTTAACTTCTGTTTGTCTTAATGTACTGAAGAAGGAAATGGTAAACCATTCCTGTGTGCTAGTTTAGAAAGAAAGAAAGAAAGAAAGAAAGAAAGAAAGAAAGAAAGAAAGAAAGAAAGAAAGAAAGAAAGAAAGAAAGAAAGAAAGAAAGAAAACCACATAGGCAGTAGGGTGTGTGGGATCAAGAAGAGTCACATATGACTAAACAACAACAGTCCTTTGAATATAGTAAGAAAGTGCATTGGATGTCCTAAGTGTTCATTTTGCCAGGAACCAGAAAAGGTTAGCAGAAGCTCCATAGGCTAAGATTAAGTTTATTTTGTTGATATCTTTTTACCTGGTATGGAGTTGAAATTCCTTGATGTAGCCTCTCTATACACAGATGGTACAATTGATATCCAAGGCTAGATATTGTTTGTTTGTTTGTTTTTTTCTTTTCTTTTGTGGGGCAATGGGGGTTAAGTGACTTGCCCAGGGTCACACAGTTAGTAAGTGTTAAGTATCTGAGGCCGGATTTGAACTCAGGTACTCCTGACTCCAAGGTCAGTGCTTTATCCACTGTGCCACCTAGCTGCCCCGATATCCAAGGTTAGATATTGAGGAGCCAAATTCCTCTGGGGTGATACCAAATTCAGTCTATCTCACAGTTTCTTAATTGCTTGGACTATTTCAACAGCTAACACTTCCATGGGCAGCTACGGGGCACCACCAATAGAAAGCCAGGCCTGGAGTCAGGAAGACCTGAGTTCAAATCTAGCCTCAGACACTCATTAGCTGTGTGACCTTGGGCAAGTCACTTCATCCTATTTACCTCAGTTTTCTCATCTATAAAATGAGCAGGAGGGGGAAAAATGGCAAACTGCTCCAGTATCTCTGCCAAGAAAACCCTAAATGGGGGGGGTCACAAAGAGTCAGACACAACTAAAACGATTTAACAGTATCAAAAAGACACCTCTATGGGGTCCACTTTGCTCTATTTGCCAGTAGGGGACAAAAATGTCAGGAAGGAGAGCCCCTAATCCCTAATCATAAACTAGAATGAAGACATCACTCAAGAGGAACAAGACACAAGTAAATCCAAGTAAATCCAAGTAAATCGCTGCCTTCCTTCTGAGATTATCTCCAGTGTGCCCTTTCTATATCTTTATCCTTTTTGTGACCTTTGTAGATGGTTATTTTCATTTGTCTCCCCCATTAGACTATAAACACCTTGAGAGCAGGATTTGAGGGAGGGTTGTTTGTTCTGTTTTTCCTTTCTTTGTATCTCCAAAACTTAAACGAAATGCCTGGCACATAGTAGGTGCTTAATAAATTCTTATTGACCTGACCTGACCTGACTTGGGAAAGTCTTTTTTGTATATGTGATCTATGTCCTCCTCTTACTTGGTTCTTAGGAATTGGGCAGAAAAGGGAAAACAATGAGGAGTACTGTCTCCAAAAATTCCCTTTTCTTGTCCAGAAGTCGATTTCTACTGCCCCTTTCCCTCCCTGCCCAAATCCACTGTCTCAATTTCCTCTTTTTCAGGTATAGACAAATCCCTACCAATTTCTGAGGGAAGAAGCTCTTCCAGGATCCTCATTCTATATATTACATCCTTGGAATTCCACCTCCCTCCTCCTTAGGTTGCTTATCCCCATAACCCAAAGCCAGTCCCTTTGATTCCTTCTCCTCCATGTTGTCTTCTCTCTCACCGGTCCTGCTAGCAGAGTATGAAGAGACCCCTTCAATTAGAGGCCCACCCCCTCCTTCCATCACCCAAGCCCCAGGCTGCAAAGGCACTCGCTCTGGTTCAAGCCCCAAACTGCTCCCCCTCCCCATGCCCCCGATCCCTCCCCAAAGACTCCTAATCCATCTCACCCAGCTGGAAGCCCCTAAGCTGCCTTTTCCGCTGCCTTCCCCAGCCTGCTGTGGGTTCTGCAGCTTTCTATACCACCCTTGGCAGGAGCTGTGTTGTACAAGCCGAAGAGAGCAGGCCCCTGCAAAGAGGTCATCATCGGTGCTTAAGGCAGCTTCCAGCTCCCGCAGCCAGTTCTAGAGACCAAAAGCAAGGCAGCACCCCCACTCCCCCACCTCCCCAGGGTTTCTCCTCTTTCCTGGTCTTATCCTGGCTCCATCCCCACATACACACTCTCCATCCAGCTCTCAGACTGGGGGCAGAGTCAAGCTGGAGAAAGGGGGAAGTCTGGATGGGGAGAGAGTGAAAGTAAGAGTATCACACTTGACAGTTGATCAGTCAACAAGCATTTATTAAGCACCTACTATGTTCTGGACACTGTGCTAGGAATACCAAAAAAAAAAAAAAAAAGAGGCAAAAACCCTATAGCCCTCTGGCTGTAAGGGCCAGTACTCCCTGCTTCTACATTACTAGTTAACTACCTCACCAAGACAAAAGTGTGCCCAGCAGGTGTTACTCAAAATGTGTCCTTATCTTCCTCTCTCACCATAACACTACCCCACCCTCAATCAGATCAGTTGTGGAGGTAGTTAGGAAGGGAGGAAAAGGTGCCTAGGAAAAGGTAGGGAGATTCTGTGGCTTGTTGAGAAGGGTAGTTGGTAGGGAGGGGAGTAGTAGGGGAGATGGTGATGACTGGGAACTGAGTGATGGAAGCTGGGGGCTGGGCTTTCTCTTTTCTGGAGGATTCCTAAGGAGCTAGGCAGAAGGTCTTCATTGGAATGGGGATGTGACTTGGCATCACTTCCTGGCCCCCATCCTGACTTCCTTCTTAATTCCCCCTTCTATTAGGTCCCAAACCCTGGATCTTCTCCCACCCACCCCTTTTAATCATTTCTTTCATTCTTTTTCTCTCTAGAACTGCCCCTTTTTTCCTAATACTTCTCTCCAACAACCTCTCCCTCCCCGCCTCCCCCCCACCCCAAACACCCTCCACCCCAGTCCTTTTTAACTAGTCTTCACTCCAGGAAGCCAAACTTTTGCTAAGAGTTGTAAAGGGAGGGAATGACCATGGTGGGGGGGGGGGAGGGAGTGCGGTGAGGAGGTCTGTTTGTAGTTCAGATTTTTGTCATTCCAGGCCCCGCAGGCTCTCTCTAAGGGAGGGGCTAAAGAAGGGGTGAAGTGGGGTAGGAGCCCTTAGGGCACCAGCTGCAGGGAAGGAAAACTTCCTGGGGAGGCTGAGAAAGGGTCTCCCTCACAGATAGGGAAACAGCCACTCCTTCCCCCTCCTTTGGTACTGACCACCTTCATTCCCAAAATGTAATACCCTTTCCCACACACTCTGAAACATTTGGAATCATGGGAGCAGCCTTAAAGGTCTGGTCCCACACCTTCATTTTACGGATAAGGAAACTGAGTTACAGAGAGGGGTAACAACTTGTCCGCTTTCTCCTAAGAACTTATTCAAGTTGCCATGAAATGAAGTTATGTAGGCAGATCACTCAGAAACTCAGCTTATCCCTCTTTTTTCCTCAGTTTTCACCTCCTCTGAGTTCTAACTTTTAAAGCCCTTTACAATCTGGCCCCAACTTATCTTTCCAGGCTCATTGGACATTACTTCCTCTCTTGAACTGTTTGATCCAACCCAACTGGCCTTCTTTCTTTTCCTTACACTTTGTACTCCAGTCTACTCTCACCTTGCCTTTATCCTGGCTGTACTCCTTGCCTGAAATGCCTTCCCTCCTCACCTCTTCTAATATAATACCTCTCTCTTCCTTCAAAATACAGCTCAAGTATGACTTTCTATGTGAAACCTTTCCTGGTCCCCTCAACTGTTAGTGCCCTCCCTTCCTAATCAACTTATATTTAAATACTTTGTATTTATTCTCTTTATGTGTGTTCTGCATATAGTGTATGGCCTTGGTGTTTCTCCTTCTCTCTCTTTGTCCCCACCCTCCCCTTTAGAATATAAGCTCTTTTGAGTAGGGATTGCTTCATCATTTATTGGACTTCTATTCCAGCACCTGGTACACAATAAAGGATCAATCGATGTTTCTTGATTGATTAATAAATTGAGAGATTAATTTGCCCCCACCAATTCAAGAGTTTTCAAAGTGCTCTGATTCCTGCAGATTAATGGAAGCAAGATCTGAGGTGTGACTAAGCCATCACTTTCATTCCCAGTCCAAGCTCTAAAGTGCATAATGTCTCATTAGTTTCTTTCTCCTTATTCCCTCAAGGTAAACAAGACTCCTGAGGACTCTTATTTTCCTCACTGCCTTTTCAGACTTTGTCCTATTTCATCTCGCCTCCCATCCAGCTAATTGGAACATCAAATGTTAATCACCAAATTACTCTTAGATGGGGGGAAAAAGGGAAAATGGTCCTAGTAGACCTCAGGTTTTACTCACTCATTCCTTTTTTTGTGTGTGGCAATGGAGGTTAAGTGACTTGCCCAAGGTCACACAGCTAGTGTCAAGTGTCTTGAGGCCAGATTTGAACTCAGGTACTCCCGAATCCAGGGCCAGTGCTTTATCCACTGCGCCACCTAGCTGCCCTTCACTCATTCTTGTTTGTTTATTTTGTTTTGTTTTGTTTTTTGCAGGAAACGGGGGCCAAGTGACTTGCCCAGGGTCACACAGCCAGCAAGTGTCAAGTGTCTGAGGCCAGATTTGAACCCAGGTACTCCTGAATCTTGGGATTCAGGTACTCCTGAATCTGGGTCGGCGCTTTAACCACTGCGCCATCTAGCTGCTCCACTCATTCTTTTAAAAAAAATTTTTTTTAATTGAGGCAATTGGGGTTAAGTGACTTGTCCAGGGTCACACAGCTAGTAAGTGTTAAGTGTCTGAGGCCAGATTTGAACTCAGGTACTCCTGACTCCAGGGCCGGTGCTCTATCCACTGCGCCACCTAGCCGCCCCTCCACTCATTCTTAAAATGCTCCCTTTCCCCCTCAAGAAGGCCTCTAACTGGTCTGGAAATCTCTCCATAGGAAGTGACCATCTGGTGACTTCTCTAGAAAGATGGGTAAGCTAAGGCCTGGATAACATTAAGTAGTCTCACCCACGGTCACATGATTTTTTTTATTGACATTACTTCGACCGCAACCCTGGTCTCTTGACTCCTAGCCCAGGCTCAATCTTACCTCAATCATGCCTCCTTCATGTCTTTACCCTATCTTGCATGACTACCCTACTTGAGAAAAAGGGCCATCACGCAGCAGAGACTTCAATCTGTGGCAAAAACAGAGCTGGGTAACAAGTGAGTGGGGTCAGAGCCTGAGAAGCAGCTATAATCTGAGAGAGTAGCCATTGATAGTATAGGTAGAGAAGGATACAGCCATGAAATCTGGGCACTGTCCCAGGCATCTTGTGAATACTGTATAGATGGAGGGGTTTGATGCTCTCACACATACCTCTTTCTTCTACCTGACCTAAGGTATCTTTGACCACCCTGGCCCCTAATCATAAGATAAGGTAGGGTGGAAGGAGTAGCAGAGTTCTCAATCCATGATTAGGGCTAAACAGTTATACTGGCATGTCCAGTACTAGAAGATGGCATATGGGGGGAGGAATTCTTGGAGGAGGAGGAAAAGGTGGAGGAGGATATGGGGAAGAGGAGGATGAGGGGAAGAACAAGGAGAAGGAGGAAGAGGAGGGAGAAAACTGAAGCATAGGCTAGGTCAACAAACTAGTCAAGAGTCATTCATTCCCCAATTGTAAAATGGTCAAAGGATATGAACAGGCAGTTTTCAGATGATGAAATTAAAACTATCTGCAGACATATGAAAATCACTACTGATTAGAGAAATGCAAATTAAAACTAGTCTGAGGTACCACCTCACACCTATCCAATTGGTTAATATGACAAAAAAGGAAAATGATAAATGTTGGAGAAGATGTGAGAAAATTGGAAAACATGGAGAGGGTCATTATGTGTAGAAGTTCAGGTGGGGAGCAGGGTAGAGGGTAGGTTCATTTACTCATGTACTTTCCAAAGATCCCAGGGAAGGATTATATTAGCACCTCATACCAACCCCAGCCCCTCCTGGATCACTGCCTTGTGGCAAAGGGGCTTGCATGGCTCAATGAGCTATGTATGATCTTTGCCCTGGAGGATCACCCAAGATACAGTGGAAAGTTCTGACAAAAGGTGATCTGCTAGAGAAAGAAAAGGCAAGGGGGCAGCTAGGTGGTACAGTAGATGAAGCACTGGCTCTGGATTCAGGAGTACCTGAATTCAAATCCGGCCTCAGACACTTGATACTTACTAGCTGTGTGACCTTGGGTAAGTCACTTAACCCCTATTGCCCCACACAAAACCAAAACCAAAACCCAAAACCAAAACCAAAAAACAAACAAGAAAAGGCAAACCACTCCAGTATCTTTGCTAAGAAAACCTCCATGGATGATAATGGAGGACAGCAGGAGCCTCCCTGCTAGGGTCCACAGGGTCACAATGAGTCGGACACAACTGAACAACATCAACTAACCCTAGAAAGAGATCCTCAGTCACTGGCAAATCTTTATTGATGATAAAATAACATATTCCTAATCCTTTACATCCATATAATATTTTTATGGCAATTCATAATTGCAATGTGATAGTAGTTAGAGAGCTGGTGCTGGAGCTCATTAGACCTTGGGTCAGGTCCTGCCTCTGACATGCACTGGCTGTGTGACCTTGGATTGTGTGACCTCTCAGTGCTCTGGGTATCCCTCAGACAATAAATTGCACAGAAGGTGCCACCTGCACTGGTAGAGGGAGTTTTCTCAACTGGAAGTTCCCCCATATTAACATTAAATCCTCACATTAACCCTCTTAAGTCATCAGGGAAAGATTACTATGCATAAGGACTGGGGAATTTATTTATTATTTATTTTTCACAACTTTGGAAGCAGAGAGGCTCACAGGAATCAGATGACTTGCTCCATCCAGGTCATTGAGCTGTTAAGGGGGGGGGGGGGAGGGGGGGGCTGGGTAGATCTCAAACTGGAACTCAGGTCTTCTGATTTTTAGTCCACTTCACTGGCCAGTGGACTATCATCTCTACTTTTTTTTTTTAATATAGGAATGGGGGTGGGAGGGGCCATTCAGCTGTTGGTCTATTCACCTATATCCATTATAACTCAGTCTGTGCTCTTTTTAGACCTTGGCATCAGGGTTTGGCAACCTCTGGAACCCTACATATAGACAGGAGAAGAGTGGGATAGTGAGTCTGAGGAGAATTAGGGAGACTGGTTGTAGACGGGAGGAAAAAGAGAAGAAAAAAAAAGAAGGGGGAGAGGGGGAGAGTGGCAAAAATGACACCTGAGGTTGTCACAAAACCCAAAAGGTGCTCATTAATGGCACTGATGTCAGTTATTCCAATTTTAGGCTGGAAATAATTTGACTCTGTTAGAAGTGGATCCCCCCCCCCCCCTTCTCTGTCTGTCCCTTCCTTCTTTCAGCTCATACTCCACCTTCCCCTGTTCGGTGGTGGGAGGGAAGGGATGGTTAGTGAAAGAGGGACCTTGTCCTCTTTGCTACCTTACTTTTTCATTTTTCCAGGGTGTGGGGGGGAAGGACTTTAGCAACTTTAAGGCAGTGCCTGAATTACCCCACTCTGCATTCCCAATTCTCGTCTCATCCTAGATTCTCTACACACTGCTCCCTGCCTCCACTACCTATAAGTCCTCTGGATTGTCCAGGGCTTGACTCCCCAACCAAACCTCACCCCACAACCATCTCCTAATTAGCCTTTCTGGATAACTAGCATAGCTAGAGGACTTCAGGTGGGGGGATGGGGAAAGCAACACCTCTTCCTCCCCCATTTACTCTAAAGGCAAAGTACCGAGAGAAGGAGAAGAAAGGGGGTTGGGGGTTGGGGGAGAAGCTGTGAGGCTGGGTCCTGGGGTAGTAAATCAGAGTTGGTCTCCCAGATCGAGTTCCCTGTGATTTCTGAAGTCATCCCCCTCTCCCTTCTCCCCCCACCTCCTCCCTGAGTTCCATGGTTTCAATTCTTCCCTGAAAAGCAGTGGGGCCTCCTTTCAAACCAGCCCAGCTCCTTCAACTCCCAACAACAGCTTAGGTTACAGGAAAGAAAGAAGAGGAGGGGGGAAAGAGGGCCCAGACTGGAAAGAAGGGGGAGAAGAAGTTCTGGCAGAGGAGAGGGCAAAGAAAAGGGAGAGGGGGAGAGAGGGATCATGGGATCCTGAATCTAGAGCTGGAAGAGAAAGGGAGAGTGGCTAAAGAAGAGAGGAAAGGAAAGAAAGACACCCTCCATCTAGACTCTGCTAGCATCTGTGGTGGTGGGGGGAAGCCCCCAAAGCAGAGCTTTGTCTTGGGTTCCCCTATTCCTGCCCACTCCCATCCCCCCTGCCCCTGGCTTTCTCATTTCCTTCACTCCTGCCTGAACCCAGCAGATTATGGGGAAAGGGAACCCATGGGGAGGTCGTACCTGAGTTCTTTATCCAGATCATTTTCCCCACATAGAGATTAGGACCAGACTAATAGGAAGGGCATCTAAGTCTCTGCCCAATACTCTCCTCTCCCTCCTCCTCCCCCTCATAAAACAAAACAAAACCCAAGAACAACAACAAAATCCTCTCTGCCCAAAATCTGGGTCATCAAGGCAATGACTTCAGATAATCAATAATCTTCTTCCTCTTACTTAGCATCTCCTGAGCCAAGACAGCATTTCCTGAGCGTCTTCTCCTGTCTGGGCCTGGACTAATCAAGATCCTTAATTAATAGATCATCTGTTCTATCTGCTTAATCCTTTTATGTCGAATTTTACAGTTCAGGGACACTGGGGAAGGGAGTTGTGGATGGAGCTGGAGGGATAAAGAAAAGGGAAGAACTTCTGAGAACAGCTCCCCCTTCCCTGACCTCCCCAGCAAAAGTCCAGTGACTGGCAGCAAATAGGGATGTTGTGGGTTTTTTTCTGGGGTGGAGCAGGTAAATATGCAATCTAGTTTTGGCCCTGGAGTGGTCTTACCTGCCCCTCTAAACAGAAATCTGAAAATGAAAGAATCTACTCCTGGTCTAGGAAGGTTTTGTGTTGGGGTCGTAAAAGGCAGGGGAAGCAAGGAGTACTCTGGAATCATTGCAAATGAGAAGGAAGTGGGGCTGGGGAGGGAGAGGGGGAGGGGGAGAGGAGAATTGCCCAACTCCATATAGGATAAAGAACTGGATTTGGAGCAAGGGAGCCTGAGTTCAAATTGTATCTCTTCCACTGGCTACCAGTCCTGTCATGAGCAATCCTGTTCATTTCTCCAGATCTCAGTTTCTCCATCCATAAATACCCCTGATGTCCCTTTCAGTTCTAGATGGATGACGCGGTAATACACCTATGATCTTTGATCTATTCAATCACTAGTCCTTCCTCTACTGGTTTCTAGGGGGAAGCTTTAGAAAGATGTCAAATGCCCTCTGGGATTAGGGAGTGAATTCTGCCTCTCTATCAGGATTCTAGAGGTTAAAGAGAAAGTGATAATTTCCCAGCTTTATTGTCTCTAAAATGAGGGGGCTGGATGAGAGGAAGGCTAATAATAATAGTGGGTGTTTACCCCATATCTAAAGGTTAGAAAAGAGCTTTAAAATCAACATTATCAAATTTGAGTTTCATAAAAGACCTGAGTTCAAATCCTGCCTTTCAGACACCTATAGTAACCCCATGACCCTGGATGCATGACTTAACCTCTGTCTGCCTCGGTTTCCCCATGTGTAAAATGAAGATAATAATAGCACTTACCGGGGCAGCTAGGTGGCACAGTGGATAAAGCACCGGTCCTGGATTCAGGAGGACCTGAGTTCAAATCTGACCTCAGACACTTGATACTTACTAGCTGTGTGACCCTGCGCAAGTCACTTAACCCTCATTGCCCCGCAAAAAAATAAATATAAATAAATAATAGCACTTACCTCCCAAGGTGGTTGTGAGGATAAAATGAGATAATATTTGGAAAGCACTTTGCAAAAACTTTGCAGTGCTCTGTCAATTCAATGATGGTGACGATGTGCAATCCCTTCATTGCCAGACATGTTAAGTAACTGGTCTAAGGTCACGGGAAAGCATGTAAGAGCTGGAACCTGAACCCAGGTTTTCTGATTCCAGCCTTCCTTCCCACTGCTTCCTTCCTGCTCTAGTATTCTGTGATTTTGTTATGTCAAGGTAATCAGATAGAGCTGGGAAGGAGGGAGAAGGGAAGTGTTTGGGAAGAAGGGGAAAAAGATGGAGATATCTCCTCTGGACAGAAGGGTTGGGAGGGAGAGGAGACAATAATTAATCTGGATAGCTCACCCTGGACATGAAAATCCATTTCCTATGAGTAACAAGCTGCCTTCCCTTTCCCTCTCTTCCTCCTTCTCTCCTTCCCCCCCCCCCCCCAACACCACTTTCTTCCCAGGGAAGTGCTTGGTGTATGGGAGAAAGGTTTTGGGGCTGGGGTGGGGGTGGGGGTGTAACAGAAGTCAGAGAACCAGCATTCGCTGTCTTAGGGTTGCCCCCCTATAGGGTCCTAAACGACCATAGGCAAGTCTCTTCACTTCCTGGATTTCTCCCTTTTAAAAATAAAGATACGGGCAGCTAGGTGGCACAGTGGATAGAGCACTGGCCCTGGAGTCAGGAGGACCTGAGTTCAAATCCAGTCTCAAACACTTAACACTTACTAGCTGTGTGACCCTGGGCAAGTCACTAACCCCAATTGCCTCACCAAAAAAAAAAATATATATATATATATATATATATATATATATATATATATATATATATATATATATATATATATATATATATATATACCAGATCTTGAAAAGCTCAAGTTCTAAGACAGGGTAGGGAGAGGGACCACAGATATGAGGCTACAGGTTAGATGGAAAGGTCCAGTAGTCCCTAGGGAGGGAGGGACATTTTCTTTAATGTCATTTCCATGGAGAAAAGCATAACTGTTTCTCATGTTGAACTTTTTAGGCATGTCAAGGAATTTGATGGCCTCATCTTTCTTCCTGGGTCTTCAGTAGCTGTGTTTGCTAAGGTAGATGCTACCACACGATCAGAAAGGTAGTTGTCAGGTTGAATCTCTCCAAGGAGGAAGGTATTGAAGCTGTGCAAACTCAGAACCTCAGAACGTGGGTCTTGGCCTCACCATTAAAGGATCAGAAGGGCTGTGCCTATGCTGAGATAGGGGCTGAACTGGGATGAATCCCCTTGACGTGTTTTTTTTTTTTTTTTGGAGGGGGGTGCTTCAGGAAGGGCACAGATTAGAGATATGTTGTAGAAGTAGAAATGAGAAGATTTATATGGAATATTATTGTGCTATAAGAAATGACAAGTAGGATGATTTCAGAAAGACCTGGAAAGACTCGTATGAACTGATATATAGTGAAGTGAGCAGAACACAGAGACAGCAACATTGTTTGATGAAGAACTGTGAATGCCAACTATTCCCAACGATACAATGATCCAAGACAATCTCAAAGGACTAATGATGAAACATACTATCCACCTCCAAAGAAAGAACTGATATTATAGAACACAGACTGAAGCAGGCTATTTTTCACTCTTTCTTTTTTTATTCAAGTTTTCTTATACAAAATGACTAATATGACAATGTTTTACATAATCGTACTGTATAACCCATATATGATTACTTAGTACCCCAGGGAGGTGGGAAGGGAGGGAAGGAAGGAGGGATAAAAAATGAAACATAAGGGGGCAGCTAGGTGGCACAGTGGATAAAGCATTGGATTCAGGAGGATCTGAGTTCAAATCCAACCTCAGACACTTGACACACTTACTAGTTGTGTGACCCTAGGCAAGTCATTTAACCCTCATTGCCCCGCCCCCCCAAAATGGAACACAAAACTATAAATAAAAATGTTTATTACTAAGAAAGAAAGAAAGAAAGAAATGAGCGGATTTGGCAATCAATTGGACATAAGTGAAGAGAGTCTGGAGTCCACAAAGACCTCAAGGAGGACAACATGAAAGATTGGAAAGAGGGCGGGTACCCTAGCCAGAAATGGGGAAGTTGTAGGAATGGAGACTGGGCTTGGAAATATAGTCAGTCAACCATTTAATAGACATTTATTAAGGCTAGTGTTAGACACTGTTCTAAGTGCTGGGGATCGGATCCAGAGAAAAAAGTAAAAGATAGTGCTGGGGGCAGCTAGGTGGCCCAGTGCATAAAGCACCAGCCCTGGATTCAGGAGGTCCTGAGTTCAAATCCGGCCTCAGACACTTGATACTTACTAGCTGTGTGACCTTGGGCAAGTCACTTAACCCTCATTGCCCCGCAAAAAAAAAAAAAAAATTAGCGCCTGTCCTGGAACGGCTTACAATCTAATGGAGTGGGGGAGGGGGGGTCATTTGTAAAAAGATGATAATCAAATTCTATTATAAAATTGAATTAATGGATCACTGGTAGTGCTTTGTAGGGTTGAGCAAAGTCACATGTAAACCTTAAATCACTATATACATTTCAGCTATTATTGTTATTAATAATAATGTCTCTAATCAAAGTGGAAAGAAGGGTAGAATTGAAGTTAGAAGACCTGAGTCCAAATCCCAGTTCCACTATTCACTACCTGTCACTCAGCACGCATCACACTACCCGTCCCCCCACCCCCATCGGAGGTACTTTGAAAGCTTGCTGAATTGAATTGAAGAAGGTAGGATGGAGTCAGAAGTAAAAGGCTTTAAAAGTCAAACAGAGGACTTTGTCTTTTGTCCTGGAGGCAATAGGGAGCCATTGAAGCTCTTTGATCAAACTTATGCTTGAGAAACATCACTTTGTCTTTGATGTGGCTGAAGGCTTGGAAAGGGAAAAGAAAGGGGAAAGACCTGAGGCAGCGAGACCAATTAAGAAGCTATTGCAATAGACCAGGTAAGAGGTGTGCTATCTAGGGTGCTAGCCTTGTGAGTCAGGGACAGCTAAGTGGCTCCCTGGTTAGAGTGCTGGACCTGGAGTCAGGAAGACCTGAGTTCAAATCTAGTCTCAGACACTTACTAACTGTGTGATCCTGGGCAAGTCACTTAACCCTGTTTGCTTTAGTTTCTCATTTGTCAAATGAGCTGGAGAAGGAAATAGCAAACCACTCCAACATCTCTACCTAGAAAATCCCAAATGGGGTCTGGTGGACTGAACAAGAAGCCATGTGAATCAAGAGAAGGGAATGGACCCAAGAGAAATTGTAGAAGAAGAATCAATAAGTTAATTGGATATGTTGGCGTAAGAGAGTGAGGAAGCAAGAATGACTCCAAGGCTATGAACTTGAATCACTAGAAGAATGGAAGAATGGTGCCCTCAATAGAAATGGAGACGTTAGGAAGAAGGGTGAGTTTTTGGGAAAAAATGATAACTGCATTTTAAAAAATATGTTGAATTTGAGGTACTTGTGGGATATACAGTTGGAAAAGTCCAATAGGCAGCTGTTGATTCGGGACTGGAGGTTGGGAGAAAGAATAGGACCAGAAATACAGATTGAGAGGTGATTTGCCTACAGCTGTTGAACCTCCTGAAGCTGATGAAATTACCTAGAGAAAGAACAGAGAGAAGGCATTCTCGAATAATATCGGGTTTGCCCACAGTTCAGGGGTGGGACGTGGATGATGATTCAGGCAAGGATACTGGATGGCCAGATAGGAAAAGAACCAGAAGAACGTAGTGATAAAACCGATAAGAGTATCCTTGAGTCAACAGTACAGAGTGTATCAGAGAGAGAGATGAGTATTGAGAAACGGCCCCATTTCTATCTATTTCTCTATCTGTCTATCTATCTATCTATCTATCTATCTATCTATCTATCTATCTATCTATCTATCTATCTATCTATCTATCTATCTATCTATCTATCTATCTATCTTTGGCCATTAGATGCTTTTCAAGAAAAGTCCCCGCTCTAAATCTTATAAAAACTCCGAAGAAGACCCGACCTCAGCTTCCTTCTCCTTTGTAGCTGAACTGGGAATTAGGTCTCGAAAAGATGTTTCGAACTAGAAAGTAGTTCTCTAGAAGTCTGATTCTACCCACCCCCCCAAAAGTGGTGCTAGAAAAAAATAAATTATTGTAATGCTAAAAAAGAAAAAAAATCTGTTAAGTATTAAAGGCACTCAAACATTTGGGCGGGGTGTGAGTGGGGTGACAAAGAAGATGATAGGGGTCGGGTAGAGGGAAGATGAGGATGAAGGTAAGGGGCAGGCTTCAGACTGGAGAGAGGATGAGGAAATAAAAGGGGTGGGGGGTGGATGGTTTCTTAGAAGGGGAAGGAGTTTGGAAGAAGAGAGGGTTAAAAGTAAAAGCCAGAGGGAAGTTGAGATAAGAGCCTGGGGAGGCGGGGTATGTGGGAGGTGGGGGGAGTGAGTGGGGAGGAGAGAAGAGAACAGATGTGGCAACCCAATCCTGGATTGGAGGGAAGACACGAATCCGCCCTGATATTTAGGGGAATCTTCTTCTCAGGAATGGGAAGGAGGCCTGAACACATTTTCAGGTCATAAAATGACACCCTTTTGGGTACAAAACACAAGATCTGAAGAATTTTAAAAATATCAGTTTAATCCTTGCTAAATTTGCCTCCCCCGTATCTATCTGACTGAGGATGGAGTCTTAAAAGGCTTTCTCCTCTCCCGGTAGGAAAACAACAGACCAGGCAGAAAGGGCCTGCTTTAGCCCAAACCGAGGGGCAAAGGGGCTTTCGAAACTCAATTTTCTTTCTTCTCTTTTTTTTCAAATCTCCATCCCTTTGGGGGAGACAATAGAAATAATTGATTCATCATCCAGTTCCAGGCCCCAAGGGAGATTTACATGCAAATGTCCCATTCTCCCCCAACTCCCCCTCCCCCCAACTCTTCAAATTAAAAACCCAGGCAGAGGAAATCAAAGAAAACCCTTCTCCTGGGCCAGCGGGAACCGCAGCTGGAGGGCCCAGAGGTGAGAGGCCCCCAGGAGAGTGAGGAGGAGGCAGTGTCCCCCACCTCCTCTCCCTCCTCCCCAGCCCTTTTTAATGCATCCAAGCTCCCAAAGGTTTGGGGGCGGGGTTAAACAAAGCCCCCATTTCCCAGGAGAAAGTACCTGAAAGTTGCCTGGGGGAAAAGCGGGGGGGGGGGCATTAGAAGGGAAAGGAAATTTCCCCATAGCTAAACTTCCTTCTTCTCTGCTAGTGTCCAGATTCCTCCTCACCCTCCCTCCTTTTACACTCCCCCCCATTGACCTCCGATTAAGACCTTCTTGTAAATGCAACTAAACTTTGCTTTGCACAATTAAAATTCACTTGGGAAGAGAGGGAGGAGGGAGAGGGAAGGAGTTACCTCCCCCTCTTTCCCCGGCGGTCTCTCTCTCTCCCTCCCCCACCCAGAAAGAACTCTACACCTCCCAGCCCAAGGAGTTCCCGAGTTTTCTCACTTTAAGGAGCCTCGGTACACAGAGAACCATAATGGGTTTCTTTGTGCTAGCTACGGGGCAATTATGCCCCTGAGTCCTGGCCCCTTTAAGAGCCTCTTAAAGAGACAGGCTCCCATTTCTCGAAGGGTTATTTAAGGGTGTGGGGCGGAGGGGGGGGGGGTAGGGATACAAAAGCCTACAGATCTATATTTAGGGTGAGATAATGAAATTCCTATAGGGTCTTGCTCCTTGAAAAGGCGAAAGAAAGAAAATCCGGCTTTATTTTTATTTTTAAGAAAAAGTTTCAAGATTAAACCAAAAGTTCCAGGACCTTTAAAGAAAGTTATTTTCAATTGATTTGAAAAGTTCTGGAAAACCAGGGGGTCTCAGGGGCCTGGAAGCAAGAATGGAAGTGGGGCTAGGGGAGCGGATTTAAAGGGCCCGAAACTATAGGTTGGATGGAGTCCCATCTTTCCCTAAAAGGGATCGGTCTGGGCCTAGATTCTCTGAAGCTTTTGTCTGTCCATGTGTCTGTCTTTGGGTCTCGCCGCCGAGACTCCGGGGAGATCCCGGCTCAGGCCAACAGCTCCGAATATAATAATAGCTTGTCTCTTTAAAAAGCAAAAGGGGTGGGGGGTGGGGAGGAAAGTTTTGTTGGCATCTGGTTTCTGATCTCATTATGTTGTGGTTGACCAATCCTGCCCTCGGGGCTGGTCCCTGGGTTTGAATCTGATTGGCCAAGAATACATTTTGGGAAGGGGCTTAGAGCCCGCAGGGGCGGTTTCAAGGTTTCCATTTGGGGGGGCCGAGGAGAGGGCGGGGCGGCAAGCGGGGGGCCCCCTTGAAACCGACTAATTGGGAACGGAGAGGCCGAGGTGAGGGCTGGAATAGGCACAAAGGAGTCGCTGGGCTGGGAGGGGGGGGGTAGAGAGAAGAGGATAGACGAGTGGAGGAGGAAGAGGAGGAGAGGAAAGGAAGCCTAGCTTAAGCAGCTTCAGCGGCTCAGTCTGGCCCGGGAGAGCAAGCAGGCAGGCACCGTTCCCCCCTCCCCCGCCCCTACTCCCCAACTTTTTCAAGAGAGAAAAGTTTGGAAGAGGAGGCGGCGGCCGACGGGAGCTGTAGTGATCTCGGGGCGAGGGGAGGGGGGGAACCTGTGATCGAAAGTGGAGGGGGGGGGCGGCCAGCATGCGGCCCCCCAGCGCCCTGCCCCGTCTGTTGCTGCCTCTGTTGCTGCTTCCCGCCGCCGGCCGGGCCCAGTTCCACGGGGAAAAGGGAATCTCTATCCCGGACCACGGCTTCTGCCAGCCCATCTCCATCCCTCTGTGCACGGACATCGCTTACAACCAAACCATCATGCCCAACCTGCTGGGCCACACGAACCAGGAGGACGCCGGGCTCGAGGTGCACCAGTTCTACCCGCTGGTGAAGGTGCAGTGCTCGCCGGAGCTGCGCTTCTTCCTGTGCTCCATGTACGCGCCCGTGTGCACTGTCCTGGAGCAGGCCATCCCGCCGTGCCGTTCCATTTGCGAGCGCGCCCGCCAGGGCTGCGAGGCGCTCATGAATAAGTTCGGCTTCCAGTGGCCCGAGCGCCTACGCTGCGAGAATTTCCCCCGCCACGGAGCCGAGCAGATCTGCGTGGGCCAGAATCACTCTGAGGACGGCGGTCCGGCGCTGCTCACCACAGCCCCCCCGGGACTGCAACCTGGAGGTGGGGGCACCCCGGGAGGCCCCGGAGGCGGAGGAGGCGGCGGCGGCGCCGGGGGAGGCTCCCCACGCTACGCCACCCTGGAGCACCCCTTCCACTGCCCGCGGGTGCTCAAAGTGCCCTCCTACCTCAACTACAAGTTCTTGGGCGAAAGGGACTGCGCCGCCCCCTGCGAGCCAGCGCGCACCGACGGCTCCATGTTCTTCTCGCAGGAGGAGACGCGTTTTGCCCGCCTGTGGATCCTCACCTGGTCCGTGCTCTGCTGCGCCTCCACCTTCTTCACCGTCACCACCTACCTAGTGGACATGCAGCGCTTCCGGTACCCGGAGCGGCCCATCATCTTCCTCTCGGGCTGCTACACGATGGTGTCGGTGGCCTACATCGCGGGCTTCGTGCTGCAGGAACGGGTGGTTTGCAACGAGCGCTTCTCGGACGACGGCTACCGCACGGTGGTGCAGGGCACCAAGAAGGAGGGCTGCACCATCCTCTTCATGATGCTGTACTTCTTCAGTATGGCCAGCTCAATCTGGTGGGTCATCCTCTCTCTCACCTGGTTCCTAGCGGCTGGCATGAAATGGGGCCACGAAGCCATCGAGGCCAACTCTCAGTACTTTCACCTGGCAGCCTGGGCAGTGCCTGCCGTGAAAACCATCACCATCCTGGCCATGGGGCAGATCGATGGCGACCTGCTGAGCGGGGTCTGCTTCGTGGGGCTCAACAGCCTGGACCCGCTGCGGGGCTTCGTGCTGGCTCCCCTCTTCGTTTACCTGTTCATCGGCACCTCTTTCCTGCTGGCTGGTTTTGTGTCCCTTTTCCGTATCCGCACCATCATGAAACACGACGGTACCAAGACGGAGAAGCTGGAGAGGCTCATGGTACGGATCGGTGTGTTCTCTGTGCTCTACACCGTGCCGGCCACCATCGTCATCGCCTGCTATTTCTACGAACAGGCGTTTCGGGAGCACTGGGAACGCTCTTGGGTCAGCCAGCACTGCAAGAGTCTCGCCATCCCGTGCCCGCTGCAGTACACGCCGCGCATGTCCCCCGACTTCACCGTCTACATGATCAAATACCTCATGACCCTCATCGTGGGCATCACGTCGGGGTTCTGGATCTGGTCCGGCAAGACTCTCCATTCCTGGAGAAAGTTTTACACCCGGCTTACTAACAGCAGACACGGGGAGACTACAGTCTGAGGACACCACACCTCCCGCCCACCCCATCCCTGCCCCTCTCCCCCTCCTTCACCTCTCTCCAACCCCCCAGTCGTTGGGGAAAGTGCCAATCCGGGGCGTGAGCAAGAGTGACTTTCTGACCAAGGGGTGCGAATGGGGAGGGGGTGGGGAAGGCCCACAAACTTATTTTATTTTTTTAAAATAAATCTAAACCATTTTCGGGTTTTTTTTAGGTTGTATTTTTCCCAAAAAACTTTTTGCGCCCCTCCCCCCAAGGTTTGTAATTAAAACTGTAAATAGTCTTTGTAAATTTAATTATATATTTTCTATTTAAAAAGAAAAAAAAGGAAAAAAAGACCAGCAAGAAACACCACAGGCTGGGTAAATGGGGAGGTGGGGGTGAGGTGACCCCTTTCTTGACAGCCTCCCTTTCCCCCTAAGGTACGAAGTTTTTGGTGATTTGGCAGGGCTGGGCCTGTCGGAGGAGCCACCAAGACTGAACGCTGTTTTTGTTGGCTGTGAGGAATTTCTTGCAGTTGAACTTCTGTAAAAGCCAAATTTTGTGATCCTTTCCCCTGATGCCGGAGTTGTGGAAGCCGTTCTGTATTAATAGACAAGACTTGGAAAAATATTTTGTTTCTTCATTCTCTTCCTCTCCTCTCCTCTCCTCTCCTCCTCTCTCTCTCTCTCTCTCTCTCTCTCTCTCTCTCTCTCTCTCTCTCTCTCTCTCTCTCTCTCTCCCTCCCTCCCTCCACTCTCCACTTCTGCTCCTCTCTCTCTTTCTGGAAATCTACCAAGAGAGATGAAGACGTGGAAAAAAAAAAAAAAGGTGGGGGAATCGGTGGGTTGAGAGTATGGCATGGCCTAGCCTGAGCTCCCCAGCCTCCCTTCCGGCCGATGCAAGAATCTCTCTCCCTTTTAACTTTGTTTTCGAAGAACTACACCTCCCCCCACCACAGTCCCCAGTTTGGATTTGGTGGGCAGTTGCATTGTGAAGTGTGGGTTTTTTAAACAAAAGGGTATCCCCACCTTGAAACTCAACCAGCTTCCCCCTTCTGCCAGTGACCCATGAGAGTTGGTTTAAAGGGGGGGGGGGTGTCAAGATAAGAGGTCGAACTACAATGTCCCCAGATAAAAGGAGCTTTGAGGTCCCTGGGCCTGGCAAACTGTCCCTTACTTCCCTGCCTTCCCTCTCAGCCAGCCCCCCAAATTTAACCCCCCACCAGAACCACCTAAACTCCTGGTACAGACTGTCACTTGGAGCGCATATGTGTGCCTTTTTGAAGAGCAATAAAAGTGTGTAAGGGGTGGGGAGGGACTGGTGGGATTTGAGACTTCTCCTTCCTAACAAAAGACTGCTTTTCTTTTCAAGTTTCTTTTCAAACTTGACCAGAAGAAAAGGTGGGTATTGGCTGTTTGTGAAGGTGGGGTGTTGGGCTGAACAGAGGTGTTTACATGACATTCTATATCCCAAGATCCAGAGAATGTTTATAACAGATGTTTCTTATCTTTTTTTTTCCTGAAATAAAATTCAAGACTGAAAAAAAACCCCAAAACCAAACTCACGAGCTTGAAAGTGATATATAAAGTATCTTCTTTGTGTTTGTCTTTGATAGAAAAATCCCAGGTTCTTCCGTCCTTCCCTAACCCTTCCCTTTCCTGGTTACTTGGGACTAGTTTACAGTTTGATTCCATAGCATTGATTTCTGGACTTGGTGGAGGCAGGAACTTCAATTTAAGAGAACTATTGAAGACTGGCACAAATCGGGTGTTTTTAAACGAAGTAAAGGGGTCGGGCAGTCAGGTGTCGGACACAACTCACTTTTTTTCACCATCTTGATGTGTCAATCGTACAAATTAAACGCCAATAATAATAATAAAGTGTATTTAATTATCTTTGGGAGATCTAGCCCTTTAATTGTATTTAACTGGGCTGTAACATTTTATTGGTTTAACTAAACCACACCTCCTCCCCCTCCCACCCTTAGCTATATAGGAGAGGGGGTGATGGGTAGATAATGAATCTGGAGCCTTTATGGGCCTTTCTTTTTATATGGGAAAAAGAAAAATAGCCCCTTAGCCTTCCTCACTCTGCCCTTTGTCAGGGTACCGTTTTAGGAATAGGATGGGCCAGGACCACAAAGTTAAAATTCTTGCAGGAATTTGTATAAGGGTGTTTTTAGGTGGAAAGGATAGAAGAGGTGGGGAACTAGAAATTGTTTGCTATTAATGGAAGCCCAGTGAGTGAATTGTTTGGAATAATGAAACAGAAGGAGGGAAGGGAAAAAACACTCCTCCAAACCCAGCGTTCTGATGGTCCAGGTTGTGGATTGCAAAGAACTTTCACTAAATAGCCAAGTCTCTTTGGAGCCCAGGCCTAAGGCTTCTCCTCAAACTCAGGAATTTGGAAGGGCCTGAAGCTTGTGTTTTCTAGATTCAAAAGTAACTCAAACAGAATCACCAGGAAAGAGTTAAACAAGTTGTTAGCCTGTACGTGTGACCCCCCTCAAAATGATGGAAAAACCCTTTGGATCTGCTTTGATTTTTCCAGTGGCTGGGGGTGGGGGTGGGGGTGGGGGCGGGACTTGAGGAGAAAGAGGAGGAGGAGGAGGATGATACATATAATCCTTTTGTTGATTTGAGAAATGCTTAGATTGAACCAGGCTGAGGCTTTGGTGTATCACACACACACACACACACACACACACATATATATATATATATATATATATATATATATATATATATATATATATATGTGTGTGTGTGTGTGTGTGTGTGATACACAATATACACAATATATATATATATTTGTGTATATTCACTGAAATATACCATAAATGTATAATATGTATCACACTTTTATGTATATACATACTTATGTCCTCCTTCAGAGACAATTCTATCATGCTCTCCTTTCCCCTTTTGTCTATTTTAGGGGTGATGGAGTGAGGTAATTTTGAAGGCTGAATTGGGGTTCTGGCCAAGAGGAAAAAAAGCACAATGCAAGCTCCACCCCCTTCCACAAAGGAAGGAGACTTAATGGGGGGGGGTAATTTTATAATTTTCTTTTTGGGGAAATCCACTCCCCTCCCCCCTTTTCAAGGGAATACGTGAAAACACTGACCTTGAGTAAAGTGGTCTGGAAGCCTCCCCTGTCCATTTAACTTTTTAAAAAAATTGTTAGAAGGCCACTTTATGGTGAAATGAAGCAGACGTGAATCATGGAATGAATGTATAGAAGAGGAAAAGGTAAAAATCTGAACTTGCAGTAAGGGGAGATATGAGAAAAAGTTCATTTAAACCTTCTTCCCTCACTCCTCTCTTGTCATGATAGGAAAACTAAAATGAAATGTGGAATTGGAGTTGTGCTTTTGAGATTCCAAATCATCCAGCGACAGAAATCTTTCCATAAAGTCAATGGGCTGGTTAGAGACCCTCTCTGGGGGGTAGCTAGGGGGTGCAGTGGATAAAGCACCGGCCCTGGATTCAGGAGGACCTGAGTTCAAATCTGACCTCAGACACTGGACATTTACTAGCTGTGTGACCCTGGGCAAGTCACTTAATCTTCATTCCCCCTCCCCCTAAAAAAAAGAGACCCTCTCAGGGAGAATTAGGCCCAAGCCTTGGTGGAGGGGCTGGCACCAAGGAGAAATGCTCTCACCTGCAGGGCTGTGCTGAACACTTGGCTAAACTAGCCCTGGGCAACCTCCTGGGGCCTGTTCCTTCCCTCCCAGGGTTTAGCTGAGTTCCTCTTGATCCCCCTCCTCCTTTCACTGAGCTCCTCCTAAGGCACTACCATTTTCCTCCCGTGCCCACCCCACTGCACTTGAAAACTTTTCCATTAGTTTAAAAAAAAATGTTTCCCCTTTAAGAGGCTCCTGTAAGAGCCAATGCCAGAAAAAGCCATTTCAGTTTTCCAAGACAAAACTCTTCTGTGTGAATCCTGGGAGGGAGCAGGGATGGGGGCAGGCTCAAATAGAACCCCAAGCCACTGAGCTCCTGGGTTATTCCAAGAATCCCAGCAAGAGGCAGGTCACTTCCTCCACCTGGACTGAGGCCCTGGAAATGTCTGGGGAGGGGAGTAGGGGAAACACTCATTACCCCCATGTTCCACCCCATGGGGACCATGTCTGTTGGGCAAAAGCTCTGGACTGGATGTCTCTTTTTTGAAAAGTGAGAGTGGAAGTAGAGGCTTATGCCTCTGAGAAATCATTATCTTAGGTCTACAGGGTGGTCCCACTGTGGGGTACCGGCTTCTCTAAGAAACCTATTTCCATATTCTTTAAAGCCACCCTCCTTCCTGATATCCCTGTCTCAAAAGAGTGCTGGGTCAGGGTACTCAGGTAACCCACAACTGAGAGGACCGAGGATGGTCAATTCAGTCATGCGTGCTAAGTTTGAGGAACCCAGGTGTCTTCTAAACCTGTTCTTGCCCCTTGGGAGCTAGGTGTGACTGTGGATAGAGCATTGGACCTGGATTCAGGAAGATAAGAGTTCAAATCCAAGGGGCAGCTAGTTGGCGCAGTGGATAAAGCACCAGCCCTGGATTCAGGAGGACCTGAATTCAAATCCAGCCTCAGACACTTGACACTTACTAGCTGTGTGACTCTGGGCAAGTCACTTAACCCCAATTGCCCCGCAAAAAAAAAAAACCAAACAAAAAAGAGAGTTCAAATCTAACCTCAGATCATTACCAGCTGTGTGACCCTAGGCAAGTCACTTAACCTGTTTTTCTCCATTTCTCCACTATAAAATGGGGATAATAATACCTACCTCCCAAGGTTGTTGTCAGGATCAAATTAGATAATATTTGTGGAGCACTTCACAAACCTGCTCATCTGCAGGTTCACTGGGGCACATATCTAGCTAGAGACATGGTTACTTAACTTGGGATCTGAAAGTGAGAAGATTTCGTCATTTTCACAGTAAACTCTTTTTTTTTAAAGTGAGGCAATTGGGGTTAAGTGACTTGCCCAGGGTCACACAACTAGTAAGTGTTAAGTGTCTCAGGCCGGATTTGAACTCAAGTACTCCTGATTCCAGGGCCCGTGATCTATCCACTGCGCCACCTAGCTGCCCCCTCGTCATTTTCATTGTAGAAGGAACTAGGAATGGCAAATAGCAATAGGCTCTGAGAGTAGGTGGGATGAGGAATTTCTGGGTTCCTTATGCAAGGGGGTCTAACTTAAAGTCCACAGATGCCCTGGAAATATCGGGGGAGGGGAAGTGGGGGAAACACTCATTAACCCACATTCCCCAATGGGGATGGGGAACATGTCTGTGGGGCAAAAAGCGTTGTACAGGATACCCCTTGGTGGGGGGTGGGGAGTGAGAATTCCCCCCTCCAGGGAAAGGAGATAGATTTTAGAGGGTTTGTGACTTTGAATGAAAAAAAAAGTTACATCCCTCCCGAGTATAATTGGTTCCCTTTGTAGTCTTATGTATAATCTTTTATTTTAGGCATTTAAAAACATTATTCTGAAAAGAGGTCCGCAGGTTTCACCAGACTGCCAAGGGGGTGTTTGCACAAAAACGGTGAAGAAGCTACTTTAGAGGGTTTTGCTTTCAAACGGGGATGAGAGCTGGAGATTCCTCAGTGGCTAGGATAGGATGGTTGGATTTGGCGGGGAGCTAGAGGTTGGAGGCCAAGCTAGTTTGAACAAAACAGAACCAAAGTGGCTTCTTTGCTCTGTTTTCTTCTGCTCTGCTTTTCAGGGCCCTGCCCCAGCTTTAAGGGGGTGGGGGGAAGAGAGAAATGGACTAGGTCCCTCTCCCTTCTCTGATTGGACAGAGATGTCCTCCTCGCCTGAGCGCACAGGGCATACATTCAGGAACACTCTTCATCAGGGCGGTGGGCTTTGAAGCTGGCTAATTAGGACTGGAGCTTTTCACAGCTGGCTTCTTTTGAGCCCCCTCCCCCTCCCCCTCTCTCCGTCACGATCAGAGGAACCCCTGCCCAGTCCCTCCTCCTCCTCCTCCTCCTCCTGAGACCCTGCAGCTCATTGAAACCACCTGAGGAGGCCCTTGCATTTGGGGACTGGAAGAGCTGAGCAGCTAAAAGAAAGTGGAATGTGCTTTGGGGAGGCGAAAATGCATATATGTGTGTGTGCGTGTGCGTGTGCGTGTTTATTTATTTATCTGAAGAGCCGGGACATAAACTCTCAGAGTTAAACAGTACTTAAAGCATCTTCGTCCTTCCTCCTGCCCTCCCCCTTTGCCTCCGTACAGGCCTTGGGGGGCATTCTCTTCCCTTCCTACTCCTCTTCATTCCTGTCCCAGCTGTGGAGAAGAGCCAGCACCCTAGCTGGGGGCTGGACGCCGGGGCCCCTTTGTTTGAAAGCCAAGCTCTCTGAAGCCTCCAGCCCCCAAACCGAGCCCTTATAATTAGTCCCAATCAGGGTGATTATTTGTGTTTATGTCGGGACCTTTTTCGGAACTCACATCCCCAACTGTGATTTCATTCCAGACCTGGGGGGTGGGGGTGGGGAAGAGAGGGAGGGTTAAAGAAATGGGATACGTATCTACGTATGGGGAGAAGGGGGGCCATGGTGAGAGGGGAGGTGGGAGGTGGGAAGGGATGGGGGGGCAAAGGAAGGATGGGAGGAGAAAGTTGGTGAGGAGAGGAATGAGGCTGAGGGGGGAGGGGGGAAAGAGAAGGGGGAGGGGAAATTGTCCTCCTGGTTTCACAAATGTTGGAACTGCTAGGCCCCTCTTAGTGTCACTCTGCAGGGTTACTAGCTGGGTCAGGAAGGAGCCCCAGCATCCTGACCCCCAGCCTGGAGCTGTTGGCCTTCCTGGCAGACTCTGTGGGTGGGTGGGCTTGTGCCAATCGGAAATGACTTGGACATAATTAACCCAAATAATCACCAGCCCCAGCCCCTGGGGTGGAGGGAGGGGGGTGGCCAGGCCAGCCACCACTGGGCTAGCAGCCACCACTCCCCTTAGATACTTCTCTGTTTTTCTTCTCTCTCTCTCTCTCTCTCTCTCTCTCTCTCTCTCTCTCTCTCTCTCTCTCTCTCTCTCTCTCTCTCTCTCTCTCTCTCTTTCCCCATCCCCCCCAGCTGCTGTCTGAGGCATCCTAGGCTCAGCAGTGCTGAGGGGTTAAGCTTGCATTTCAGAAATATCTGGATGGTGGAGTCACTGAATGAAGAGGGAGGCTGGGAGTGGCTGTGGCCCAGAGGATGGCCTCCCCTTATCTCTTGCCTCTGGGCCTGTGGCTGTGCCTCGCTCCCTCTGTCCAGCTCTGAAAGGAAGCAAGAATACTTCTTTTTTTTTCTTTCTTTCTTTTTTTTTTTTTTTTGGTGAGGCAATTGGGGTTAAGTGACTTGCCCAGGGTCACACAGCTAGTAAGTGTTAAGTGTGCAAGAATACTTCTTGTGAAGATGATAGTGTATATTCACTGTTGGGGGGGGGCGGTCAGATGGTAAGGGGTAGGACAGACAAGAGTCAGAATCTCCTCTAGGCAGGCAGGCTACTCCTAAGTGCCCTGGAGGTGAGGGGGGAAGGGTATTGGCCCAGATTCATGAGCTCTTCCTAGAATCTGGACCTCAAAGGAAGCTTTCAGAATTGTAATGTGGCTTGAATGAAAGTTTGTGTTTGTGTGCTTGTGTTCTGTGGTGTGTGGCAAGATTGGGGAAGGACAGCCTAATGTTACATGTATGTGTTAACTGGTCATTTGTTCAACAAACATTAAGCACCTATTATGTATAAGATAGAGTGGTCAGCATGGTGTGTGGAGAGAATTATGCCTTGGGATTAGGAAGGACTGGAATGAAATATTGCCTCTGACTGTGACTAGTTCTGTGACCCTGGGCAAATTATTTCATCTGTGTCTGTTTTCTCATCTGTAAAATGAGGGGATCGGATTCACTGGCCTCTAAAGTCCTTTCCAATGCTAAATCTATAATCCTATGATCTTCCATGCTGTCTGTATGATCCTAGACAAATCATTTTAAAATTTCTCCATCCTCTAGACAACTAGCCAAGACTACAAGTTGCAGATACGGTGTCAATGGATATTGATAGAGAGATTTTCCTTATCCAGGGAGTTCCCCATGCCAAGCACAGACCCATCCTAGGCTATGTATAAGTATTGTGATAAATTTAGGAATATAAAAGGGGGTGAAAATTCCATTTCTAGTTCAGGCTCTCATCACCTCTCGTTTGGATGATTAAAACAGCCTCCGAATTAGTCTCCCTGCCTCCAGACTCTATTCATCTGAAGAAGAGATTGTCATAAAGCCTAGGTCTGACTATGTCAGCCCCCTACTCAGTAATGAGAGGGATATAGGGATATGCCCCTCTACTGAGAGGGAAAATGCCCCTCTCTCAGTCTAGTGATCTGATCCCAAGGTCTTAGAAGCCCCCCCCCCATCTCTCTCTCTCTAGAGCTCGAAAAAACAGGAGGTTACTATCCCCCTGCTAAATATAGGCATATCGGCTTAGAAGTTGCCTCATACTAAGGTCTGCATGCAGACATGACAGAATGTTTGCTGAAACAGGAAATTTAGGATATTTTTGCAAAATAACCCATGGCTAGACTCCTCAGGTGAAGCACTCTGACCTAGGAGAAAGATTTATTGCTGAACATATAGTTTCAACCTAATTACTGCATCCTACTTAAAATAGATGTCTGTAAAGGGTATAAAAACTGCTTGAGGGGTGGCTAGGTGGCGCAGTGGATAGAGCACCGGCCCCGGAGTCAGGAGTACCTGGGTTCAAATCTGGCCTCAGACACTTAACACTTACTAGCTGTGTGACCCTGGGCAAGTCACTTAACCCCAATTGCCTCACTAAAAAAAACCAAAAAAACAAAAAACTGCTTGATTCTTTTTTGTCAGGCCAATGAGGGTTAAGTGACTTGCCCAGGGTCACACAGCTAGTGTCAAGTGTCTGAGGCTGGATTTGAACTCAGGTCCTCCTGAATCCAAGGCCAGTGCTTTATCCACTGCACCACCTAGCTGCCCCCTGCTTGATTCTTTATCTCTGTGTGTCATACCTCCTGGTTGCTCCAGTGAGTGTGTTGCACCTTTCTTTCAAAAGAAATAAAATCAGTGCTTTGACCTCCTTTCTCCTCGAGTCTCAATTATGGGGTCAGTGGGTGTATTTCCCATCCCATTCAGTAAGTTCCAGTGTCTCCCTGTTACCTCCAGGATTCAGATCACTATGGTTCTCTTGGCCATTGCACCCTCACTAACACATATACACATTTTTACTCTATGCTCACCAAAGGTGACAGGCAGAAAAAATCATGTCATTACCATTTGGAAGCCTTGAACCCTAAGATCATGGCTATAAGTTAAAGGCTTTCCTATCCCTTTGAGTTTCAGTTCTTAAATACAGAGCAGGAACTAGGAATTCCTTAACTGGGGAAAAAAATAGGGAGGTAAAGGAGTCAGTTGTGCAGAGGACAGTTTCATCATAGTTGTAGTTCCAGGAGCAGAGGGGGCAGCCCAGCCCTTAGAGAGCCTGATGAGGTTGGAGGGAAAGGTGGGCCTTGGGAAAGAAGGATTTCAGTGATGGGAGCATGGGGATCGAAGCCTGAGGCCAGATGAGGGAATGGGGTTGTAATATGCATTTCAGGTTCACTGAGCACCATAAAGTAAAAGGTGGTAGGATATAGCAGCCTCCAGAAAAGCACACATCACTCCACCCTTCTGGTAGATATTGGCATCCTGGGGACAAAGCTAAGGTTGGTCCATCTTAGTTGTGAACCCGCTCAAGTGTCAGTAAAGAACCCAAATGGAGACTTCCAATTCAAGGGCCAGTATGAATGAGTCAGACATTCACTGTCCTCTTCCTCCTATGGCTCAAGAAGGTCTATGAAATCTTCCAACATCCTCATTTCCTGACATAGCCATTGCTCCTGTGGGAGGAACAGCATCTCTTCCACTTAGGATAGGTAATGGAACTATCTCTGAATTGTAACTGGTCCAGGGGACCATCTAGAATCATTGAGGTTGCTTCCTCTTTGCCTAATGGGCACAAGATGTTCTCCAGACTTAATGGACTTCCTCCTAATGAGGCACCTACTCAAGGGTTTTTCCACATGGAGATGTGGGGCCCTTCTTCTAATTGACCTAATGCTGTGCTTTGGTGTATATTTCCCCCCATGCTATTGTTCAATCAACTTCTTTTTGTGAAATATCATCTGGTCAATGAGTATGTCTTATTTCATCCTAATCCTGAGCCGGAACTACTGCACTGGACTCAGTCAGGCCTGGTCCAGGACAGCCCCTTTATCTTTTCTATCTCTTTTCGTAGCATAGTATAGTGGAGAGAGAATCAGCCTGACTTGGAGTCTTTAAGTCAATTCTATCTTCTGACACATACTGTATGAACCTGGGCAAGTCAATTAGTTTCCAAGTGCTCCCAAGGCCACCCTGTAGGACTGTAAATTATGAAGGAGGTACTGATTTGTTGGGGCAGCTATGTGGTACAGTGGATAGAGTGCCAAGCCTGGAGTCAGGAGGACCTGAGTTCAAATATAGCCTCAGATACTAGCTGTGTGACCCTGGGCAAGTCACTTAACCCTGTTTGCCTCAGTTTCCTCATCTGTAAAATTAGTTGGAGAAGGAAATGGCAAACCACTCCAGTATCTTTCCCAAGGAAACCTCAAAAAGGCCTCATGAAGAGTCAGACACTGAAGAGTCAGACTGAACAACAACTTATCTATGCTGTTCTCCCATACTACATTGATTGAGGGAAATTTTCCTCATCAAGAGTTCTCTATGCAATGAAATGATAGGATCATAGATTTAAAAATATAATCAAGCGGCAGCTAGGTGGCGCAGTGGATAGAGCACCGGCCCTGAAGTCAGGAGGACCTGAGTTCAAATCCGGCACCAGACACTTAATGCTTACTAGCTTGTGTGACCCTAGGCAAGTCACTTGGTTCCAATTGCCTCACCAAAAAAAAAAAAAAAAGAAAAGAAAAGAGAAGATATAGTCAATAAGACACTCTCCAAATTAAGAGTCTTTTGTGAAGGCTTAGATCTCCCGCAATTCATGGAATTGGAGTTTACAACTCATCTTCCTATTATATGAAATTCCACCTCTATTTGGAGGAATGGAAGTTTTAAATTCCTAGAGCAGTATGACCTCTTAAGAACTCAATGGGGATGGGAATAATTGATGGATTAGAAGTGATCTGATTTTGGGGGCAGCTAGGTGGTTCAATGGATAAAGCACCAGCCCTAGATTCAGGAGAACCTGAGTCAAATCCGCCTCAGACACTTGACACTTACTAGCTGTGTCACCCTGGGCAAGTCACTTAACCCCTCATTGCCCCACAAAAACAAAACAAAAAGCAAAGAAGTGGTCTGATTTCCTAATGCTTTGAGGGATCCTTATACATCTTAGAGTTCCATCCAGGTTTGTTTCTTTCAGCAATTCTAGACTCATTGGCCTTGCATAGCAGGAATCTGGACAATTTGTCTGGGATCCTTATGGACTCTGGGCCCATAGCCTGACGCTCAAGAAAACCTAGAAAACTCTGTTTTACAGAGGGAAATTTGATCTGTTCATTTTTTCACCAGGGTGTGATTTACCATCTATTCAGATCTTTATTTTGGATTACCCTAATTACTGCAGACATCCAATATAGAATTTTTGTCTAGGATGGTTTGGTTTGTCACCTAAGGGTGAGGGGCTAATAAAAAACAAAACCATTTATTTTATTTTTCCAATGATTAAACATTTATTTTTTTCTCTCTGTCCCCACCCTCATTAAAAAAGAAAGAAAACAAAAACCCTTGTAACAAATATGCATAGTGAAGCAAAATAATTTGAGGTACTGATTGTAATTAGCTTCAAATCCCAAACTCATTTTTGGAGACCTCATATGGGACTAGACTTCCCTCAGAGGAGAGGTTAATTTTTTAAATTTCCTTGTTTTCTTTTTATCCATGTTTTGTTCTGCTTAATTTTTTAAAAATTCTCATTGTTTTGGGGTTGGGACAGAAACTTAGAAGCACCAAGGCAGGCAGGCATGAGCTGTAACAACTTTGTAAAATTTTATATGCTTGCCAAATTTATATAATTAGGTATTGGCATGAATGTAATCTCCAGTTCCACCAACTGTAAGAGGTCTAGAACTTCACAAAAGACTGTTAATTTGAGGACTTTCAATGAATTAACTGTATTGTTATGGACTTGCTTGGGACCTAGTACTCAGCACTGGAGGAGGCAGTCAAGAACTGTGCCTGATGAATGAATGAAAAAGCATTCGTTAAGCATTTACCATGTGCTGGGCAGTTTGTTAGGCACAGTTATAGGGATGATTTTAGAAGCAACATAATGTTTAAAAAGAAAAAAGCTCAAATTCATTTATATAGTGTTTAAAGATTTACAATCAATTAACAAGTATTTATTAATTGCCTCTTATGATCCAGGTATTGTAGCACTGGAGATAAAAATACAAAAGTGAGACAGTCTCTGCCCTTAAGAACTTTGCATTCTAATAAGGGGGCACTGGGAAAGGAAATGTGATCTGAGAAGTCCCAGAGACAGTGAAAGAGCCTTAGAAGAGTTTATTGACCCACCTTTCAGGTAGCAATTATAATATTTACTTGCTTACTGTTCCCAGAGGAAAGGTGGACAGGGGGATGGTGGTGGTTGTGGTGGTAAGGGAAGTTTGAGTGTTTACAGGGTATAAGTGAGATGTGAAATAAGGTCTGAGCCCAGGTAGATATAGTGGGTGAGTTTGCACTCACCCACCAATCAAAACAGCTCAACCCCAGGTTGTTGTTTTGTTCAGGTCCTGTTCCACTCTCTGTGACCTTATTTGGGGTTTCTTGCAAAGATACTGGAGTGGTTTGTCATTTTCTTCTCCAAATTATTTAGAGATGAGCAAACTGAGGCAAACAGGGTTAGTGACTTGTCCAGGGTCACATAGCTAGTGTCCGAGGCTAGATTTGGATTCAGGTCCTCCTGATTCCAGGCCCTAGTTCTATCCCCACGACAGAATCCCAAAGCTGAGTGCATTACTGGAGGCTTGGAGGGTAGTTGTTCCAAGTGGGGTCAGGGAGGGGAAATCAGCATGGCAGATGGCAAGATACTCAGGTAGGCTCTGGTTCCCGGTAAATGATTTTGTTTTAGGTGCAGAGCATATGGCTTTCCCTTCTGGCTAGCAATGACATAAAATACATATTCTGGCTCTAAATAGTCACTTCATATTGATGAGATCTTTAGTGAAACTAATCAGAAACAGTTGATGAAAATGAAACTGTAGGTACAAACCTCAAATTCTTTTCCACTCCTCCCCAACCTCTAGGGAACACCAGGAAATGAAGGCTTAGCCTTGGGTCCCTTAGTGATGAAGCAGGGTCTATTGGGGGGAGAGGGAGCAAACAGCAAGAATGGCTCTGGCTCAGAGACCGCTGCTAAAACCTACCCAAGGCACCAGAGAGCTATCCAGAATTGGGGATATGGCACATGCAATCATTCAACTCAACAAGCATGTATTAAGAAACTACTATATATCATGTATCAGGCACTGTGAGGGTTGCTGGGGATACATGGGTCATTGTTCTCAAAGGCACCTTAGCTTGATTTGCTGGGACACTATATATTTTGTCGTTGTTATTGTTTTCCCCCCCTAGGGCTATGAGGGTTAAGTGACTTGCCCAGGGTCACACAGCTAGTATTAAGTGTCTGAGGCTGGATTTGAACTCGGGTCCTCCTGAATCCAGGGCTGGTGCTTTATCCACTGTGCCACCTAGCTGCCCCCAGGGACGGTATATATTTTAACCTGGGGACATGGAATATATACGAGATGGATGGAGGAGTCATCAATCAATTTGATGAGTTCCTCAATCCATCCTTGTTTGGAAGCATCTAAGAGGTACTTTCACACAGAATATAGGGGCGTGCCCACTTTGGATAGGACACAGGCACTTACTCCTGACCAGGTATATAAATGTGAGCTGGGAAACCAATTTACTCTCTGACTCTTGTCTGTCTCTGTGTCTCTCACTGTCTCTTGTCTTTGTCTCTGTCTCTGTCTCTGTGTCTCTTTCTATTTCTCTCTTTGTCTCTGTTTCTGTCTCTCTGTCTCTGTCTCTTCCCCCCATCCCATTCACTGTTAGACTTGGAGTAAGTAGGCCATTTTGCAACAGAAAAGGAAACCTGTGCATGGGCCCAGGTAATGCAGTTCTTCTTGGAAGCACATGACAAGCTGCTTGTGTTTGCCCAGGTGTCCTAAAGAAGAGAGTTCCTGGCTGCTTTCTGCTTCCTGTTTTTTTTTTTTAAATTAATAAAGTATTTTATTTTTTTCCGTTACATGTAAAGATAGTTCTCAACTTTTGTTTATACAAGCTTTACAATTTCAGATTTTTCTCCCTCCCTCCCCTCCCTCCCCTCTCCCCTAGACAGCAGGTAATCTGATATAGGTTTTATATATATATATGTATAGTACACACATACATACATAATAACATTAATCCTATTTCTGCATTAGTCATGTTATAAGAGAAAAAATCAGAGCAATGATGAAAACCTCAAAATAGAAAAAAACACAGCACCAAAAACAAAAGAAATAGTATGGTTCATTCAGCATCTATACTCCACAGTTCTTTTTTTTTTTTTTTTTCTCGATTTGGAGATCGTCTTCTATCATGAGTTCCCTGGAACTCTTCTGTACCATTGCATTGGTGAGAAGAATATAGTCCATCACAGTAGGTCAACACTCAATGTTGATGATACTGTGTATGATGTTCTTCTGGTTCTGCTCCTCTCACTCATCATCAGCTCATGCAAGACCCTCCAGGTTTCTCTGAACTCCTCCTGCTCATCTTTCTTACAGCACAATAGTATTCCATTGTATTCATATACCACAACTTGTCCAGCCATTCCCCAATTGATGGGGCACCCCCTCAGCTTCCAATCCTTGCCACACACGTAAAGAGCAGCTATAAATATTTTTGTACATGTGGATCCCTTTCCCCTTTCCATGATTTCTCTGGGAAAAAGACCCAAAAGTGGTATTGCTGGGTCAAAGGGTATGCACAGCTTTATCGCCCTTTGGGCATAATTCCAAATTGCTCTCCAGAATGGTTGGATAAGTTCACAGCTCCACCAACAATGCATTCTGCTTTCCTGTTTTGAGCATAAGCCAGACATCAGAGATAAGAGATCTGAGATCAGAGATCTGAAATCTGAGAGTAGACTTTCCTAGCTCAAGAGCTGGTGGCAATCACGGCACCAAGATATTGCTGCAGAAATACACGACAAGAGCACACATATGCATTCCTGTTTCTGCCCAAAAAGGGGAGTCCCAGCTTTTGGGAATTACCTCATTGGTAATTATTCAAGTTCAAGAGTTCGTGGTTTGGGGAAGCTAATAGAGCACTGGCTCTGAAGTCAGAGGGATCTAAATTCAAATCTGGCCTCAGATACTTACTAGCTGTATGACCAAGAGCAAGTCACTTAATCTTGTTTGCCTCCCCTCTGCGCACCGCTGTCCCCAAAGAGGAGTTTATGGATTCAAGAGTTCAGGTATTGGACCTTCTAGAGAGAAAGAATGAGATTTCTATTTATCGTGTTCCTTGGGGACAGAGGAGAATTACTTTCTTGGAAAGCAAGGCCAGCAAGTTTGGACAGGTTCAATAGGGTCATTGCTTGTTCAGCAATCACCAAAGTAGTTACTTTCCAAAAATCACTGGGATGTTACTATGAGTCTTAGGGGTAACATTGTATCATGATGGGAAAGAGGTATTCACATCATTCTCTGCAAGGTTGCCGTCAATGGCAACTCCAAGTTTACTTCCCTTCTAGCAAGAGACAAGGACAGGAATGTTATTTGAATGGTTTGTGAGCTCCTGCATTGGATTCTGAGCCTTTGTGTGGTATACATTTTCTGTGGGGTGAAATAAGCACTGTCGTATATCTCAGTATCTTAGGTAGCATCCCCTCTGGGCTTACTCCCCCAACTTGCATTCATGTTTTTCAGGTTGGATTCTTAGAGGGTGACTGATACCTCAGTTTGTAGAGGTAAGCCCATAGAATTCATAACACTATAGTCCATGAGCCCCTACTAGTGTGCTTCCCATAAACAGTTAGCCCATAGACTCTATTAGCTCTTAGAAAAGGCATTTACTCAAATGGCATAGCAAGAATAGTAGTTATGAAATATTTCCCCCATAAACCTGGGGTTCATTCTCCTATACATACATACATACATAGGATTCACATGAGCATAAGCAACTAAATTTCTGGTGTTGCAGGGCTGGAATTCCTTTCTTCATAGAGTTCCCACACTGGGTTTCTAGGATCTGCTTCTCTCTTTTTCTGAATTCTCAAATGCCATAAGTCCTATTCCCTAAAACTGTTCCCTCTTTTGGATAACTGTTTCTCTGTATGTGTATCTGGAATGTGTCTATTACCTCAATAGTGCATTTCGCTCCCTTAGACCAATGAAGTCTTGAATGGTTGGATGTGGTATCTAATTCTGGGCAAGTTGCTTCTGGACAATGTGTGCTGGGAAGAAGAGAAATCTTCTCTTCCTCTTGTTGTTGCCCTCTAATACAGACTCAGGGACCTCCTACACAATTACCTGTAACTTTCAAATTGTGGGGGGGCTAATTTGTTTTTTTTTTCAGACAATTAGATTACTCCTGTTAAGGGTTAAAATTCTAGCTAAACTGTTTTAAAATATCTAATGAGTGGTCGCCAATAAATTATAAGCTTTAGCAAGAGTTAGGCTTTTAGCATTTATTAAGGAGAATAAGAATTTGGTAAAGAGAGAGAGAAAGGCCTAGATTCCTATCTATTAAAGGGAGAGCACATTTCTAGCTCCCTTCTCCGCCAGCATCCTCAGGAAAGAGAGCGAGACTGAGCGCCAGTCTCTTCCTTCCTCCTCCCACTAGTCGGCGTCACTTCCTGAAGCCTGGTCTTTGCCCTCAAGACCTTCGCTTCATGGCAGAACTCCTCTACAGTAAGTCTCCAGCAGGTGGCGTCATTCCAATCGTTACACTCCCTTTAATTCTGTGGAGAAAGATTTTCACACATCATTCAGGAGCCCAGAAAGGAGACACATCTCTACAATCACTTTAGTGCCTTATGATAAATACATCAACTGAGCTAGAGGGAACTACAGCCCCCACTTGAGAGTTGGGGAAACTTATTTTTTTTTTGATGGGGCAATGGTGGTTAAGTGACTTGCCCAGGGTCACACAGCTAGTAAGTGTCAAATGTCTGATTGCCAGATTTGAACTCAGGTACTCCTGAATCCAGGGGCCGGTACTTTATCCACTGCGCCACCTAGCTGCCCCCGAGAGTTGGGGAACTTATTATGATGTTCCTAAAGTATAATCTAGCCACGTCAAAATCCAGTTCCCAGGTACTTTGTGTCCCATGTGGAGTCACTTAACCTTCATCTACCTCAGTTTCCTTAAGTATAAAATGGGGGGTAATTACAGCACCTATCTCCTTGTGTTGTTGTGAGACTGGTATTATAATTAACTCCACCATTTTAAAATTAAGGAAACTGAGGCAGACAGGTTAAGTTGCTATAAGGATCAAATTAGATATGTTATAAAAAGTGCCTGGCACATAGTAGGTTATTGTCGTGGCCTTTGTTCTTTAGGTAGGTACTTAAGAAATGTTAGTTATTTCCTTCCTCCCCTACTTGCCTCTCAGGAATGTACATATGGGAGGGCTCTTAAAGATCACCTCAGGAGCACCATGATATTGTGGGAAAAGAGAGAAAATTGAATTGGCAGTCAAGAAAAATCTGGGTTTGAGTCTTGGCACCGTCACTGATTGTGTGACCTTGGGCAAGTCATTTACCCTAGCTCAGCTTAGCTCTCTACCTGTAAAATGAGGGTGTTGATTCATACCAGTAGGGTGAAACTCAAATAGAAACTGGGGACCACTAAACCAATACATAAGAATCCCTGTGAACCACACATTGACTTAGAAAACCACATATTAACATTATCTATGTTTTATTTTAGTTTTATTTTGCTAAAGATTTCCCAATTATGATTTAATCTGGTTTGGTCCGCACTTAGGAATATTGTGAGCTAAGTATTTGTTACCTCTGATCTAAATGTTCTTTAAAGTTATCAAAACTCTTAATAACCCGTGATAGTTCATTTTGCAGAGGAGGAAATAGAGGCCCAGAGAAATAAAGGGATGTCTCCTGAACTCTCCTCAGGGAGAACATTAGCATTAACAACAGCATAAGGAACTCCTACTCATTCAGTTCCTACTAACTCATCTCTGCCATAGTCACATAGCTAATAAATCTCAGAGATAGGATTTGAATCCAGGTTTCTCAGATTTCAAGGCCACTATTCTATCCACTGTCAGACTTCCTCTATAAACATAACATTAGCGTCTTAAAACCAATTATATATTAATTATTCCTTGCTCCCTCCCTTATTCCCAAGTCCATAAATTATTTTGGAGAGCATGGAGATTTCTTTTCTTTTTCTTTTTTGCATGGAGCAATGAAGGTTAAGTGACTTGCCCAGGGTCACACAGCTAGTAAGTCTCAAGTTTCTGAGGCCAGATTTGAACTCCGGTACTCCTGAATCCAGGGCCAGTGCCTTTATACATTGCACTACCTAGCTGCCCCCGAGCACGGAGATTTCTAATGAATCATTCTCTCTGGGGGAGCCTGAGGTTAGGGGGTTGAGTTTCACTGGCTTTTGTATCCCTTATGGCAATTAGCATACACAGTACTACTCATATTTAAGTAAATGTAGATTGAATGAGCCTTCTCCTGAGTTCTTTGTCTCTGGGGGAAGTAATATCTATGCCCTTTTAGGCCCCCATCCCTTCTGCAAGCTATTTAGACTTTCTCAGCTTCAGTTTTCCTCATCCTAAAAATGAAGGGATTGGACTCTGTGGCTTCTAAGGTCCCCTCTAGCTCTAAATCTCTGATCTATCCCAGGACTCTCAAAGATAGGTTTATTGAAGGCAATAGTTGTCAGAAGACTTGGGTTTGATTCTCATTTTATGATCTACTGCCCCTGGGGCCTTGGTCAAGACCTCAGTTTCCTCTTGTGTCATATAAGGGGTCATCTCCTATCACCATTCCCGCCGTGAATCCCCATGCCCTAGCACAATGTTCTTTATTAGCAAGTAGGTGGATATATGAAGGAATAGACTATATATGGAGGTCTACATAGCTATAATCCACGGTAAGTGTGGGGTGGAGAAGGTTTGTTTTTATTGAAAACAAACATATGTAACCCAGCTTTTTAGCCAAGCCTGGCGCATTTGGCATGAGACTCTCCTAATTGGTGGTTTTTTTTTCCCCAGCCTTTGAGGAGGTGAGTGTCCATTATATCTCTCTATATGCTCATTAGAAAAATGAAACTAACTCTCTGCTAGGCATTGGTGGTTGTCGAGAATAGTCTTGATAAGGTCCCCACCATTCCATGGGGCTATTTTGTAAAACAGGCAAATTGCCCTGCTCTCAACAACTTTGTATGAAACTTTCCATTTGTCAGCTAACTTATGAGTCCCTGGAATGCTAAGGTTTCTCACAGAACTCATCTCTATGTTGAAGGCCTTGAAAATGTTTTTTTAGTTTCATAGCATCTTTTGTTTTGGTCACAGCTCTTTTGAGCTAAAGGAAGTTGGTGGGCTTTCTATCAGTTGTTTCCCTCTCCCATGATTGGTGTTGGTCCTGGTGAACGTCTCAAACCATGCATGGGCTTTCTTGAAGAATATAAAGATTCTCTCTCCAAGGCTCCTGTACTGTCTGTCTTTTGGATCTCATGGAGACATGCAATGATGTGTCAGTATTCTCTCCACCAACTGAAGGAGTCTCATGCAGAATGTCCCAGGCTTGGTTAGAAACCTAGACAAATGCTGTCATTTTCTATCAACAAACAAAAGGTTCCCGATTCTCTACCATCAGCTCTGGAAGGTTTTAATGAGCTTTTTTTTTAAGGTCTCATATATGATATTGACTACAAACCAAGTCTGTTTTCTGAGGCCCAGCCTGATTGAGTATAGAGAATCTCCCCAGTAGGTTGACCATTTGGTGATGAATTCTATGGCTATGGCAACCTAGAAAACAAAGAAAAATACAATATGGTCCTTAGTTCCCTATGGCTGCCTCTTCAGTGATGGAGGTGGAGAGTTCTAAGAATAGTATTTAGGACCAGGAGATTCTTCTTTTCTACACACACACACACACACACATACATATATGTATGTATACACATTCATTTATTCATCTATTTATTTATTCAGTTATTCATTCATTCATTTACTCATCCATCCATCATCTATTTATCTATCTGGTTGTTTGTTTATTTATTTTTGCAGGGCAATGAGGGTTAAGTGACTTGCCCAGGGTCACACAGCTATTAAGTGTTAAGTGTCAAGTTCTCTAAGGCTGGATTTGAACTCAGATCCTCCTAAATCCAGGGCCAGTGTTTTATCCACTGTGCCACCTAGCTGCCCCTGGACCAGGAGATTCTTAGCTTTTTGCAGGGGTGGGTTACATGGACCCTTTTCACATACAGGTGAAATATGAGGATCCATTTTCATAATAACATTTTTAAATGCATAAAATGAAATATACATGATCATAAAGGAAACCAATTATATTGCGGTAAGTGCAGTGACCACATTTTCCTCCATACAAGTTCACAGACCCCCTGAAATCTATCTATATACCCTTTGAGGATCCATTAATGTTGGGTTAAGAGCTCTTAATTTTAGGCCATCTCTAAACTTTAACAGTTGTTACTCTACAATGTGAGCTCTCTATCCAATGACCAATGAGCTGATGGGCTGTAGGATTTGAATCTTTTCCTCTTGGCATTTTCTTTTATAAATCAAAACCAAAGACAGAAGCTGTGCTAAATGGAAAGGTAGCTGATGGATACTCCCCGGAGAGGCAAGGAAAGGAATGAGTAGAATGAATTTTATTATACACTCAATAGCAACTTTTTTTTTCCTATGGGACACTAAATCAATCTTCTATTGTAGTGCTCATGATAAGAAGAGCTAGGACTTATACAGTACTTTAAAGTTCACAAAGTACTTTACATATATTATCTCATTTGATCCTCATAACAACCCTAGAGGTGGGTTCCACTGTTATCCCCATTTTACAGATGAAAAAACTGAGACTAAAAACCACACAGCAAGTAAGTGCCCGAGGCAGGATTTGATTGCAAACTCAGCACTCTATTTATTGTGTCACTGAGCTGACAAATATTAGCAAAAAGAACACCCTGAAAATAATTGTAGCTTATGCAGTAACAATGATAGCAGAGGATTAAAAGGTAGGGAAATTATTCAGCACTCTCCTAATCGAATCAACATACAGTCAGATAATTAGTGACTTCAGTGGAAAAGTGGCTGATGGGTGAGGATGGTAAGAAATATATCAGGATCCGGAAGAAGGAATGGAAGAGGCCAAAGATTGGTAGATAACAGAGAAACTTCTTTCTCTCCTCTGCAATGTCACTGTCCCCATTCAGGCCTTTATCATTTGCCGTCCTGCACTATTGAAATAGCCTGCTAGCTGAGTTCTCTGCCTCAGGTTTCTCTCTACTCCAATCCGCCTTCCATTTAGCTATCAATATGATCTTCCCCAAGCCCAAATCCACACCCTTCCTTCCCCACCACTATTTTTTAACTTAAAAAACAAACAAATAAAACCCAAACCAAAAAAACCTCTTGCAAGAGTGACTCTTAGTCAAACAAAACAAATTTCTATGTTGACCATGTCTAAAAATTGTATGTCTTATAATGCATCTTGAGTCCATCACCTGTCAGGAGGTGAGTAGCATGCTTTTAGCTTTGGTCCTCTGGCTGGTCCCTACAATGATCAGAGCTCTTATGTGTTTCAAAATTGTCTAATATGGAACTATGTTTTGCATGATTGCACATGTATAACCTATATCAAATTGCTTACCATTTTAGGAAGAGGGGAGGTAAGAAGAAGGGAGAAAATTTGGAACTCAAAAGTTGTTGTGTTTTTTTTTTAACGAATGTTAAAAATTGTCTTTACATGTAGTTAGGAAAAACAAAATGTCGAAAAAGGGAAAAAATTGCTTGTCATTGCAATGTTATTGTAGAAATTATTTTCATGGTTCTCACTTCAATCTGTATCCATTCATTCTTCCCGGCTTTCACTAAAACTATCCCTTTGTCATCTCTTATGGTACAGTAGTGTTCTATTATGCTCATATACCAGAATTTGTTTAGCTGCTCCCCAGTTGATCAACATCCCTTTGATTTCTAATTGTTTATCCCTCCAACCATTAATTGCCCTCACTAAGACTATAAATCTCAATGGAGTTACCAATATATATTTGTGAAGGGTATTTCCATGCTGGGATTTCCCAATACTGCTAACAGCACAGTTCTGTAGCCAAAAAGTCAAGACCAGACATACCACTAGAATTGAGAGATAGAGCAATATGGGCAGACTCTCTGGATGAACAGAGTTGTAGACATTACAGCTGGAGGGGGATGAGGAAGACACAGGGAGAACAGAGCCTCTGGAACTGCACATTTAAAAAGTGGTTGCAAAATTTAAAAGGAGCACAGGACCTGGCATATAGTAGGTACTTAATAAATGTTTCCTGACTGACTGGAGCAGTGAAGTCTGAGTACAGTTGATTAAAAGGTAGAGGTACAGTTTGGGCAAGAAAGAAGAGCATTTTACTTGGAAATGAGTTGGAATTCGAAATTATGTAACCTCATCACTTTGTGAGTCAGGAATCAGCAACACAGGACCTGGGAAAGAGCACGGAGGGGGGGGGGGGGTTGGAATTAAAAGACCTGGGCTCAGATTCCCTCTCTGCTCACTATTGGGTGACCTGGGGATTTTCTGAGCCCCAGTTTCCTCATCTATGAGGAGCAGACAAGCTCTATGGCCCCTTCTACTTCTCCATCTATAAACCCTATTATACCCTTGCAGTGGCCTTTTTAATCACAAGCAGAACTCAGCCCTCTTGTGCCAGTCTGGACTCGACTTCCCCCATAGGACAAAGTTGTAGCTTCCCTTTCTCCTCGGGTTAGAGAATGGGGGCACATAGAGGGGCCTGACTTTCTTCTGCCTTTCCCTCTCCTCAGCTGTATTTTGTTTCGCTTTGTCTCACTCTCCCCTTCCCCCCAGGCCCTCCCTCCACCTCTCTCCCTCTCTTTCTCTCCCCCTGTCTTGATAAGGATCTATTTGAAGCTTGTCCAGCCTAGGCTACGGATTTCCAGAGGAGCCACAGCTGGATCTCTAAAGGAGAAGGAAGGAAGACGACCCCCCCCCCCAGTCCTACCTCCCTGCCCCCCTCCCCCATCACCTCCTCCTAGGTATTGTCAGCTCATGGGCCTCCTGGAGCAGGTCAGATGAGCGAGAGCAGCGCCTCTCCCAGGACCCATTGCTCAGTATGTCTGTTCTTTCCCTTAGATTGAGCTCAGTGGGCTCCTGCTCACCCTGTCCAATTTTCAACATGTCCCCTGCTGGTCTCCAGCCCCAGGTCATTGGCCTCCCCACCTCTGGAAAAGCTGAACTGGGAGTGCTCCCCTGTGAGTTGCTGGAGTTCCGGAGCAGCTGTCCCTGGCTGGGGGTGGGGGTGGGGGGGAGCGTGGGGGGGTCCAGGAATGCTAGGGCTGAGGCTGGGTTGTCCCAGGACAGAGGCGGCTCTGAATTCTGGGAATGTTGTACAGGCTGGAGCCCATTAGGGGAGGGAGCCTGGCCGTTTATTAATCTCAGCCTTGTTCCCTGGGAGGGGCTGGGGGAAGGGATAGGGAGTGGGGCTCCAGTGCGGGGTGTCCGCCCCCAGCCTCAGACTCGACTAGCCTGGGCTCAGCAATATGGCAGAGTCATTTGGTTCTGGGGTGCTGGCACCTGGCACACGGCTTAGGCACATGTGTGTACAAGGCTGTTGATTTGCACGTGTGGGCAGGGTACAGAGTCACACGAGAGCAAGGAGCCATGTGTGCATGTGTTGAAGGGGAATATATGCGCCCCTATGGATGAGGAGCTGTGGGATGAAGGCAGTGTGCCATTCAGGAAAGGGAAAGGGGGTTCTCTCAAGCTCAGAGAGCTAACTGCACTAAAACCCTTTCCAGCAGGGCTACTTCCTGGGGATACTGGGCTCCCCCTCAAGGAGAGACCTGAGAGGTTCCTCCCAGCTCTGAGCTTCTATGTGAAGGCATTCTTCAACCTGGGAGTCACGAATTTGTTTTTTTCCCCTTATTATCTTTTTTTTTTTTTTAGTGAGACAATTGGGGTTAAGTGACTTGCTCAGGTCACACAGCTAGTAAGTGTTAAGTGTCTGAGGCTGGATTGAACTTATGTCTTTCTGACTCCAGGGCTGGTGCTCTATCCACTGCGCCCACCTAGCTGCCCCCTTTTATCTTTTTTTATTATTATTATTTTTTAGGCAATGGGAGTTAAGTGACTTGCCCATGGTCACACAGCTAGTAAGTGTCAAGTGTCTGAGGCCGGATTTGAACTCAGGTACTCTGAATCCAGGGCCGGTGCTTTAACCACTGCGCCATCTAGCTGCCCCCCCCTTTTATCTTAATAACTGTATTTTAGCATAATTGGTTTCCTTTATAACCCTATGTCTTTTGTTGATGTATTTAAAAACATTCTTCTGAGAAGGGCTAGATAGGCTTCACCAGAGTACCTAAGGGGTCTCTCTCTCTCTCTCGCTCTCTCTCTCTCTCTCTCTCTTCTCTCTCTCTCTCTCACCACACACACACACACACACACACACATCTAAGAACCTCTGTCCTAGGTACAAAGCCAGGGAGTTAGCTTCCTGTGGGATGTGTGTGTTGTTACCACTCTGATCAAGTCATCTCTGCTCCTGGTCCTTGGGCTCTCTGATGGACCTGAGGACTTCCCATACTATAGCCTCCAAAGTACCAGATGGTCAGATTCAGAAATATCTCTCTGCTTCAGCCCTCCCTCTCCCTGAAGTCTTCATTACCAGGAGACAAAGAGAAGGAAGGCCAGGGCCAAAGCCAAGGAGGCTTAGTGTAGAAAGGCATGTACCTGAGGTAAGTGAGTTTGGCCCCTTCAAGTCATCCCTAGAGGCCCCCAGCAAGGGAAGAAAGGGAGCCCTTCTCCGCCTCTGGTTGGTTGAGTTAATTCATCCTAAGAATGGTTCCAGCGAAATTTTGAGGGGAAATGGAGACAAGATGCACAGAACCAAAATAACCAGTTGGTGGTGGCAACCCCTGTGATCTAAAAATTGCTACTTGAGGGGAAGTAGAAGTCTGAGAATCCCCGATTCTGGTCTTTTTGTGATGTCAGAGTCTTGTCCAGGACCTGTGGGGTATGATTTCTTTTAGCCCTTGGTATACTATATCTCTGAGTCTTTTAATTTTAGAGAGTCATAGAATTTAGAGATGGGCAAGTACTTAGAGACCATTTCCAGGGATTTTTTTTTTTTTGCGGTACAGTGAGGGTTAAGTGACTTGCCCAGGGTCATACAGCTAGTAAACGTCAAGTGTCTGAGGCCAGATTTGAACTCAGGTCCTCCTGACACCAGGGCCATTGCTTTATCCATTGCACCACCTAGCTGCCAGGGATTTTTTTTTTTTTAGTGAGGCAATTGGGGTTAAGTGACTTGCCCAGGGTCACACAGCTAGTAAGTGTTAAGTGTCTGAGGCCGGATTTGAACTCAGGTACTCCTGACTCCAGGGTCAGTGCTCTATCCACTGTGCCATCTAGCTGCCCCAACTGCCAGGGATTCTAACATGGGGTCCATGAACTTGTGTGGGATAAATATTTGAGATAACTTTTAGTTCAATATAACTCATGCATTTAAAAACATTCTTCTGAGAAGGTGTCCAATGAAAAAAGTGCTCTAAGTCACTACTGATTAGATAAATGCAAATTAAATAACTCTGAGGTACCACCTCACACCAATTGGATTGGCTAATATGACAGAAAAGGAAAAGATAAACGTTGGAAGGGATGTGGGAAAATTGGGACACTAATGCACTGTGGTGAGTTTGTGAACTGATCCAACCATTCTGGAAAGCAATTTGGAACTTTGCCCCAAAGGGGCTTGTGCATACCTTTCAATCCATCAATTCCACTACTAGGTCTGTATCCCAAAGAGGAGAAAAAGGGAAATGTATCCAAAATGTACAAAAATTTTATAGCAGCTCTTTTTATGGTGGCAAAGAATTGGAAATTGAGGAATGCTCATCAATTGGGGAATGACTAAACAAGTTGTGATATATAATATTAATGGATTACTATTGTGCTATAAGAAATTATGAGCAATGATTTCAGAAAAACCTGGAAAGATTTACATGAACCGTTGCAAAGTGAAATAAGAACCAGGAGAACATTGTACAAAGTAACAAAAATATTGTAAGATGAACAAGTGTTAATGACTTAGCTGTTCTTAGCAATACAATGATCTAAGACAATCCCAAAAGATTTATGATGAAAAATGCTACCCATATACAGAGAAAGAACTGATTGAGGTGTGAATGCAGATCCAAGTATACTATTTTTCACATTTTAAAGTCTTTCTTCTTTTATAATATGACTAATATGGAGATATGTTTTACATGATTGCACATATATAATATCAGATTGCTTACGGTCTTAGGGAAGGGAGAGGTAAGGAAAGAAGAGAGAAAAAATTTGGAACTTAAAAATTTTTTAAATTGAACGTAAAAAATTGTCATTACATGTAATGGGAAAAATAAAATATCATTTTTTAAAAGAGGGACCACAGGCTTCGTCAGAATGCCCAAGGGTGCCATGACATACATGGGCAAACACACACACACACAGGTTGACAACCCTGTTCTAATTGAAAACTTTTATTATATAGAAGAGAAAAGTTGAGGCTCTGAGAGATAAAGTGATTGGTCCCAGAGGAACATGGTAAATAATTAGTGGCAGAATTTACACAGGTTCCTTACATAGTCAAAGGAATGGCATATCAGAGCAAGATTGCTGGGAGATCTATATAGATTAGAGTAGGCACAGTCCCTGCACTCAGGGCCTCCTGTTTAGACAATACAATACTTCACTTATCGTGAACATGATCTGTGATATTTGCCAAGGTGGGCACTTCCTCCAGACATCCTAAATCCTCTGGGACTGTGATCATACTTAAGATTGTTGAGACACAGGACTTCCTAACCTACACCCTCTCAGATCACCCTCTTAGATTTTAGCTGAGATGGACAATAAGCATACAATACCAATCTATCACTTGTCCTGTCTTGGATATCTCTGGCTCAGTAGGACCTACCAAAACTTTCACTTTTCCTCAAGAAACCAGAAGGTCATTCTAAGCCATTTTTGACTTAGTTTCCTTATCTGTAAAATGTGGATAATAACACCTAATTCACAGGGTGGTTGTGAAGATTAAAATGAGATATTTATTTCTTTTCCTTTTAAATATATTTTATTTTTTCCAATATATTGTGAAGATAATTTTTAACATTCATTTGGGGGTGGGGGTTGGGGCTGGGCAATGAAGGTTAAGTGACTTGCCCAGGGTCACACAGCCAATAAGTGTCAAGTAAGTGTCTGAGGCTGGATTTGAACTCAGGTCCTCCTGAATCCAGGGCCAGTGCTTTATCCACTGCGCCACCTAGCTGCCCCCTAACATTCTTGTGTGTGTGTGTGTGTGTGTGTGTGTGTGTGTGAGAGAGAGAGAGAGAGAGAGAGAGAGAGAGGGGCAATTGGGGTCAAGTGACTTGCCTAGGGTCACACAGCTAGCAAGTGTCAAGTGTCTGAGACCAGATTTGAACTCAGGTCCTCCTGACTCCAGGGTTGGTGCTCTTTCCACTGTGCCACCTAGCTACCCCCTAACATTCTCTTTTTTTGGTGTGTGTGTGAGGCAATTGGGGTTAAGTGACTTGCCTAGGGTTACATAGCTAGTAAGTGTAAAGTTTCTGAGGCCAAATTTGAACTCAGGTCCTCCTGACTCCAGGGTGGGTGCTCTTTCCACTGCGCCACCTAGCTGCCCCACGTTCAATTTTTTTAAAATAAATTTATTTATTTATTTAGTGAGGCAATTGGGGTTAAGTGACTTGCCCAGGGTCACACAGCCAGTAAGTGTCAAGTGTCTGAGGCTGGATTTGAACTCAGGTCCCCCCAACTCCAGGGCCGGTGTTCTATCCACTGCACCACCTAGCTGCCCCCATGTTCATTTTTTTGGGGGGGGGCAGGGCAATGGGGGTTAAGTGACTTGCCTAGGGTCACACAGCTAGTAAGTGTCAAGTGTCTGAGGCCAGATTTGAACTCAGGAACTCCTGAATCCAGGGCTGGTGCTTTATCCACTGTGCCACCTAGCTGCCCTCCACGTTCATTTTTTAAAATAAAATTTTGAGTTCCCAAATTTTCTCCCTCCCTCCCTCCCTTCTCTTCTCCCTTCCTAAGAGGGAAAGCAATTTGATATAGGTTATATATGTACAATCATGGAAAATATTTCTCCATATCTATATCATGTTGTGAAAGAAGAAACCGAACAAAAGGGAAAAACTATTAAAAAATAAAGTGAAAAGAATATGCTTCAATCTGCATTCAGATTCCATCAGTTCTTTCTCTAGATGTGGATAGCATCAAATGAGATATTTGTAAAGTGCTTGATGCTATATAAAATATTATTATTATTCTTACCATGAAAAGTACATTCAAGAATTATAAACAAAATCCTATGTGAGTTCTGACACTTGTTACTACAGGAGTGGGAGGTAGGGACAATGAAAGATCGATTTGGGAAGGCTTCCCTGAGGAGGTGGCATTTGAGTTAAAGAATATACAGAAATTCACTAAACTAATAGGGGTACTTTTCCTGTCCTCAGGAAGCTACCGATTGTCTGATGGAGGAAGATATAGTCCCTTCCCTCAGGGAGTCCGGAAGTTCCCAAGTCTGATGTGTAAGAGAACCAACACTAGGGACCTGGCCAAAGACAGAATAAGTAACAAATCTAAGGTATAGAGTAATGAATGAAATTCAGAGGTGAGGAAATAATGGTATTAAAGAAAGCTTCCTGGAAAGGTCCAGGGAGTTAATGAAGTTGGCTCCAGTTCCTGGAACGTTGCGGAGAAGAGCAACACCAACACCGCATCGCTCCCTGCTTTCCCCTTCAGCTCCCCTCCAACCAATCACCATCTTGCAGATATCTCTGGCCTTTTCAGCTCTTTTTTAAGAGTGTTCCTCTGAGAGTGGCCAGCTAGGTGGTGCAGTGGATAGAGCACCAGCCTTGGATTCACGAGTACCCGAATTCAATCTGCCTCAGACACTTGACACTTACTAGCTGTGTGACCCTAGCAAGTCACTTACCCCTTTGCCCCGCAAAAGAAGCGCCCTCCCCCCAAAAATTTTTTTTCTAATTAAAAAAATTTTTTAAAGAGGTGTTCCTCTGACTCTACCTCCCCCACCCCACAATTTCTATTTCCTCCGTGCCCCGCCTATTCCCATCTGAGCTCCACATGGCCTCCCTTGTAGGCAGGTGGTTCCAATCAGCTGCTTGGGCAGAAGTGGAGACAGGATCCACCGAAGTGGACTGATAGGCCTGGAGGGGATTGAACAAGAAACCCTTGACTTAGGGAGCTCGGCTTATGTCAGCTTACCAAATCAGAGTCAGTGTCTAAAATTTATTCAGTAAACTGGAAGTCCTACTATGTGCAATGTCTCATGAGTGAACAAGACAGAATGGATTTAGGGGTGAGGCTGCCTCCAGTCTGCGGTGGGTCTGGTTCTCACATGCTGGGCTTGAGAGGGAGGGACAGGTTGAACTCTTGCTTCCCCTGTGCTAGAGGACAATGAGGACAATGAGGCTCAGGCTAAGAATCAGTTTCGAGTCTGCAGCTGCTGAATGTGTGGATGTGTGGGTGGAGATCGGTGTGAAGGCTGGGGAGGGGATGGATAAATGGGTTTGTCGAAAAGGCAGCAGAATGACACTCTCCTGAGAGCCATCCCAGAACAGGGGAGAGGGTAGAGTTCTCCAAGTGCCCCAAACAAGAAGCCAGACAAGGCCTGGTGTGGGGTGGGTAAGGGAGAGGAAAGTCAGGGAGGAAATCAAGGAGGTAAAAGAATTCAATGTTCTTCTCTCAGCTCAATTGCTTCCCTTTTCTGGGACTTTGCCCAACCTCAGCAGATAGCCTTGGGTTGAAAGGTCATTTGAGTTGAAAGGAACCTTAGAGGCCATCTTTGTCCACTATTTCACTTTACAGAATGGAAAACTGAGACTCAGAGAAGTCCAAGCAGGGACTTTTCCAAGGGGAGGGAACTTATTTAAGATTTCAACTCCCACAGTTAGCTTTTTTGTTTGTTTGCAGGGCAATGGGGGTTAAGTGACTTGCCAGGGTCACACAGCTAGTAAGTGTCAAGTGTCTGAGTTGGATTTGAACTCAGGTCCTCCTGAATCCAGGACCAATGCTTTATCCACTGCGACACCTAGACTGCCCCCCTCACAGTTAGCTTTTTAGCTGTGTAGATTTAGAACCTCTGTCTGCTTCAGTTTCCTTAACAGTAAAATGGGGATTTTAAAATGTTATTGTATTATTTTTCAGTTTGTTTTTGACTCTCTGTGACCCCATCTGGGACTTTTCTTGGTAAAGATACTGGAGTGATTTACCATTTCTTCTCCAGATCATTTTACAGATGAGGAACTGAGGCAAACAGGGTTAAGTGACTTACCCAGGGTCACACAGCTAGTAAGTATTTGAAGCCAGACTGGAACTCCTGAAGATGAGTCTTCTTGACTCCAGACCTTGACTCTATTGACTCTGCCACCTAGCTGCCCTAGGGACAATAATAGCCCCTATCTATAAACAATAAATGTTTATTGACTGACCGACTTACCTCTCAGTATTTTTGTGAGGATCAAATGAAGTAATATTTGTAAAGCATTTAGCACCATGCCTGGCACATAGTAGGCATTTAATAAGTGCTTGCTTCTTTCCTTCCTTTCTTTTTTTTTCTTTTTCTTTCTTTCCTTTTTTTTTTGTGGGGCAATGAGGGTTAAGTGACTTGCCCAGGGTCATACAGCTAGTAAGTTTCAAGTGTCTGAGGGAAGATTTGAACCTCCTGAAGCTAAGGCCAGTGCTTTATCCACTGTGCCACCTAGCTTCCCCCTTTCCTTCCTTTCTAGTAAATATCAGCTCCAAGATTTAAACACAGGTATCCTCAGACCCTCTTCTCTGAACCCAGCAAACTTTCTACTATACCAAGCTGAAATTTCACCCACACAACATCACTCATACAAGGTCACACACTTTCACTAAAACCTCCTCTTCCCCCCAATTCCATATTACACTTTACATATGTGTTCCAGAACAGTGGTCTCCAAACTCTCTTCATCGAACACCCCATTCTAAGACATTTTTGAGCATGCATTACAATCTATGTATATTTGCCCATTTAAAAATCATGGATGCATACTACTATATGAATAATTATGTAAAATAAAACAACACAAAAACATTAAAAGGATGAGATAAAGAACTAATAATATTTTATTTTAAATCAATGGAAAGCTAATGGAATTTATTGAGTGGGGAGTGACATGGTCAGACTTGTACTTTGGGAAAATCACTGGCAGCTGTGTAGAGGATAGATTGGAGAAAGGAGAGACTTGAGGCAGGGGGACCAATTAGGAGGCTATTGTAACATTGCTGGTAAGAGGTGATGAGTGCCTGGAGAGGTAACTGAGTGGGTAGGGAGAAGGGGGTAGATGTGAGAGAGATGTTGTGGAGGTAGAAATGACAAGATTTTGAAAGTGACTGGATATATGGGGTGAGAGAGGGAATCAGACACGGAGGCTTTGAGCTGGTGGTAACTGGAACAATGGTGTTTCCTTTAACAATAATATGGAATTGGGGGGCAGCTAGGTGGCGCAGTGGATAAAGCACTGGCCCTGGATTCAGGAGTACCTGAGTTCAAATCCGGCCTCAGACACTTGACACTTACTAGCTGTGTGACCCTGGGCAGGTCACTTAACCCCCATTGCCCCGCAAAACAAAAACAAAAAAACAATAATATGGAATTGGTCCTTAGTAATATTCGTCCTTTTTGAAAACAAAGGTCAAACAACAATAGGGAATTAGAGAAACTTGGGAGGTAGAACGGCTTGGGAGCAGGAGTGGGCAGGTGGGGTGGAGGTGGGGAAGATAGTGAGTTCCATTTTTGACATGTTCGGTTTGAGATGCCTACAGGCAATATAGTTCAGAATGTCTAATAAGCTGTTAGTGTATGGTATTGGAGGGGAAATAAACATTTATTCAGTACCTATTATATGCCAGGCACTATCTAAATGATTTACAAATGTCTGATTTGATCCTTACAACAACCCTGGCACATGGGTGCTCTTTTTATCCCCATTTGACTGTTGAGGAAACAGGCAGACAGAGATCAAGTGACTTACCTAGGGTCCCACAGCTAGTAAAGTTCTACGGTCTAGATTTGAACTAAGGTCTTCCAGATTCCAGGCTGGGTGCTCAACCTTGAAGTTCAAGAGTGAGATTAGGAGGCAGCTAGGTGGTGCAATGGATAGAGCACCGGCCCTGGAGTCAGGAGGACCTGAGTTCAAATCTGGCCTCAGACACTTAATGTTTACTAGCTGTGTGAACCTAGGCAAGTCACTTAACCCCAACTTCCTCACCAAAAAAAAATAAATAAATAAAATAAAAAAACAAAAAAGAGTGAGATTAGAGGAGTAGCTAGGTGGCACAGTGGATAAAGCACCAGCCCTGGATTCAGGAGGACCTGAGTTCAAATTCAACCTCAGATACTTGACACTAGCTGTGTGACCCTGGGCAAGTCACTTAACCCTCATTGCCCTGCAAAACAAACAAATAAATAAATAAATGGATGGATGAATAGATAAAAATAATTTTTTTTAAAAAAAGATTGAGGGGCAGCTAGATGGCGCAGTGGATAGAGCACTGGCCCTGGAGTCAGGAGTACCTGAGTTCAAATCCGGCCTCAGACACTTAACACACACTTACTAGCTGTGTGACCCTGGGCAAGTCATTTAACCCCAATTGCCTCACTAAAAAAAAAAAAAAGATTGAGATTAGAATTGGATATATCAATCAGGAAGTCATCTGTAGAGGAAAAATAAAAACCCATTAGAATGGATGGGGGTCACTGAGTGAGAACATAGGGAGAAAAGAGAAGAGGGCCCAAGATGGAGCTTTAGGGTACATCCATAGTTAGAGCACATGATATTGATGAAGATCCTACCCAGGAGTCTGAGAATGGATCAGATACATAGAGAAAGAACCAAGAATGGGGAGCATGATGACTGTGCAAAGAGGAAAGAGTATATATCCAGGAAGAGAGGGTGATCCATGGTGTCCAAGGTTGCAGAGAGGTCAAAAGGGATAAGGGTGGAGAAAAAGACACCAGATTTTACAACTAAGGACGCACTGGTAACTCTGGACAGAGCAGTTTTAGCTGAGTGATGAGGTAAGTACAACAAAGAGGTTGAGTACCAGGAAGACTGGAAAGATGGTGAGGCCGTCTAAAGAGATAGAACCTTTCTTGAAGAATGGTCAGTTTTGGTGGGAGGGGAGGAGGGTATCAGGGAAGATAATACAGGGTGTCCCAAAAGTCTTAGGGCAGATTTAAACTTTAATAGCTTCATGTGTAATTGTAATCCTTCCACATCCCTGCTTATCTTGTGTTACTTTCCCAGCAAAAAATGAAAATGTGTGTGTGTGTGTGTGTGCACGCATGCATGCATGCATACACACCTCACTCTTCAGCCCTAGGCCCAATGGGGTACCTGCTGAGGTTATCTGAGCTAATCTGAGGTAATCTGGGAGGCAGGATATATGTGTGTGTGTGTGTGTGTGTATGTGTATACTACCAATTGGAGGGTAGGAGGATGGGTCACAGTCCCTCTCTTTCTGAAGGGCTTGTCTCCAACGAAACTACATTATCTACCCCCTTCACCCAACCCACCCCCTTCAGCAGCTGACCTTTGGGTTTTCTAGGCATCAGTCCCTCATGCTGATTATAACCTAGTAATGGATCTAGGTACTGATCCCTAGCATCTGTGCAAGGAAATTTTCTCCCTGTCCCCTTCTCCTATACTGCCTCCCATATATGTAATATATAATATAATATATAGTTATATAACAGGTAAATTAAATAATAATAATTCACTGTTATTGTATAAATATTAATATCTAAATACCACATTTATAGAAAATGTTAATACAAAAATAACAATCCATAATTTGGTGAGTTGGCTCATAAGAATTAAAATATAATTATATATTATGTCGAATATATTATATATGATAATGGAATAATATAATATATCAGCCACACACATACTACATACAGGCTATAGTACTTTCTTCTAGGTTATCTCATTGCCTGCCAAAGGCTTCCCCTCCACAAGTAGACATCAAGGGCATCAGGAGGAAGACATCATCACCCCCTTGTTAGTGGGAAAGAAAGAGTCACTTAGAATGAGTAGGCATGGTAGGCCACAATCATATCACATCAGATTACATTATTCCCACCCACCCCCGCCCCGCAAATACACCTGTTTTCTGAACTTTTCATATTCTGTCAATCCTTTGGCGCATCTCAGTTTGTCAATCTCCTTGTTATACTATGTTTATCATTGACCTTAACAATGTCTCTTAACAGGAACTGTCTCTTCAAAGTTGCCAATAATTAAGAAATAGACAACAAAACTATATTAGTAGGGGACCTCAAACTCCCTCTCTCAGAACTAAATAAATCTAACCACAAAATTAATAAGAAAGAAGTTAAGGAGCTGAATAGAATATTAGAAAAATTAAATGTGATACACCTCTGGAGAAAACTGAATGGGGATAGAAAGGAATATACCTTTTTCTCAGTAGTACATGGCACTTACACAAAAATTTATGCTCTCCACATCCAGAAAAAGAACTGTGGAATCTGAATGCAGATTGTTGGTTTTTTAGTTGTTATTTCTTCTTTCTTGTGTTTTTTTCTTTTTGTTCTGATTCTTCTCTCACAACATGACTAATGTGGAAATATGTTTAACATGTATGTAATTTATAACCTATATCAGATTGCTTGTGAACTTCAGGAAGGGGTAGGTAGGGGAGGGTGGGAAAAATTTGGAACTCAAAATCTTACAAAAAATGAATATTGAAAACTATCTTTATGTGTACTTGGAAAAAATAATAAAAAAGAAACATGTAATCAACTAAATTTTAAAGGAAAAAACAAAGTTGGCAATAATCTCTTTTTTTCTGGGTAATTTAATAATTTATTAATAAGGTCAACATGTTTATTAACAAAAGGATGGTCCTTTGGCCCTCCCTCTTAGGCCAAAGACCCCTAATGGCTGTGGGCTCACAGTTTAAATGCCTTTGGAAGAGTAGTTGTTCCTGAGGGGTGGCAATGAACTATGATTGGTTGACAATTCATGAGAAAATGAATATTATAATGATCTCTTGACTGTAAAATCTAATGGCCTTTCCTCAATCTTTTTTTACCTCTTTGCAACATTTGATACTGTTGACAACCCTGTCCTCCTGGATACTCTTTCCTCTTTGGGCTGTCCTGTTTTCTTCCTCCTCTCTGGCCATTCCTTTTCAGTCTCCTTTGCCTGATCATTATCCATAGCATATCCCTTAACAGTGAGTGCCTCCCAAAGCTTTGTCTTAGGATCTCTTCCTTAATCTTCCCCCCACCAAGTACTCTTCAATCTAGTGATATGGGCCTCCTTGCTGATCCTTAAATGTGGCGCCCCATCTCCTGACACTGGATATTGTCATTGCTTGTACTCCATGCTTGGAACACTCTCCATACTATTTCTACTGCTTCCTTACTTCCCTGGTTCCCTTCAAGTCTCAGATAACTTCCTACCTTCCACAAAAAATCTTTCCCAGTATTCCTTGATCTTAGTGCCTTCCTTCTGAGATTATCTTCAATTCATCCTGTATATATTTTGTTTGTACATAGTTATTTGCCTGTCATCCCCTTCATTAGATTGTAAGCTCCTTGAGGGCAGGTGTAATGGAATGTATTAAATTTGATCATTGACAATGCTATGCTAAGGTTTAGTAAAAAAATCCAGCAATTCAAACAGTTAAAGAAGGAGATCCAGCTTCCTCCTGATGACATTTTACCACTGCAAGAAAACAAGAGAACTGAGAAAAGACTTCCAAAGACTTAATTATTTTTTACTGTTCCTAGAAGAAACAAAGGGGGGAATGTGATGAAATAATGGGATTTAGCAGATACTCAAAGACCCACCTGGAGATTAATCTATACTGATTGAATCAAGTGAGAGTGATTGGCTGCTGATTAAGCCTACTTGAAGTTAATTGGATTGTAATCACACCTGGCTATCCCTTAAGAAGGTATTGTTCTCAGAAACTAGACTGTGAACTCAATTTGAGAACATCTTCAAAGCCAATGGATTTGGATGACGCCAACCAATCACCTTGAAGCAGTGTAAGGACCGCCTCTGTTCCAGATCTATAAAAAAGCTTCCACAAACAGCTTGCTGGAGTGTTCCTGATTAAAGCAGGCTCGTGGAGGAGGACTTCAGGAAGAACCCAACCAGGCTGGAACTCTAGGCTAGACTAGAGTTGAAGCTTCTGATTTAAGGCGACCGCAATTTAGATTTTAAACATCACACAGGGACTGGTTTTTTTGCCTTTTCTTTGTTTCCCCAGCACTTATAACAGTGCCTGACACATAGTAGGCACTCAATAAATACTTGTTAATTTGATTCTTTTATTGCTTCATTTCCTTACTCAATGATCTCATCAGCTCCCATGAGCCATTCAACATTTCCATCATGGTAATTTCTGGATCTATACATCCAGCCTCTGTTTCCCTCCTGAGCTCATTTTCATAAATGTTTTATCTATCTGTCTGTCTGTCTATCTATTTATCTATCTCGATAACTACCTATTAGTTATTTCAAACTGAATAACCATAGACATCTCAAGATCAATATGTCCCAAACTAAACTCATTATCTTTTCTTTCTTTCTTTCTTTCTTTCTTTCTTTCTTTCTTTCTTTCTTTCTTTCTTTCTTTCTTTCTTTCTTTCTTTCTTTCTTTCTTTCTTTCTTTCTTTCTTTCTTTCTTTCTTTCTTTCTTTCTTTCTTTCTTTCTTTCTTCTTTCTTCTTCTTTCTTTCTTTCTTTCTTTCTTTCTTTCTTTCTTTCTTTCTTTCTTCCTTCCTTCCTTCCTTCCTTCCTTCCTTCCTTTCTTTTTTTTTTTTGGTCGGGGCAACAGGGTTAAGTGATTTGCCCAGGGTCACACAGCTAGTAAGTGTCAAGTGTCTAAGACCGGATTTGAACTCAGGTCCTCCTGAATCCAGGGCCAGTGCTCTATCCACTGCACACCTAGCTGCCCCCTAAACTCATTATCTTTTCCCCCAAACCCATCCCTTTTTGGAGAACATTTCCATCTTTCCAGTCACTTAGGTTCACAACCATGGTGATATCCTTGATTTCTCACTATTGAACCCCATATCCAATCACTTGTCAAATCTTGTCCTTTCTACCTCCATGACATCTCTATGCACCTAATTCTCTTTCCTCACACAGCCACCCCCTGCCTCTCATCACCTGCAAGATTTCACAGCCTTCTAAGAGACTACCCTCAAGTCTCTCCCCCGAGCTGTATCTGTCCTCTACTTAAATGCCAAAGTGATTTTTCATGAAGATTGAGTCTGACCATGTCATTCCCCTACTCAGTCATATCTAAGGGCTTCCCTCTTGACTCTAAGATCAAATATTATTTTCAACCTTTACATCACCCTTAAATTTTGTTTTCTATAAGTTTTAGAATGCACATAGTTATTAATGTAGTAGAATATAAATATAATTACCCCTTTGGGTGGTACCTCAATAAGACAGGTCACTGTGCTGCAATAATCACACTGCATATTCATGACATTGAAAGAGGCATGATTCCTAATTATTAGAAAGAAACTGAAGGGCAGCTAGGGTGGCACAGTGGATAGAGCACCTGCCCTGGGAGTCAGGAGTACCTGAGTTCAAATCCGACCTCAGACACTTAACACTTACTAGTTGTGTGACCCTGGGCAAGTCACTTAACCCAATTGCCTCACTAAAAAAAAAATTTTTTAAAGAAAGCTGAGTGAAATGTTATATCCCTTCATTTAAAGGACTCAACTGAACTAAGTTTCACATACTTTGGAAGCAGGAAGCATATAGAGAAAGGAGCTCCAGGGAAGTATGCAGAAAGAAAAAAAGATTTTTTTTTTTTGCAGGGCAATGAGGGTTAAGTGACTTGACCAGGGTCATACAGCTAGTAAGTGTCAAGTGTCTGAGGCTGGATTGAACTCAGGTCCTCCTGAATCCAGGGTCAGTGCTTGATCCACTGCACCACCTAGCTACCAGAGAAAAAGATGTTAAAAGACAGGTATATAAGCCAAATGCATTGTCACATCATGCCCCTGAACTTGCCTACATTTTAGAGACTGCTGAGAATGGGACTTCCTTTGGGTGAGATCATTCCTCTCTCCTTGATTGATGGAGATCATATCTCACTACCAGCTACTGAGTTCACTCCACTCTTGTGGATTTGGGGCTGCTTTATCAAACTTCTCTGATTTCTGTTTGCTGTTTTTCTTTTTTTTTTTTTTTTTGTGAGTCAATTGGGTTAAGTGACCTTGCCCAGGGTCACACAGCTAGTAAGTGTCAAGGGTCTGAGGCCGGATTTGAACTCAGGTCCTCCTGAATCCAGGGCCGGTGCTCTATCCACTGCACCACCTAGCTGCCCATCTGTTTGCTGTTTTGCTGATATAAATGGGCTTAGCTCGCTATTTGTGATTTGTGATAGGCTGATGGTAGGAAGGGGGCTAGCTAAGCTGCACGGTGGAAACTAAGGGTCAACTTCACATTAAGAGTGATGGGGGGGGGCAGCTAGGTGGTGCAGTGGATAAAAGTACTGGCCCTGGATTCAGTAGGACTGAGTTCAAATCCAGCTCAGGACACTTGACACGTACTAGCTGTATGACCCTGGCAAGTCACTTAACCCTCAATGCTCTACAAAAAAAAAAAAAAGAAAGAAAGAGTGGTGAGGGATAGTGCCTCTTTCATCCTGAACTTCATACCATAGATTAGGTAGATAATTTGAGGTGTGGTGATAGATGTCATCTAGCCCAATACCCCTTTTGGAGATAAGGAAACCAAGACCCTTTCCCTCACTCCCCTTAAGGCAGAAATTTATGCCTCCTTCAGACAGGAGTGGGCCACATACCAGGGATATTTCCATGCCACTTGTGAGCCAACCATCACACACACATACACACATATATGTGTGTATATACATATACCACAACATACATATAAATATATGCACCCCTAGAATAAAAGATTTTAACACATTCCCCAATATATGTATATTTATCAATCCATAAATAACTTTTCAATAAATAAATAATTTATGATTAATACATGTAAGCTATATTGTGAGGCTAATATATATTATATTACATATGTAATTATGTTACCATCAATTGACTAGATAACTATATAAATCTAATCTCTATATGTTAGAAACTCCATACATATCTATATATTCTATATTCTATATACTTGTATATAGAATATTCAATTGATAAGATATATCTACTCAATATATAATACATAATATATTAGTACCCCCCCACACACATCTATTTTACCTCCATAGAATTTTGGGTCACTAGGTCGTATAATGGATAGAAACCAAGTCTAGAGTCAGAAAGACCTGATTCAAAAAGACTTCAAATACTATTGTATACCCTGGACAAGTCACTTAACCCTGTTTGTTTGCTTCAGTTTCCTCATCTGTAGATGAGTTGGAGAAGGAAAATGGCGAACCTCTCTCCAGCATCTCTGCCAAGGAAACCCCAAATTGGGTCACAAAGAGTCAGACACAACTGAAAAATGACTATGAATTAATATAAATATATTATATTTATATATAAATATAAATATTATATTATATTAATATTTTACATAAATTATATATAAATTATATATTATATTATATTATATTATATATTTTATATAAATATATAAATATAAATGGGGGACACGTTAAACAGTCTTTTATGCTGGGTATAGGATCAAAGAAGTTTAAAGGCTACTGTTAAGAAGCAGTTTAATATTCTCCTCTAATACACATCCATATTCACTCCCCCTACCCATATAAATGTACACATACATGACAACATGGACTTGCACATAGTTAAAAATAAATATCTACGTCCCCAGTTGTAAAGCACCACATACAACACATATAATCCCTACATAATTGCCTAAAAATGTACATGCTCACATACACACATACACATGTGCATATAAATGTATACATTTATCCTTTGTTCCGCTATGTCCTGTGTCAAGCAACATTTACTGAAACCTAGCCCTCTCCTCCACATATACATACCTGGCACTGAAATGATCTTATTTCCCATTTCTCACCATTGCCTGGTCATGCCCATACTCTACCCTGTCCATCATTTCTACCCTCTCTCCACCAGGAAATTGAGATTCTATTTATGGAACTACTCTAAGCCTTGATAGGCTAGTTTGGACCTTATCTTACTAGGATCCAGGCCTCCACAGAAGTTCCAGTCCATATCCATGCCTTGTCAATGCTTATCTCTTTCAACTATCTCTAGCACTCCTTTTCGCTCACTTTTTAAAAATTAATAGTATTTTTTCTCAATTAAATGTAAGGATAGTTTTCAACATCCATTTTATAAGATTTTGAGTTTCAAATTTCCTACTTCCCTCCTTCCCTTCCTCTCTCTCCAAAGACAGCAAGCAATCTGATAATAGGTTGTACAGTACAATTATGTTAAACATATTTCTACATTAGTCATGTTGTAAAAGAAAAAATCAGAACAAAAGAGAAAAACCACAAGAAGAAACAAAAAAACGAAAAAAGTGAAAATGTATGTCTCAATCTACATTCAGATTCCATAGTTCTTTCTCTGGATGTGAGGAGCGATTTCCATCATGAGTCTTCTGGAATTGTCTTGGATCATTGTATTGCTGAGAAGAGCTAAATCTTTCACAGTTGATCACCACACAATGTTGCTGTTATGTGTACAATGTTCTCCTTCCTCACTTCCCTCAGCATCAGTCCACTTAAATCTTTCCAGGTTTTCCTGAAATCTGCCTGCTCATCATTTCTTACAGCACAATAGTATTCCATGACTTTCAAGTTGTGGTATATGAATGTCATGGAATATTATTGTGCTATAAGAAACAATGAACAGGCAGATTTCCACTCTCTTTTATGTGATCTTCCACAATTAGAATATTAGATCCTTGAGGACAGAAACTATCTTGGTTTATTATTTTTTTTTTTTAGTGAGGCAATTGGGGTTAAGTGACTTGCCCAAAGTCACACAGCTAGTAAGTGTTAAGTGTCTGAGGCCGCTTTGAACTCAGGGCTCCCTGACTCCATGACCAGTGCTCTATCCACTGTCCCACTTAGCTGCCCCTATTTTTTTTTTGATAAAAGTATTTTATTTTTTTCCAGTTACATGTAAAGATAGTTTTCAACATTTGTTTATATAAAATTTCCAATTTCAAATTTTTTCTCCCTCCCTCCCCCCCTGCCCTAGACAGCAGGTAATCATATATAGTTTATATATATATATATATATATATAACATTAAACATATTTCTGCATTAGTCATGTTATAAGAGAAGAATCAGAGCAATAAGGAAAAACCTCAAAATAGAAAAACAACAGCCTACAAAACAAAAGAAATAGTATTGTTCAATCAACATCCATACTCCACAGTTCTTTTTTTTTTTTTTTCTGGATTTGGAGATCCCCTTCCATCACAAGTCCCCTGGAACTCTCCTGTACCATTGCATTGGTGAGAAGAATCTAGTCCATCACAGTTGATCAACATACAATGTTGATGATACTGTGTACAATGTTCTTCTGGTTCTGCTCATCTCACTCATCATCAGTTCATGCAAGTCCTTCCAGGTTTCTCTGAACTCCTCCTGCTCATCGTTTCTTATTGTTTGTTTGTTTGTTTGTTTTTTTTGCGGGGCAATGGGGGTTAAGTGACTTGCCCAGGGTCACACAGCTAGTAAGTGTTAAGTGTCTGAGGCTGGATTTGAACTCAGATACTCCTGAATCCAGGGCCAGCGCTTTAACCACTGCGCCATCTAGCTGCAGCCCCCTGCTCATCGTTTCTTACAGCACAATAGAATTCCATTACATTTATATACCGACACTTGTTCAGCCATTCCCCAATTGATGGCAACGCCTTAATTCCAATTCCTTGCCACCACAAAAAGAGCAGCTATAAATATTGTTGGTACATGTGTGTCCTTTTCCCTTTTATTATGATCTCTTTGGGAAAAAGACCCAAAGTGGTATAACTATCTTGTTTTAATTTGTAGCTCCAGTATGAGCACACAGTAAAGACTTAATAAATTTTCTCTCTCTCTCTGTCTCTCTCTCCCTAAGTATGCACAACTCCCTTTTGCAAATCCCTTTCACACAACACCCTAAGGTGACTAGGCTACTAACAGATCCTTCTATGGTTTGACCACTAGACTGAAGACTTCCAGTTCAGGGTGGCATTGAAGTTCAGAGGTTAAAAATGGCTCCCCTGGGATCTGTTACTGCCACCTGTCCTCATGTGTAGACTAGGATCTCTCCTCCTTCTCTGCTCCTATATAGAATATCAGAGAGGAGGGGTAAATACCTGGGTATGTGTGAGGAGGTAGCCCAGGCAGGTGGGGGTGCAGGGGGGGCAATGAAAATAGAATGGAAAGATGAAGACCCCGGAGTAAAGGGAGAAGTAGGAGGGAAACTAGGAATGGAAGAGGGAAAGGAAGAGATGGCTGTGATGAGAAGAATCTGGAAAATCTGGAGAAGGGGAAGAGGAAGGACAAAGGTGGGCAGAGGGAGGAAGGTGGAACAGCAATTAAAGGGGGGGGGTGCTGCTCAAAGGAGCTGTGTTCCTTTTGTGATTTCCTTTGGCCTCCCTCTTCCTTACCTCCCCCTCACCCTTGTCCAGCTCCTTCCCCACCTCTTTTCTTTCTCCTCCCCTCTCAGTCCTGCTTTCTCTCCACCTTTCTCCCCTCCCTACTCCCATCAGGATCTGGGGCTGGTTTATTTTCCTTGGGAAGGCTTCCTGAAAGGGGAGACTGGTTTCCCTGACATATGAAAGTGTCTCAGACATCGTCTGACCCTTCCTGCTAAGTCCCAGCTCCAGGGGAGGGAGTGTGTTTGACATTCAGTCTCTCACACACATGTGGACATGCGAATACATAGCCTAACACATGTTACAAATGTCTACTCTTCCTAAGGATCTTACTTGTATCTGTGGCTTTCTATTAAACTTTCATACCTGGGAGCATGGATCCTCATACCTCACATGTAGAAAAAGAAAATATATACCTATATGGAGCCGACTCATTTACATAAATATATACCCTGTTTCCCAAACACACACACACACACACACACACACACACACACACACGCACACACACACACGGTGTGTGGGCAGTTTATTTTCAATTGAATTTTTCCTTTTTTTTTTTTTTAACAATATAGTTCATAGGAACAACACTCAGAAAGAGTGGTCCACACAAACACTCCTGTGGAAGGTGGCAGCGTGAATGTCTAATGTGGCCTGGAGCCATTGAACACTCTGTCTTCTTGGCCCTCATAGGGAGGCACAGAAAGGGTGGAAACGGGCACGAAGAAGCTGCTTTGGAGAGACCACCCATGGAGGTAGAGTGTGTCTTCCCTTCCTCCTCTGCTTGCTGGTGGGAGGTGGGATATCTGGATGGGAAATTGTGTCCTCGTGGGCCCTCTTGACTTGCGTCCCTCCTGGAGCCAGACAGCCCATCTGTCCTTCCGGAGAGGGTTCATAGAAATACAGAACCCCCTCCCTTATTTCTTGTGCACATCCTACCTACTAGTCCCAGGGAATAAGATACTTCCCACTTTTTTCTAGGACCTGAACGTAAAGCCCCCCCCCCCCCAGGGCTTGCAAGACTGTCCTTCACCAACAGAGGGTGGGAACCGGCATCTGTGAGAAGTGATGGAGAGTGAGTGTGGAGAGTGGGGTGGAGGAGGCGGTGGTGGAAGGGGAAGGATGGGGAAGATACTGGCAAACCTTCTGTGGATCCTTCTAACCCTTAACCTCCTCTCCCTTTAACAGGCCTACACGTTACTTAGTACCTCTGGCTCCTTACCCTCTCTGGGGCAGGGCCAGGGCCTGAGGAAGAGGATCTTCCCCCCCCCACCCATCCCAGTCCAAATTCTCCTCTGGCTCTCCCAGGGAAATGAGGCATTCTCAGACTCCCAGACAGAGGGAGGAAGCAAGGGAGGGGGGTGTTGGAGGGGGAAGGGGAGGAGTGGGGCCAGGGTTTGCACACAGGAGCCTTTGTGGGATTCCCAAGCGTCTTGGTGGAAACACTTCATATATCAAGTGTGTTTGTCCCTCCCCAGGGAAGAGGGGGAGGAGGAAAGAGAGGGGGCTGGGAGGATCTGCAGGGACCTGAAGCCTGAAATAGGAAACACCGTTGGTAACCTGAGCCCCCTGGCAGTGAGATTGGGGGTAGGGGTGAGTGGGAGGGAGAACCTTTCTCATGTAGTTGACCCCCACCCCCACCCCTGGTCTACAGGGTCTTTCTCTCAGAAGTCTTTGACTTCTCCTCTCCCCCCGATTCCAAGGTTTCCCCTTTCTATACCTAGTCGTCCTCCCAACTCCCTCTCTCACCCCCTCCTTCATCCATCTCTGCTCCCCCATCATTCCAAATTGCCGAGGCCTCCTTGGACCCCATTTCTTCTTCCCCCCAACTGGCCCCTCTCTGCTCCCTCATTTATCCTCACACCCTTGACGCACATCCTTCCTATCTTCTATTGCAGTATTTGTTCAGATATCTCATCTTGCCCCATTTTCCTAAATCCTGGTTTGTCTTCTCAATTCTTCCCCCTCCATCCATACCCCTTATGTGACTAGTTTCCTGAGCCACAATTTCAGAGTTGGGAGTCATCATCCCTGAGAGTACACTGATAGAAAAAGCCATTTGCTTCCAGACACCATATATGTTTGTGTTTAGGGCTGGGGGTTACAATAGGATACTGTGCTGGGCTTTACCAAAGAGCTGGGATAGGGCAGAGTCTGAGCATGGAAACAGGCATTCCTACACCACCTATCCTTTTTAATATTTTCTCTCTCTCTCTCTTTTTTTTTTTTTTGCAGGGCAATGAGGGTTAAGTGACTTGCCCAGGGTCACACAGCTAGTAAGTGTCAAGTGTCTGAGGCTGAATTTGAACTCAGGTCCTCCTGAATCCAGGGCCGGTACTTTATCCACTGCGCCACCTAGCTGCCTCCCCTTTTTAATATTTTGAGGGCCCAAGAATGCCAACATGAGAGGTCATTCACTAAGCACCAAGGTAGCACTGTGGATAGAGCGGCACTGGGCACAGAGTCAGAAAAATCTTGAGTTCAAATTCAGTCTCAGATACTTACTATCAAAGTGACTCTGGGCAAGTCACTTAACTTTCATTTGCCTCAGTTTCCTCAATTATAAAATGAGGATAATAATAGCACCTACCGGGGAAGCTAGGTGGCGCAGTGGATAAAGCACCGGCCCTGGATTCAGGAGGACCTGAGTTCAAATTCAGCCTCAGACACTTGACACTTACTAGCTGTGTGACCCTGGGCAAGTCACTTAACACCAATTGCCTCACCAAAAAAAAAAAAAGGAAAGAAAGAAAAAATAATAATAGCACCTACCTCCCAGGTTTGTTGTGAGGACCAAATTAAACAATACCTGCAAAGCACTTGGTACCATGCAGGAAACAAAGTAATCACTATACACATGAAATTAAATTATTAGTAGTATTCACTGCCTAGCACTCAGGGGACACCTCTCAGGCATCCTCAACATTTATGGTTAGGCATAATTTGAGAGTGGATGGTGGAAGATGCCGTATCCCCATTCACATAGGAAGTTTGGACTTTTAACTGGAAGGAGGGCACAGTGCAGCAGGTTTGGATTTTTTTTCCAAGGTCCCCCTAATCCACTGCACAAGCACACCTTATTTTATTGTGCTTTGTAGATACTGCTTTTTGTTTGTTTTAAATGGAAGGTTTGTGGCAACCATGTATAGAGAAAATCTGTTGGTGCCATTTTTTCCCAACAACATGTGCTCACATCATGTCTCTGTGTCACATTTTGGTAATTCTCAAAATATTTCAAACTTCTTCATCATGATTATTATATCTGTTATTATATCTTTGATGTTATTATTATAACTGTTTTGAGGCACCACGAATCACACGCACTAAGATAGCTAACTTAACCTGATAAATGTTCAAGTGTTCTGACTGCCCCAACCAACCAGCCCTACCCATCTCTCTCCCTCTCCTCTGGGTCTCCCTATTCCCCACGATACAACAATATTGAAATCCAGTCAAATAATAACCCTACAGTGGCCTCTATGGGCAACTAGGTGGTGCAGTGGATAGAACTTGGGGTCTGGAGCCAGAAAGATTCATCTTCCTGAGTTCAAATCTGGCCTCAGACATTTAGGTGTGTGACCCTAGGCAAATCACTTACTCCTTACTACTCAGTTTCCTCATTTGTAAATGCGCTGCAGAAGGAAGATGTAAGTACTATAGTATCTTTACCAAGAAAACCCCAAATGGGGTCATGAAGAGTGGGACATGGCTGGAAAATGAACAACAGCTGAAAATAATGGTCTCTAAGGGTTCAAATGAAAGGAAGTCAGTCTTTTTTTTTTTTTTTTGGTGAGGCAGTTGGGGTTAAGTGACTTGCCCAGGGTCACATAGTTAGTAAGTGTCAAGTGTCTGAGTCCAGATTTGAACTCAGGTCCTCCTGACTCCAGGGCTTGTGCTCTATCCACTGTGCCACCTAGCTGCCCCTGGGAAGTCAGTCTTATGTGGCAAACTTCACTGTTGTCTTGTTTTAAGAAATTGACAAGGCCACTTCAACCTTCAGCAACCACCATCCTATCCTGTTCAATCAGCAGCCATGAACATCAAGGCAAAACCCTTCACCAGCCAAAAAGATTATTGAAGGCCCAGATAATGGTTAACACTTTTAGGAATAAAGCTTTTTTTTTAAATTTAAGGTATGTACATTGGGGTTTTATTTTAGACATAATACCATTGTACACTGAATAGACCACAGTATGGTACATATATTTTATATGCAATAGGAAACCAAAACATTTATGCAACTTACTTTATTGTGATACTTGCCTTATTGTGCCAGTCTGGAATGGGACCTGCAATATCTCTGAGGTACAGTAGGAGTAGAACCAGGCTTCAATAATGACCCCTACCAACCCAAATACCACCAAGATATTTGAGGGGCCTGGTAGTCCATCAGATTCAGGCTGGAGGTAAGAATACCAGACACTTCTCTACTGGTCAAGGTGTGACAACCAGAGTGATTATCTTGGAAATTACCAGCTCTTTTTCCATGGCAGAAAGTCTTCAAAGAAGAAAGGGGGATTTGGAAAGTTAACAAGACAGGAAGGATTTGGGGAACAAACTGTTATTCCAAGTGTGCTGGGACAGTTGGAAATAAAGTTGCAAGGGAATGATTGCATTAAGGAGTCACTGATCAAGTTGGTTTCTGGAGTCCTCATCTTTTTGGAGGAATAGAAGAAATAGAAAGGGATGGGAAATAAGTGAAGTAATACAGGGAGGAAGTCTGAGGAAGGGCATTGACGCTAATCTGGGCTTAGTCTTTGAAGTCTGAGGTTCTGGAGTCATTTGAGATATTCTTCTCAGAAGAATTTTCCTACTCCTATTTCTCATGAGGGAAAACAATCCAACAAGCATCAAGTATTCATTCAACATTTACTGTGTATAAGATACTGTGCTAAGCACTGGGGATACAAAGAGAAAACAAAAACATTCTCTACCCTCAGGAAGTCTACATTCTAACTGGAAGAAAATAGTTACATACAAGATAGGTATATGCAAGAATAGATCGAAAGGTAACTTTAGAGAGGAAGACACTAGCAGCAAGAATGATAAAAGCCTCTTATCAAAGGTAGTATTCCATTGTTGTTGTTGTTTGTCCTTCCTTATCTTTTTTTTTTTAATTTTTAAATTTTTTTGACCTTCCTTATCAAAGGGGACCATGACATGGGGGTGATGTCATGACTTGGAATGAATTAGATTTAAGTGAGGGAGAGTTGTGCAAAGTCACCAACCTCACTTTCTTCTCCAGAACCATCTGGGTCCAGTGGCAAGATATACATACATCAGGATGACTAGATGATTTTTAAAGGTAATTTGTGCTAAGTGACTTGCACAAGGTCACACAGCTATTAAGTATCTGAGGTCATATTTGAACTCAAGTCCTCCCAACTTCGGAGCCAATGCTTTAGGTAATGTTTTTTTTAATAATAAAAGTATTTTATTATTTTCCAGTTACATGTAAAAATAGTTTTCAACATTTGTTTTCATAGAATTTTTAGTTCCAGATTTTTCTCCCACCCTCCTTTTCTTCCCCCCTCCCCCAAGACAGAAAGCAATCTGATATAGGTTATATATGCACAATCACATTAAACATATTTTTGCATTAGTCATATTGTGAAAGAAGAGGCAGAATACAAGGGAAAAACCTCAAAAAAAGCGGGGGAAAGCAGCCAAAAAGTAGAAATAGTATGGTTCAATCTGCATTCATAATCCATAGTTCTTTTTTCTGGATGTGGAGAACATTTTCTATCATGAGTTCTTTGAGATTGTTTTGGATCATTACACTGCTGAGAAGAGCCAAGTCTATCAGCATTGTTCATCACACAATGTTGCTGTTACTGTGTACAGTGTTCTCCTGGTTCTGCTCATCTCACTCAGCATCAGTTCATGTAAGTCTTTCCAGGTTTCTCTGAAATCCTGCTGCTCATCGTTTCTTTCAGCACAATAGTATTCCATTATATTCATAGACCACAACTTATTTAGCCATTCTCTCTAGCCACTGAGTCTTGAAGGAAGCAGTGGACAGATGAATGATAGAGGGGTCACTCTGCTAGAGAAGACAGGGGAGAACACACATGTAGTGGGATTGGCCTAGGCAAGGAGAAGGCCCACTTCTTTGTCAGAGATTGGGGAAAATTAAGAGAGAGGATGGTTAGGAGAAATGAGGTCAAATGGTTTTGAAATGAAAAGGAGAAGATAAAGCTCATATCTAATGGCCTCCAATTTGCCAAGAAAGTAAGACGTAATATGCTAAGCTAAGAGACAGGTGGGGAGAGATGTTGTGAAAAGCTTGAGGTTAGAAGAGAGGGATTGGGAAAACTTTTGTGGAGAGTGAGAAAGGGATCAATTAGGGAGAATAAAAGGATTATCTTGCTTTCAATGAGGGTCTAGTTGAAGTGGGATAACGTGAAATTATTTCAATTATATTTTATATTTTTTACATAGACTTAGTAATCTGTCTCCCTTCCATTTTAGTCCCTCCATTCAACAACAGTAACAAAAATCTCCCCAAACAAAACCTTCATCATAAACATGCATTGTTCAGCAAAACAAATTCTCATTGACCACGCCATATCTCTCTCTGCATTTAAAGTTCATCACCTGGCAGGAGGTAACATGTTTCACCTTCAGTCTTTGGGACTTGTGGTTTATCATTGCATTGATCTGAGTTCTAAAGTCTTTCCAAATTGTTTTTCTATACACATTTGTTGCTATTGTATAAATTGTCCTGTTGGTTCTGTTCATTTTATTCTGCAGCAGTTCATAGAGGTCTTTCCATTTTCCTCCAAAAATGTACATTTCATTATTTTTTTATGGCACAATATATTTCATTATATTCACATACCATAATTTGTTCGACCATTCCCCAATAGGAAGATTGCATTTCGGTTTCTAATTTTTGGCTATCACAAAAACAGCTGCTGTAATTTTTTTTGTACATAAGGTCCTTTTCCTCTTTCTTTGATCTCTTTAGGGTATGAGCCTAGTAGTGTTATAGTTGGGTCAAAGAATATGCATAGTAGTAGTAAATTTGGGGGGCACAGTTCCAAATTACTTTACAGAATGACTGGACCAATCAATTCACTGCACTACCAAGAGTGTCTGCTGTGTTTTTCCACAGCCTTCTAGTATTTGGCATTTTTGACAATCTGTTGGGTATGAGGTGGAACCTTAGAGTTCCTTTAAGTTGTATCTCTCTAATTATTAGGGATTTAGAGCATTTTTACATATATACTTGAAATACAAAGGAAGATATATTTCTTTCTGTGAAAGCTTCCTATTCATATCCTTTGACTATTTATCGTCTCTTACTTTTATAAATTTGCATAATTTCCTTATATATCTTGGGTGAGAGACCATATCAGAGAAATTTTGTGTAAAGTTGGTTTTTTATCCATCTACCTGTTTCCTTTCTCTGCATTAGATTTGTTTGGGCAACAACTTTTAAATATTATATATGGTCAGTATTACCCATTCTATTTTTGTATACTCCTGTCCATCACTTGTTTATATATACATAGATCCCCCAAATTGACCTTTTATATGTAAGATGTAAAATTCATTTACTGCCCTGCTCCTCTCCCATCTCTTCCCCCACTCCATAAGCCTTTTCCTGTTACTCTCATGTAGGATTTCACTTCTGCCCTTCCCCCTCCCCCAATGGATTCCCTTCACCCTTCAATTTAACCCTAAAGATGTTAGCATCTATCTAAGTGACACAGTGGACAAATCATCACCCCTGGACCCAGGGGAATCCCAGCCAAAATCTGGCCTCAGACACAAGACAGTGGCCCACTGTATGACCCCAGGTATGTCCCCCAGCTCCAATTTTTTTTATGGTTCTCTAGGGTCTTGTATTTGAAAGTCAAATTTGCCATTCAGTTCAGGTCTTTTCATCACAAATATCTGAAAGTCTTCTTTTTCATTAAAGTCCCATTTTTTCCACTGAAAGATAATACTGAGTTTTGCTGGGTAGGTGATTCTTGGTTGTAATCCCATTTCCTTTGCCCTTTGGAATATCATATTCCATGCCCTCCAGTCCTTTAATGTAGAAGCTGCTAGATCTTGTGCTATCCTGACTGGGGCTCCACAGTACTTGAATTCTTTCTTTTTGCCCACTTGCAATATTTTCTCCTTGACCTGAGAGCTCTGGAATTTGGCTATAATATTCCTAGAGTTTTCCTTTGGGGATCTCTTTCTGGAGGTGATCGGTGAATTCTTTCAATTTCTATTTTACCTTCTGCTTCTAAATGTCAGGGCAATTTTCCCTGACAGTTTCTTGGGAGATGATGTCAAAGCTCTTTCCTTGATCATGGTTTTCAGGTAGACCAATAATTTTCAAATTATCTCTCCTGGACCTATTTTCCAGGTCAGCAGTCTTTCCCAGAAGATATTTCACATTGCCCTCTATTTTTTTATTCATTTGGATTTGCTTTATTGTGTCTTGGTTTCTCATAAAGTCACTAGTTTCCATTTGTTCAATCCTAATTCTTAGGAAATTATTTTCATCAGAGAGCTTTTGTACCTCCTTTTCCATTTGACTTTTCAAGCTGTTGACTTTTTTCTCATGTCTTTCCTGCATCACCCTCATTTCTCTTTCCATTTTTTCCTCTTCAAAGTCCTTTTTGAGCGCCTCTATGGCCTGAGACCAATTCATATTTTTCTTGGAAGCTTTAGATATAGGGACCCTGATGTTGACATCTTCCTCTGAGGATGCCCCTTGGTCTTCCTTGTTACTGAAGAAACTTTCTATGGTCCTCACCTTTCTCTGTCGGCTCATCTTGCCTTTCTTTTACTAGACTTTTAGCTCCTTAAAGTGGGCACTACTTCCAGGCTGCAGTGTCCCAAGCTTAAGAAGTCCCAGGTGGTATGATTTAAGGAGGATCAGGTTCTTCCCTGCCCAGCCTGTTCCCTGGTCCTAGATGATCCCAGACCAACTTGCCAATCAACCAGCTTTGTGTGTTGTGGTTGTTAGCTCCAATGAGCCTGTGCCCCTCCCCCACCCAGGCCACTTCTACTCGAGCCTACCACCTGGTTCTCAGCAGGGGTGTAAAATCCAAGTTCTGCCTTAGCACCAGCATAGACCCCTGTAGTCTCTCCCCTGCCCAGGGCTCAGCCCACTCACCAGACTGTGAGCTTAGTTCCAGATGACACTGGTGCTTCAGCTGATTCAGAGGCTCTGGGGGTCTCCTTCTCTGGTGAGGCCTTCCTGAGACTGGATCTGTGTCAGGGTGACTGTGGGGTTGGGCCCGACTCCTGTATCAGCACAGCAGCTCCCTCCTTCTGACCTTCCAAGCCATTCTTGGTTAGAAGATGATTTCAGCACATTCTTCTGTGAGTTCTGCTGCTCCGGGCATTTTCCTATGGCCTTATTTGGATGTTTTTTGGAGTGATCGTGTCATGAGTTTAAGAGCTCACTGCCTTTCCTCCACCCTCTTGGCTCCTTTTATATGTAAGATGAAATAACATGATTTTAGATAATGTGACTTCCTACAGATCTGTTCTGCAATCTATAGGGTAGAAATGGAGGGGATGGATGTTGGGAATAATCCAGGGCTGAAGTTTGGCAAGAGATTAGCAAGTTATCATAAGGCAGGGAGGGATTCAAGAGCAGATGATCATGTAGAGTTGAAATGGTGGGGGCAGCTAGGTGGCACAGTGGATAAAGCACTGGCTCTGGATTCAGGAGGACCTGAGTTCAAATCCAGCCTCAGACACTTGACAATTACTAGCTGTGTGACCCTGAGCAAGTCATTTAACCCTCAGTGCCCTGCCCCCCCAAAAAAGAGAGAGAGAGTTGAAATGGCTAATTCTGGATGCTGGAGGATGGATTGAAAAGCAGAGCGACAAGTCAGGGAAATCAAGTAGGAGGCTACTGCAATAGATCAGAGAGAGGTGATAAAGTCCTGTACAAAGGTAGTAGCTATGAGTAAAGAGAATGGGCTGAATATGAGAGTCATTGAGGAGGCAAAAATGCCAATATTTGGTACCTGATTAGCTTTGTGGGGTGAGTTAGGGGTTGAGGATGGCATTGAGGTTTTAGCCTGAATGATTGGGAGAGTGTTGTCATCTCAACAGTAATAGAGATGTTCAGAAGAAGGGTAGGGTTGGGGGTAAAGATAATGAGTTCAGTTTTGAACAGTTGAGGTCTTGGTTGCCTATGGAGAATCCAGTTTGAAATGTCCAATAGGCATTTGGTAATATGGAACTGAAGCTCAGGAGAGAGACTAAGGTTGGATATATGTACCTGAGAATCATCAGCATATATGGGAGCTGATGAAATTACTAAGTGAGAAAGTATAGAGAGAACAGAGAGGAGGGCTCAAAATCTAATTTTGGAAGACATCTACAATTGATAGGCATGATATAGATGACAATCAACAGAGGAAAAGTGAGGAGTGGGCAATCAAATAGAAAGTGAACCAAGAGAAGAGTGTCATGAAAACCCAGGAGAAGGTGATCAACAGTGTTAAATGCTAAAGAAAAGTCAAGAAGGATGAGATTAATAAAAGGTCACTAAATTTGGCAGATAAGAGATCATTGATAACTTTGGAAAGAGCAGTTTCATTTGAATGATGAGGATAGAAGTCAGACTGCAAAGAGTTAAGAAGAAAGGGAGAGGAGAAAAAAAATCAAAGACATGGAGGAGATATTTCAAGAAGTGCAAAGAGGAGAGATATAGGATAACAGTAGGGATGGTAGGACCTAATGAATTTTTTAATGAGACTTGGGCATGTTTGTAGGCAACAGCAGAGGAACCAGTAGATAAGGAGAAATTGAAGATTAGAGGGAGAGGACGATAACAGGGCAATCTAATGGAGAAGATGGAAGGCAATGGGATCGAGAGTGCTGACAGATGGCTTGGCCTTGGCAAGAAGAAAGGCCACCTCTTCTTCAGAGAATGGAGTTACTGAGACATGATGTCAGAGGGATGGAAGATGAGGATGTGAAAGAAGAGAAGTCACAGCTGCTAACATGCACAACGTGTTCAGAAAATGTTACATGGGGTGATGATAGTAATTGGCAATTAATGAGCTATGGATGAACAGTCAATTATCTTGCTATGTGCCAGGAACTTTGTCAGGCCCTGTAGATACAAAGACAAACTGAAACTTACAGTTTTCTGGGGGGAGACAACATGTAAGTATACAAAAAATATATACAAGGTAATTTGGGGGTGGGAGGGACTAGCCAGTGGGAGGTAGTGATGATCCTGAAGGCCCTTGTGATTGGGATAGCCATGGTGACAATGGTGACAGTGGTATTGGTTGTGATTTGGGTGATGGATAGAGCAACATATTAAAGAGAACTGTGTTAAAATTGTGATGAAATCTGGCCCCTACCCTCCTCAAGCTTATTAACTTCAACAGCCCTGCTGGGCTCAGACAGGTCTCCTCACTGTTCTAAGGCCAGGCTTGTTCATTGCCGGCCTCGTGCATTTCAGCCTCTTCGTCTTTGTTTATGTCAGTGGTCTCCACCACTTGTCCTCTCCTGCCTCATCTTGGGGTGCCCTCCATACTCCTCTCCAGCGATCAAAATTCTACTCATCCTTCAGGGTTCATCTCAAGGTCCACCTCTACTGTCAAGCCTTCCTATATCACCTCTCTCCTCCACGGTGATCTCGATCTCCTCTGAATTCTCTTAGTAGCAGTAGGAAGGAAGGAAAGAAAGAGGGAAAGAAGAAGAGAAGGAGGGAGAAGGGAAGGAAGGGAGAAGGGAAGGAAGGGAGGAAGAGAAGGAGGTGAGAACGAACTTTTTTCAGTGTGACCCAGACTTAGAATGACAGGAAGGCAAAGAGACAGCTAGGGGTTTCATGCTGTGAGGCTAACATGACTGAAAAGAAGCAGAGAAATGGTGGAATTAAATTCCCCATGATACTTAGGCCTAGGTACCTGGCACTTAGCCCCTAACTTTTGACACTTTGCCTCTTAACTAGGGGCATTTGGAAATGTTGAGAGCAATTATCTGGATCAGAATTAATCCTCCTATATCCTTAAAGCCCCTAGACTTTGGCTTAGTCCCACAGAGCACTTAGGCTATGGCCACGGACACACCAACCATACCCTTGGCACAACTTTGTCCCTGCTCTGCTATTCCTAGGCCACCAGACTTGGGCTGGGCCCTGGTATTTCATCTGCTGCTGAAGTGGCCAATTCTCTCTTGGGGGGTCTCTACCCCAACCCCCTTCAGAATGCCTTGCCAGAAGGAAGTACTGTATCAGAGGGCAGTGGAGATGGGGTGGGTAGGACAAGTCCCCCACACCCCCAGGACCACCCACCCTGACCCCTCCATTGATTATTAAAAACATATTTCCTGGGGATTAGCAACTATGTCAGCAATGTTGATCACTTATCCTCCACCCAACTGATGGTTTTAATCACCAGCTGCTGTTACATTAACATCACTAAGGAGGCTAGCAAGGGAATAGGATGGAGTGAGGAGTAGGGGAGGGGGGAGACACCTGCTGTGCATCTCAGCCAAAGGAACCACCAACAAAGGGGTTAGCTTTAGAGAACCCTCATTCTCCCCCCATATTAGAGGAAACTCCAAGGATCCATTAGGAGAAGAGCACCCACCCTAACTCCATGCCAGAGGGGAAGTGGTAAGGATGGAGATGTCCTCTCTGGAAGATCCTTAGAATAGAGCTATTTTGGGAACGTCTCCACCTCGCTCCTCTGTATAGTCCTAATAGCTTCTCTTCATGCCTAGACTCTCCGAACTTCTGTCCTGGGGGTGCGGGTAGAGAAGGGAAGCCCAAGCTCTGGCCCCTTTCCAATATCCTGTGGTAAGTAGGCTTAAAAGGCACCTTATTCCCACCCAGGGGCAGCTAGGAAGCATAGTGTATAGAGCATCAGGCTGGAATAAGGAAGACATCTTCAGGTGTTCAATCTGGCCTCAGTACTTACTAGTTTGGTGACCCAGGCAAGTCACTTAACCCTGTTTGCCTCAGGTTTCCTCATCTGTAAAATGAGAAGGAAATGGCAGACTACTGCAGGATCTTTGCCAAAAAAAACCGCAAACATGGGTCATGAGGAGTTGAAACACCACTGAAAAAAAAAATGACTGAACAATATCATACCCTGAACCTCCACCTTTTCCTAACTGGGTTTGGTATTTTATTGATCTAGAGGATGTTGTTACTGTACATCCCTCATTCTCAAAGAACGCCAATGACATCATGAGCATAGAGTGTGAATGAAGCCAAAGTCCCCTCTGTCTTGGGGTTGGATAGAGGTGGTAGAGAAGATTATGGGAAGCTATAGAGGCAAAGAGGGGCTAAAAGGGTGGTTAAAAAAAAGAAAACAGAGGAAAAGACTGGTGATGATGTTGGTAGTGGAGTGAGGCTAGGGAAGAGCCTGGGTTGTTGGGGGAGGGTGAAGTGGCCTCCAAGGATCATAGGATAGAGATCTGATAGGGACTTTAGAGAGTCCCTGTCTTGTCCACTCCTCTCATTTGACAGATGAGGAAAGGCACTAAGATTTGTAGTGCCTGCTCCAAGCTCATGCGGTAAGAGGTAATAAGCTAGTATTCAAACCCAGGTCCCCTGATTCCACATCTAATGTTCTTCCTAGTATGCCATACTTTCCTATGCCAAGGGGAGTGTGGAGGATCTTGCTACATCTAATTCCAGGCTAGTTATGGCCTGGGGACAATAAGGCCTGTTCCTCCAGGAAAGCAGGTAGAAGAAATGACCAGAGAAGTCTCAGGGAGAGATCCCCACCTTAGTTAGTAGGCCTTGACCTTAACCTTTTGCAATCAGTCGATTAATATCTCTCCTTCCCTTCCTAAATCTTTGCTCCCCACTCTTCACTTCTCCATTTCTTTCTTTGCTTTTCCTTCCCTTATGCCAGCGTTCTTCTAGTCTCTCCATTCCTTTGTTCCAGTTCCAAGGCATTCTTGAGGCCCAGGGCTGGTTACCTTTCTTTCTGACTCCTGCAGATTCTCCAACACTGCCCCACCCCAACATGGACTCTTTCCCCAAGGTATTTCCCCCAAGGCTGACTGTCTTATACCCCTGCCATAAGTTTCCTTTTCATCCAGTTCCTCCATCTTCCATCCTCCTTTCTACCCCCAACAGGGCTAGAGTGAAGATTTATAGGAAAAAGAAGACGAGGTATCACTTTCTCCTTGCTCCTTCCCCCAATTTCCTCCCTTCCAGTAGCTCCAGGTTTCTGGAAGGAGTCTGGACACAGAAGGGGCAGACATAGGTGGAGGATGAACACAGTGCAAGCTTCCTCTATTAAGTATTAAGAGAAGAATTAAACAGCGTGGGGGCAGGTTCAATTAAAGAAGCTTTTCTGAAAAAGAGACTATTGGGCAAAGGAACCATCATCATAATAGCTACCCTTTGTATACTTTAAGGCTAACAAAGCCCTAAGACTTTTGGAACACCCAGTATATTATAGATATTTGAGCCACATTACAACAATGTGATAGGGCAGTTGGGTGGCACCCTGCCCTGGGGTCAGGAAGACCTGAGTTCAAATCTAGCCTCAGATACTTTCTAGCTGTGTGACCCCCAGGCAAGTCACTTAACCCTGTTTGCCTCAGTTTCCTCATCTGTAAAATGGGCTGGAGAAGGAAACATTAAATTACTTTAGTATCTTTGCCAAGAAAACCCCAAATGGGGTCACAAAGAGTTGGACTCGACTGAAAAATGACTGACCAACAACAAGGTGGGGTAAGATATTATTGTCCACATTTTGTAGATAAGGAGACTGAAGTTATTTGCCTACAGTTGCTCAGCTAGTAAGGGTACAAGGACGGCTTTAAATGCAGGCTTTTGCTCACTCCAAGTCTGATAGACTTTCCAATATGACAAAGAAGAGCTAGGTAGGGAGAGCAGGGAAGGGGTGGTAGTTTGGTAGTAGGCAGAGGGAGAGGTAAATAGCTTTAAAAACCAACCCAAGGGGGCAGCTAAGTGGTGCAGTGGATAAAGTACCAGCCCTGGATTCAGGAGGGCCTGAGTTCAAATCTGACCTCAGACACTTGACATTTACTAGCTGTGTGACCCTGGGCAAGTCACTTAACCCCCATTGCCCAGCAAAAACAAAAAAACAAAAAAAAAAGCAACAACCCAAAACTCTGAGGAAGGAAAAGATGGATGTAAGCTGGGGAGATGGCAGCCACAGCAGAGCTGAGCCAGTCAGGACATGAGAGGTTTAAGATGTGGGGTCATGCATAGAATTAACAAGGACTCAGGAAACCTGAACTAAGCAAGGTGTCTGGCTCTGCTGGGAGGTTGGAGATTGGAGCCACTGCCAGCTCCTGAGCTGAGAAGGGAGGGAGCTCCCTACTCTGAAGTGACCCTGAGGTCTTGGCTCAGCCCCAGGGAGGGCAGGCAGCCCGAGAGAAGGGGGCACCCCCGGGCAGTTGCCAGGGTGACTGTCCCGTTTGCCCCATCTGCTTCCCTAAATGGGCGGCTCTGATTCCCAGAAGCCCCACAGCCTTCTCAGGTCCACCCCACACAGTCAGTGACAGCCGAGCCATCCGGGAATAAACACCATATAAGAGCAACCACCCCCAGAAACTCCAAAGTGGCTTTGAAGTCTGGGCCAAGGGTTTTGACTAAACAAACTGGAAGCGATTTAGGCGGGGAATGCTGGCGGGCTGCTGTTGGCTCTGGAGGATTGTGTAATCCATGGTCAGGAGCAAGGGACTTTTTTCCCCTCCTGGTTCCAGCTCTAGCTGTGACAGGATCATAGAATATCAGAGCTGGAGTAACCCCTTTATTTTAGAAAAGAAGAAACCAAGGCCCAGATAGGGAAGATATCGCTCAGTCTTCCACTCTCACAGGTGAGTTGGATCAGCATAGAATAAGCTCTTAGAAGCCAACTGAATATGATTGTTGGTTTCTTTTTTTTTTTCTTGTGAGGCAATTGGGGTTAAGTGACTTGCCCAGAGTCACACAGCTAGTAAGTGTTAAGTGTCTGAGGCCGGATTTGAACTCAAGCCCTCCTGACTCCGGGCTGGTGCTCTATCCACTGAGCCACCTAGCTGCCCATTGGTTTCTTTTAAAGTACTGACTGGATTCAGAGGACCTGGGTTCAGATCCTGATTCTGATGCTTACTACTTGTGTTACCTTGGGCAAGTCAGTTAACCTCTTAGGCTTCATCTGTAAATGAGAGTGTTGGGCTATAGGGCTTCTGAGGCCTCTTCCAGCTCTGCATTTATGATCCCAAGCCAGCCAATGTTAGGCCATTAGACAGAAGGTTTAAGGGTTCAGGCTACTACTGTTTTCTTCCCACTTTGCCTTCTTCTTACCTTGCCTGGAAAAGGAGAACAGAGCTCCATGCACAAACTTTTACCTGAATACCTCATTTTCCCCAGGAAAGAAACAAGCATTTATCAAGCTCCTACCATGTGCCAGACACTATGCTAAGCATTTTACAAATACCTCATTTGGTTCCCACAGCAACCCTAGGAGGTAGGTGCTATTATGATCCTCATTTGACAGTTAAGGAAATTGAGGCAGACATAGGTTAAGTGACTTGCCCAGGGTAAAAAAGTTAGTAAATGTCTGATGCTGGATCTGAACTCACATCTTCCTGACTCTAGATCCAGCATTCTATTCACTGAGGCACCTATATGCCCTGTGGTATTCCCATCTGGTATCACAGGGAAGTATTTCTGAAATGCTTTTCAAGCACCCAACATTCATTTCCAATAGTCCACCTCTATCCTGAGTACTTTGCCCTACATCCCAGAGGCTAAAAACATTTTTTTTGTATTTTCTTTTCTGGGGTAATGGGGGTTAAGTGACTTGCCCAGGGTCACACAGCTAGTGTCAAGTGTCTGAGGCTGGACTTGAACTCAGGTCCTCCTGAATCCAGGGCCAGTGTGCCACAATTCACTGTGCCACCTAGCTGCCCCAGAAACATTTTTTGAGTTTCTTCAAAAGGAATAACTGATATCCATAAACAAATCTTGAGCCAAACTGAAACCTTGAGTTCTTGAAGGTAATACCAGTGGAAAACAAACCTTGACAGTTCCCATCAAAGTTAAGAAGGACTTTGAGGATTAATCAAACAATTAACCAATTAACAAACATTTATTAAAAATATACTGGGGGGGGGCAGCTAGGTGGCACAGTGGTGCAGTGGATAGAACACTGGCCCTGCATTCAGGAGGACCCGAGTTCAAATCTGACCTCAGACACTTAACAATTACTAGCTGTGTGACCCTGGGCAAGTCACTTAACCCCAATTGCCAAAACAAAAAACAAACAAACAAACAAAAAAAGAGTATACTGGGGCAGCTGGGTGGCGCAGTGGATAGAGCACCGGCCCTGGATTCAGGAGTACCTGGGTTCAAATCTGGCCTCAGACACTTAACACTTACTAGATGTGTGACCCTAGGCAAGTCACTTAACCCCAATTGCCTCACTAAAAAAAAAAAAAAAAAGAGTATGGGGGGGCAGCTAGGTGGCACAGTGAATAGAGCACTGGCCCTGGAGTCAAGAGGACCTGAGTTCAAATCCGGCCTCAGATACTTGACACTAGGTGTGTGACCCTGGGCAAGTCACTTAACCCCCATTGCCCCACGCAAAAAAAAAAAAGAGTATACTGGGGGGGCAACTAGGTGGCGCAGTGGATAAAATACTGACCCTGGAGTCAGGAGTACCTGAGTTCAAATCCAGCCTTAGACACTTAACACTTACTAGCTCTGTGACCCTGGGCAAGTCACTTAACCCCAATTGCCAAAACAAAAAAACAAACAAACAAACAAAAAAAGAGTATACTGGGGCAGCTGGGTGGCGCAGTGGATAGAGCACCGGCCCTGGATTCAGGAGTACCTGGGTTCAAATCTGGCCTCAGACACTTAACACTTACTAGCTGTGTGACCCTAGGCAAGTCACTTAACCCCAATTGCCTCACTAAAAAAAAAAAAAGAGTATGGGGGGGGCAGCTAGGTGGCACAGTGAATAGAGCACTGGCCCTGGAGTCAAGAGGACCTGAGTTCAAATCCGGCCTCAGATACTTGACACTAGGTGTGTGACCCTGGGCAAGTCACTTAACCCCCATTGCCCCACACACACACAAAAAAAGAGTATACTGGGGGGGCAACTAGGTGGCGCAGTGGATAAAACACTGACCCTGGAGTCAGGAGTACCTGAGTTCAAATCCAGCCTTAGACACTTAACACTTACTAGCTGTGTGACCCTGGGCAAGTCACTTAACCCCAATTGCCTCACCCCCCCCCAAAAGAGCATACTAGGTGAGAAGCACTGTGCTAAACACTGGGGAAACAAAGAAAGGTAAAACACAAGTAGCTTTTATAGGATATTGGAGAATATATCTTAACTTGAACTTACAATGGTAGGCTGGGTCCCCAAAGGACAGCTAGATCTCCCTTACCCCCAAGGGAAACCCCAAGTATTTGAGAGTGATTCTTCTAATAATATTGGCTCAACCCCCCAATTATGGTGTGTTATTTCTAATATCAGCTGCCAGTTACAGTTAATATTTCCCTGAAATCATTGATTGACTTAGTGATTAACATCCCAATATCACTTACCCAATTAACATCAGTTAGCTTTTAGAAGAAATTTTTACCCAAATGATTTAACAATATCAGAGAGCAAAAGCTTTTCCCACCACTCCAAACAAGGGGCATACTTTTCCCCATATCACCTCAGTCCCTATGGAGAATGGGTTCAAAATTAAAGAGAAATTTCTGGGGCAGCTAGGTGGTGCAGTGGATAGAGCACCAACCCTGGAGTCAGGAGGACCTGAGTTCAAATCTGACCTCAGACACTTAACACTTGCTGGCTGTGTGACCCTGGGCAAGTCACTTAACCCCAATTGCCTCACCAAAAAACAAAAACAACAAAAAAAAAATAAAGAGAAATTTCTACAAAGCATTTCTTCTACCAAGTTCATTTCCAAATGTAGCATCACCCATGAAGGGAGGTGCTCCTTTGCTTGCAGGACAAGAGGTCTCAGTTGCTAGGCTGGATCCCTCAATCTACTTCTCCAGACTGTAGGATCCCTACTTACCTTATTATTAATTAATATTAAATAATAATGAATATTTGTTAATAATGAATACCATTATAAGGCAATTATTAGCATTCTCTTCCATGGACTCCTGTCCCTGGACCTTGGGTGGCTTTGTCCCAATCTTTCTCTCACAAGGTCATTCTGTCTCCAATACTTCTCTACCTCAGAGCAGGAATGAATGGATACAACAGGGACAGAAGCAAAGGAGGTGCCATATATTTTATATCACTTGTCACCTGGGTCAGGAGATCCTGAGGCCCCTCCCCCAGTAGGAGGCGCTCTGCAGTTCTTGCCTTACTTGCCAACCAGGAAAGAGAAAAATAACATCACCTAGGGGGCAGCTAGGTGGCACAGTGGACAGAGCACTGGCCCTGGATTCAGGAGGACCTGAGTTCAAATCCGGCCTCAGACACTTGACATTACTAGCTGTGTGACCCTGGGCAAGTCACTTAACCCTCATTGCCCTGTAAAAAAAATTTTTTTTAAATAACATCACCTGCTTAGTGCCTTTGGTATACACACAGAATTCAGGTTCAGCTGCCAATCAAAAGGCTTTTTTTCCCATTAAATTTTTTTTTGAAAAAACTGTTTTCTTTCCCCTTCCCTTCCTTCCCACCCCACTACTGAAAAAGAAAAACAAAATTCTTATAACAAATATGCACAGTCAAGCAAAATAAATTCCCACATTGGTGAAAGGGTTTTCTTCACTATTCAGAAAGCAGACAAGAAACAGAGAATATTTTCACATGCTCTAAAGGGAAGAGCAGCCTCTTCCATTATATGGCATGGTGGATTTCAGGAAGCAGATTCCCCAAGGCTCCACCTGGGCTGGCAACAAACAGAGTACCCTGTTCATACTCTGAGAACGGAGCTCCCATTGGCCAGACCAAGGGCAAACTGGAGCCAGCTTATACTATGATGAAGATTGTTAAAACTGCAGTGTGAGCATTTGTACCTTGGACATCCAAAAGTGATGGAGAAAGTATTAATAATGCATGTCCTGGATACAGTTCCCCCACCCCAGAACTGGTGGTTAAATATTTACGAGCATACCCCTGGGACCCAGACTCCTCTCTTCCCTCCCCTCCCTCAATAGTTCCTGCTCTCAAGGAGCACTTTTTTTTTTTTTAAGTGAGGCAATTGGGGTTAAGTGACTTGCCCAGGGTCACACAGCTAGTAAGTGTTAAGTGTCTGAGGCCAGATTTGAACTCAGGGACTCCTGACTCCAGGGCCCATGCTCTATCCACTGCGCCACCTAGCTGCTCCTCAAGGAGCACTTTATATTCATACCAAAGGGACCTGACTTTTAAAAGAAGCCAAGTATGCCAGCCAAGAAGAGGATTTTGTTTTTGTAGTTTGTCTTCTGAAGAGGACTGATGACATCATGGGATGACGTCTTGACTTGTGCGTGAATTGGATTTAAGGCAGGCAGAATTTTACAAAGTCCTCAGCCTCACTCTCTCTTCCAGAGTCACTGGAAGTCCAGTAGCAGGACAAAAGTCAAGAAGACTGGTGATGGTCCAGAATGCAGTGGATTACCTTGGCTTCTTCAATGCCTAACCAAGTTCTAAGAGCTCCATAGGCTTAATCGGTAAAGAATTGACTTTGGACTCAGGAAGACCTAGGTTCATGTCCCACCTCAGACATGCTGGCTGTATGACTTTGGGCAAATGTTGCTTAACTTCTAGATGTCCCAGATAACACAGGAGGTGGTGAAGGGAGGGAGCATTCCAGGTATGGCTGGCAGTCAATGTAAAGGCCTTGAGATGGAATATTGTGTTTGAGGAAAAGTTCATAGGCCATTATTACTGGATTGTAAGAGTCCATAGAAGAGAGTCAACTGTGAGAAAACTGGAAAGGTGAGAAAATTCCAGGTTGTAAAGAGCCTAAAATGCTAAATAGAGGATTTTATATTTATTTGACCTGGAAGGTAAAAGGTAGTGACTTAAGTTTATTGTGGGGGGAGGGGGTGTGTGATATAGTCAGAACTACCCTTTTTTTTTTTTTTTTGTGAGGCAGGTGGGGTTAAGTGATTTGCCCAGGGTCACACAGCTAATAAGTGTTAAGTGTCTGAGGCCGGATTTGAACTCAGGTACTCCTGAATCCAGGGCTGGTGCCTTATCCACTGCACCATCTAGCTGCCCCAGAACTACCCTTTAATAAAATCCCTTTTTCTTGAAGGGTTAAAGATAGGTTAGATAAGGGAGAAGACTTAAATTGGTAAGTCAATTAAAAGGCTATTATTATAATAGTACAGGCAAGAGGATCTCAGCTATAGATTTGGTGATGGAATGGATATATGGAGTAAGTGAGATGTCAAGGAGGATAGTAAGGTTTGAACCTGAGTGAATGAGATGACGCTTGTGCCCTAGACAGTAATAGGGAAACTGGAAAGAAGAGGAGTGAGAAGAGAAGAGGATGCATTGAGTATAAATTATTTTTTCCAGGGAGTTTTTTTTTTTTGTTAATGTGGTAGCCCTGGTGGTGATGGTCGGTCCTTTGTTTTCAGAGAGAACCAATGACATGTGACGTCTTGACTTGCAAGTGAATTGGATTTAAGTGAGGCAGAGTTGTGAAAAACCATCAGGAGTTTAGTAGAGAAAAATAGGAGTTGCTATGCACAGAATGGTAACGAAAGGGGATGGTAGAATCAAGTACAGGTTTTCTGAGTATGGAAGAGATGTGTGTGTTTGTAGGCAGAAGAAAAGGAGGCAGTCAATAGAGACTGAAAATTAGAGAGAATGGGAATGAGCAGAGGGAAAGGAATCTGTTGAAGAAGATAGGAGGGAACTGAGATAAAGGGTACAGATAGAACACATGCAGTACCCTTTGCAAGGGGGAATTGTACCAAGACTACTTGCCCACTGCCTCTGGTCTGCCCCTCCCTCAGCCAGGGAAGACTAACCTAGACTTCTGCCAGCCATGTGGGATCAGGCAGCAATCCAACTCATCCTCCCAGTCCATCCCACCTCCCCAGCACAAGCAGGCAAGAGTGACTAAGGCCCTACATCCCTGGCCCTTGCCCAGTAACAACACCCCTTGGAGACACCAAGCTTTGTTTTTCATTTACCACCCCCTACTATCCCTATGGCTAACAATTTCCCACCACCTGTTTCTCTACCTATCTTTATATTAATCAACCACCTGGCACATAGGGAAACGCTATCTTCAACCCCCAACTCTTGTTCAAAAAAATCCTTTTCAATTCAAAATCTATTTTCTCTCTCCCGTTTCTTCCCCTTTCCCCCATTATATGTACAGTTAAGCAAACCATTTCTCATATTGGCCAAGTCCAAAATATTTATGTCTCAATCTACACCCTGAGTCTATCACCTCTCAGGAGGTAGACAGAACGTTTCATCACCCACTTCCCATTCTCTTCTTCTCAATCCTATGCTATCCTTGTCCCACTACAACCCTGCCCAGCCCATTCCACCAACTCCTCCAGAATTCCTTTTCTATAATTAGCAAACTTCCCTTTGTCCTGAACCTCTATCTTTCACACTTCCTGACTGAGAACTGGCTTCCCTATGAGGACACAGCCACCCTGCCCCCTCCTCTCCATCACTGGTTGTACATTCAACCACATTCTCTGATGGGCTGGTTCTAAAGGTGGGAATCAGAGTATTCTTTGTGCCCAAGTGTTACTTCCAGACAGACTTTCCCCAACTACAGTCAGTCTGGATTTTCTCCTCTTTGAAGTTTGCAATATCAAAATTCTACATTGGATCCAGATTATGGTGACTGTTGGATACTGACCCCCAGGTGATTCTCCATTTTATCTTCTGGACCTCAGCCCCTGGCTCTCTGTCTTCCTCTCCTTCCTATACCTGTCCTTATTGTAAGGGACTTTAATTATCCCCCCTCCCTCTCTTTAATATTCAACCTCTCCCTATTTACTGGTTCCTACTACTCCCCTACTACCTTCAAACACGCCCAAGTCTCCCTCAATCTTAAAAAAAAAAAAAAAAAACAACCTTCCACCAGGTCCTAAGTAATCGTCCTATATCTCTCCTTCTTTTCTTAGACTCCTAGAGAAAGCTGTCTACACTCTCTTTTTTCTACTTCCTTCTCTCTTCTTCCTCTTCAGTCCTTTGCAATCTGGTTTCTGCCTTCATCTCTCAATTAAAACTGCTCTGGGGCAGGCAGGTGGCACAGTAGATAGAGCACTGGCCCTGGATTCAGAAGGACCTGAGTTAAAATCCGGCCTCAGACCCTTGACACTTACTAGCTGTGTGACCCTGGGCAAGTCACTTAACCCCAATTGCCTCACCAAAAAACAAACAAACAAAAACAACAACAACAACAAAAACAAACAAACAAACAAAACCCTGCTCTCTCCATAGTTACTAATGATCCCTTAACTGCCAGATCTGATGGCCACTTTTCAGTCCTCATCCTTCTCAGTCTTGTTGCTGCATTTAACAAAGTTAACCACCCACTCCTGGATGTGCTCTCCCCCCTAACTTTTTATGACCCTACTCCCTCCTGCTTCTTCTCTTTCCTGTCTAACAAACCTCTTTATTATCCATATCAAAACTCTGAGGTTGGATTGCTGCCTGATCCCACATGGCTGGCAGAGGTCTAGGTTAGTCTTCCCTGGCTGAGGGAGGGGCAGACTAGAGGCAGTGGGCAAAACCTTGGGTCCCAAGTCCCATTCTATTCTTTTATTTATATCATCTCTCTCAGTGACTTTATTCACTTCTATGGGTTTAGTTATCATCTCTATGAAGATGATTTGCAGATCTATACCTTGGCAGTCTCTCCCCTGAGCTTCAATACTACATCACTAATTGCCCATTGGATATCCCAATGATATGCCACACCCAATAGAACTCATAATCTTTCCCTCCAAGACTGCCCTTTTCCCAAAATTTCCTATTTCTGTTGAAAGCATCACCATCCTTCAAATCTCCCAGGCCTATAACCTTGGCATAATCCTGAACTCCTCATTCTTCCTGATTCCACATCCAATCAATTGGCAAATCTTACTGTTTCTACCTCTACCATTTCTCCTACATGTGCCCTCTTCATTCTACTTAGTCACTTACCATCTTAGTGTGGGACCTCATCAACTCTCACCTAGATTATTGAACAGGCCCCTAAATGATTTTCCTACCTTAAGTCTTTCTCCATTCTATCTATCCCACAAGGTGCTACCAAAGTGATCTTCTTAAGCACTGATATGACCATGTCCCTGCTCTACTCAATAAACTCCAATGGCTCCCCAGTGTCACTAAGATAAAATATAAGTTCATCTAATTATCCCTTAAATCCTTCACCCCCTAACCCTAATATTTTTTCAGTTTCATTGGACATTACTCTTCCCCTACCCTCAACACAAACATTTTGTGATCTAGCCAAACTGGCCTTCTTTCTGTTCCCCACACATAATACTCCATTTCCCATCTCCATACCTTTTCATTGACTGTTCCACATATCTAGAATTCTTATTTTTGTCTCATAGAGTCTCTTCTTTCCAGATGTAACTCAGCCTTCTCTCTCAAACTACCATTTATATAACTACCTTGCATTTATTCTGTATGTTCTTCTTGTCTCCTTAAATGAGATGTAAATTCCTTTTGAGAAGGAATTGTTTCATTCATCATATTGGAATCCCTATCCCCTAGCTTAACAATTGTTCATTGGTTTGTTAGAGGCATTGGATTTGATGAAGAGAAGGTTCACTCAATCAGAGGTTGGACCAAAGGAGGAAAGAGTGGGAAAGAGTCAAGAGGGATGTGAGATGAAAAGGGGAGAAAAGCTAGTTCTCAGTTAATAACCTCAAAATTTTTGTGCGTAAAATATGAGACCAGGTCTTTAGCTGAGAGGGTGGTAGTTCCATGGAAGATTTGAGGAGAAAAGGGTTTGGAACAGCCATGTAGAGTGTAGGATGAAGAATCAGCAAGAGAGGAACAGGATTGCCTTCGTGTTGAGAGAGCCCAGTTGAAACTGGATGACCAATTTGTGGTGGGACCAATAAGTACAGTTTCAAGGACTCCTTCCAGCTCTGTTCACATAGTGTGTGAATAAGAACAAAGGAGACAAATGATGGAAAAAACCCAAGGTTGGGGTTTGTCAAGGTGTGATCAGTGACAGAACAAGGGATTTGACAGGTTGATCTGGTTAATGAAGGTGTCCAGATAGGAAAGGAAGGAGTATATAGCTAGTGGGAAAGTATTTGATGTCCTAATGAGGATGAAGAACAGGGTTGGGGGTCAAAAGGCATAGGCAAATATGGAGTGATAAAAGGTTATGGTTTGGATGAAGGAATTTCAGTTTCTCTATATGAAAGTTGAACATTTATTGATGACATGATTAAAGGTATGAATGACACTATGATGAGCGGAGGTAGAACAGAGATCAAAGGAATTCAACAGATTGGAGAATTGGGTAGTTATGGTATTTGAGGTAATGTCAATAGGTATGTTGCAATCCCCTAGTATGAGGGAAAGGGTTGGGGTGGAGTAAACCAGATACTGAACTTAATGATAGAGGAGGGAGAATGACCTGAGAGTTGGCACCAGGACCCAGATTGGGTGTATAAGGATCAGCCCAGCTAAGGCAGGGAGGGCTTGCTTTATATTTTGGTGCAGAAGGGGTAACCATACCAATCAAATCACATATATTTTGAAATATTTGCATAAGAAGGAGGAATGAGGGAACTAATTTAAGTGCCTGCTATGTTCCAGGTGCTATGCTAAGCACATTACAATCTCATTTGATCCTTACAACAACCCTAAGAGGTAGATGGTATTATGATCTCTAATAGTTGAGGAAACTGAGACAGACAGGGGTTAAATGACTTGTCCAGGGTCTCACAGCTAGGAAGTATCTAAGGTTGAACTTGAACTCAGGTCTTCCTAACTCCAGGCCCAGCACTTTATCCATCATGCCACCCAGCTGGACCAAGTAGAGGAAAGCAAGGGGGATGCTCTCTCAATTGACTGATGTGGCTGCACATCAAGTTTGTTCACCATTGTAATGGACAAAGCCCATGATATGGAGTTTGGCTCAGGGATGTTCCAAAGCCAGCTTAAAACTCTCCCTGGAGAACTAATTGTTAAATTTTCATTGGGAGCATTTACACCTTAGAAACTGGCAAAAGCTATACATCAGGGCTAGATTTATTGTTTTCATAGATTGTCCAGACCTAAGAAAGTGATGGATAAAATGGTAATAATGGAGATTAAACTTAAAGGTATGTCCTGCATACATTTTTCCCAGGTAGCTATACATTCCCAGGTAGTTATACATTTGCTAGCATGCTCCTGGGTTAGAGTTCCTGGGTTCAAAGCCTACACTTAATGCTTGTGTGACCTTAGGTAAATAATTTTCCTTCTCTGACTCAGTTTCTTCCTCTGTAAAATGGAGGATCTGGATTTGATGGTTTCTAAAGTTATGATTGTATGATCTCTCAACTCCAGAGTAACTTGTCTAGTCAGTGTTCTGTCCACTGAATCGACACTGAAAACAAAATCATAATTGATTTCAGAGAACCTTGGGTTTGAGTGAGGGTCATGAGTTATAATCAACTTTTGGCACCTTCTAAGTTTGCTGTGTGACTTTGGATTAAAATAAAAACCTCTCTGGATATGACTGGTAATATGAGATACCAATATCTGCAAATATGTGTTGAGGAATGAGGAAGAAAGGACTGGAGATATTATGCCTTGGGCTGGAGTAAAAAGGAACTTCCCTTACTCCACACCTCCTGAATCCTCCTTCCATACACTTTGAAAGCTGAGACCCCAGGACAGAGTATTCTCCCTGTGTTTTAATTTGGTAAATATTTATTAAGCACTTGCTATTTACCAGGCAGCTAGGAGTATCAGGCTTTGAGCCAGGAAGAACTGAGTTCAGGGGGCAGCTAGGTGGACCAGTGGATAAAGCACTAGCCCTGGATTCAGGAGGACTTGAGTTCAAATCTGGCCTCAGACACTTGACATTTACTAGCTGTGATCCTGGGCAAGTCATTTAACCCTCATTGCTCTGCAAAAGAGAAAGAAAGAAAGAAAGAAAGAAAGAAAGAAAGAAAGAAAGAAAGAAAGAAAGAAAGAAAGAAAGAAAGAAAGAAAGAAAGAAAGAAAGAAAGAAAGAAAGAAAGAAAGAAAGAAAGAAAGAAAGAAAGATCTGAGTTCAAATTCAGCCTCAGACATTTACTAGCTATGTGATCCTGGGCAAGTCACTTAACCTGTATTTACCTTAGTTCCTCAATTAAGGAGAAGGAAATGGCAAACCATTCCAGCATCCTTATCAAGAAAACCCCAAGGACCATGGGGTCACTAGAACTGGACATGACTGAACAACAACAATTTTCCAGGCACAGTGCTAAGAACTGCTACTCAAGGGTTACCATCCCCGCCTGCCCCCCCCCCCTCCCAGTATAGTGTTTCGCTTCTCTCTCCCATTCCCAGTGATTGTTTCTCAAGAGTTTCCCACCCCCAATCCAGTCAGGGATTAGCTTCAATCCTATTCAACTCTCAGCTCTTTCTTCCTCTAGCTCTGTAAATTTAGAAAATTGCGTAGGACACTGCTAAATGACTTGCCCGTGGTCAAATAGCCTGGATTTGTCAGAGGCAGGGCTTGAACTGTGGCCTTCCCTTATTCCACAAGCAGTCTCTCTTGCACTGTATGCATCATGGCGGCAGGGCCCCAGTTAGCTCCGGAAGACTATAAATTGCAAAACGGTCACCGAGACTCCTTGGAAGAGGGAGCTCTTTCATCTAGAAATGAATGAAATCACAGGTCCAGATTAAAAAAAAAAAACACAAAAAAGCAATGAAAACAAAAAACAAAACTCCAACCCTTCAGTCTTAATTACTGTTTTATGTTTAATCATCAGCCCCTTTCCTTGAGTAATAGGATCCTGAAAGAGATGGTGAGATCTCTCTAGGCTGGAGCTAACCTCACAAAGGAAAACACACCCACAGTCACTCATGCAGACAGACACACACTCGAGCATTTATATACATACATAAACGTGGAGACAGCTAACCTTTATATCCACACACACTCAGACAAATGTACCTATATCGGAAAATAAACTAACCCAGATGCACTCATCCTCACATAGACAGAATCATTATTCTAACAAAGAAAGGGACACGAATGCAGCCGCACACACACGCTAACCCCCCACCCGCTCACACACACGCTTGCACACGTGGGCTCACAGGAGGCCTTGATGACTGCGTGCTTCAAGCTTCACCTCCCAACCCAAGCCTGAAAATCTGTCTCCAATTATCTAGCCTGTGTTGGGAGCAACAGGAAATCCAGAGCTGCCTCTGTCTTCTGGGGGAAATGCTGGAATCCAGATCATTTCTCCATCATTCAGAAAACAAAAGCCTTCTCACCCTCCCAGCTTCCCTCTCTGCCTCCGAGTCACAGGGGCAGGACTGTGGGGGTGTAGAGAGCTCCCCATGGGGGTGAAAAGTGGAGGATATGAACAGGATGTTGGGCCTGAGGCCAAGGGGCCTTGAACCCTAAACTTTAGTGACCCCCCTCCTATCCTTAACAAAGCAGCTGGTTGTGTCTGAGGTCTGGACTCCTTCAGTATGTATCAAGTCCTGTGTTGTGGATCGAAGGGTGGAGGCACCCTTTTTACTCCTTTAAGAAAGAGGAAAGAGGGGGCGGCTAGGTGGTGCAGTGGATAGAGCAGCGGCCCTGGAGTCAGGAGTACCTGAGTTCAAATCCGTCCTCAGACACTTAACACTTACTAGCTGTGTGACCCTGGGCAAGTCACTTAACCCCAATTGCCTCACTAAAAAAAAAAAAAAAAAGAGGAAAGAGTCTGAGAGCATTGATTAAGTGAGCACTGGGGATATAAGGAAGGGCAAAAACATGGTCCCTGCCCTCAGGGAACTTATATTCTAATGGGGCAGACTATGTAAATAGCCATGGACGGCCAGGAGATATACCAAGTAGACGGAAGGTTATCTCAGAGGGGAAGATGTGTGCACAGAGAAAGAGCAGGAAAGGCCTCCTGCAGAATAAGGTCGAATTTGAGCTGAATCTTGAAGGAAGACAGGGAAACCCAGAGGGGAAAGGGTAGAGTGTTTCAGGCATGTGGGCAATCAGGACACAAGCACAGGGGAGATGGAGTTTCATGTGGGAGCAAGGACAAAGGGATTGGCATGATTGGATTGTAGGGAAGTTAACGGGTGGAGCCCTGAGACCCTCTAGAGGGTCTTGGATAAACCTAACTAGCTTGAAGGTGGTTGTCCTTCCCTGTCCTACTCGGAGAAAACCCAGTCCTACTCGGAGAAAACCCTGCTCCAAAATCAATCAGGAACTTCCCTTCTATTTCTCCAATAGAACAGACGTCCCCAGGAGCAGAGATGGTTTCTTGGTGTTCCCAGCACATAGCCACAATTGTAGCCCTGCACATTGTAGGCGCGTTAACATTAAAGATCCATTTGGCTTCTTCTCAAAAGGAGAGGACATATAACTTAAAGGGACTTGTTGAGGTCATCTCATCCATCTCTCTGTCTTGGAATAGGTGGTTCACAAATTTTTTCCATCCCATGACACACCCCACTTACTGTCAACACTAATACTGTTCATCTCCCACTGGCCAGCCCACTCTCCATAAATCTTCTCTTAAGCCAAGCCACCCCCAAACAACTGTGCAGAGCTCAGCAGCTCAGGTTTGGGCAATATCCTGTTTGAGAAACACTGAAACCAATCCAGATAGATGAGGTTCTTCTTCTTCTTAAAGGTCCCTCATGAAGGAAGCAATTTTTTTCTGCAACCCATTCTAGAGTGAGTGGCAGCATGATGTATTGCTTTGGAACTAAGGAAGACCTGCGTTCAAATCCTCCCTCTGACACATAAATGTATCAGTGATAGATGGTCCTATTCCAGGAGTTCCCTGTGCCAATGAAATCACAGGTCCTAACCCATCCCAATATTTCTCTATCTTTTGGTTTTTTGGTTTTTTGCGGGGCAATGGGGGTTAAATGACTTGCCCAGGGTCACACAGCTAGTAAGTGTCAAGTGTCTGAGGCTGGATTTGAACTCAGGTCCTCCTGAATCTGGGACCGGTGCTTATCTACTGTACCACCTAGGCGCCCCCATTTCTCTATCTTTTGAAAAGTGTAGTCTGGGGGCAGCTAGGTGGCACAGTGGATAGAGCACCAGCCCTGGATTCAGGAGGACCTGAATTCAAATCCGGTCTCAGACACTTGACACTTACTAGCTGTGTGACCCTGGGCAAGTCACTTAACCCCAATTGCCTCACCAAAAAAAAAAAAAAGAAAAGTGTAGTCTGTGGGACTATCGAGGAGAAGCTGGCTGGGGGTCAGCAGAACTTCCCTTGGACCTATATGGGTTGTATTAGGGATTTTATGGATGTACATACATCCATAGGGGTGCAGTAAATAGTGTTGTAATGGTAGTCAGGAAGACCTGAGTTCAAATCTTATTTCAGACACTTCCTAGCTATGTGATACTGAGCAAGTCACTTAACCTTGGTCTGCCTCAATTTCTTCATCTGTCAATTGGGCATAATAATCTAGCACATAAGGCTGTTATGAGGACCAAATGAGATAACATACATAAAGCACTAAATATGCTAATTTATAAAAATTATTATTACTATTACATAAAATATCCCTATCAGAGTTCATAGGGAGGGTTTTTTTTCCCTCTTACATTCTGGGACACTGACTTCAAACAGCTCAAACTTCCTGATTCTAGGAAGTCTTATTCACTGATTAACCCCATTTGACACTTGTTACTCTTTTACTGGGTACTTTTGGCAGGGAGAAGTAAGGGAAGAGAATATGCATTTTTATGTTTTGGTTTTTAAAATATTTTATTTTTTCCAGTTACATGTGAAAACAATTTTTAACATTTGTTTTTTAAAATTTAGTCCCCCAAATTTCTTCCACCACCCTCCCTGAGATGGCAAGCAATTAGATATAGGTTTATACATGTGCAGTCACATAAAACATTTCTATATTCATCATATTGTGAAAGAAAAATAGACTGAAAAAAAGAAAGTAAAAAATAGAATGTTTTGAACTGTATTCAGACTCCATCAGTTCTTTCTCTGGAGGTGGATAGCATTTTACATCATGACTCCTTTGGGATTGTCTTAGATCATTATATTGCTGAGAATAGCTAAGTCATGCACAGTTGTTCTTGGTACAATGTTGCTATTACTGTATACAATATTCTCCTGGTTCTGCTCACTTCACTTTGCATCAGTTCATCTAAGTCCAGTTTTTTCTGAAATCATCCTGTTGATCATTTCTTACAGCATAATAGTATTCCATTGCATTCATATACCACAACTTGTTCGGTCATTCCCTAATTGATGGGCATCCCCTCAATTTCCAATTCTTTGCTATTATGTGTCAGGGATTGTGCTAAGTAGTTGTTTTTTTAAAAAATAATTATCTCAGGGGCAGCTAGGTGGCACAGTGGATAAAGCACCGGCCCTGGATTTAGAAGGACCTGAGTTCAAATCTGGCCTCAGACACTTGACACTTACTAGCTATGTGACCCTGGGCAAGTCACTTAACCTTCATTGCCCTGCAAAATGAATGAATGAACGAATGAATGAATGAATGAATAAATAAATAAATGAATAAATTTGATCTCACAATAATCTTGCAACATCCCTGTGAAGTAGGTGCTATTGTTATCGCCTTTTTATAATTGAATAAACTGAGGCAAGCAGAAGTTAAGTGACTTCATAAATGTCTCAGCTCGGATTTGAACTCAGTTCTTCCTGACACCAAGCCAGCTGCCTCAAAGTGCTACCAAGCGGTAAAACAGGGGCTGCAGGGGAAGGGGTAGAATACAGGGAGAGAAGGAATGACTGTATACTCCTTGGAATGATTGAGCTGGGAATGGTTTAAGTGAAACCCTCCCCACTGAAAGGTGGTTGTAGTCCCTCCCTCCCCTGAACTTTTTACCATGAGATGGTCCAAGATACAAGGCTTTACCTGGAATCTCATGATGCCAGTCAAAGAAGGAATCTCCCCTGTTTCCCTCCAGACCTCTCAGTCTAGAGGCTGAGGCCAGGCTAGGGCAGAGCTGTGGAATGACAAGAGGATCTGTAGAGATGTGGTGATATGATGAGGGAGAACCTCAGGGTAGGGAAAGGGAATCAATGGGAGGAGGTGGCTTGAGGGGACACAGCCTGATTCTCCCTAACACTAGAATTTCTTGTTGTCATAGGTTAAGGTTCCTGCCCCGCCCCCTCTAATTAACTAGGCATTCCCATGATGATTCTGGGTCAAGGCTGTGAGTTCAAGCTCCTTATCCCTGAAGAGGGGAAAACAGGGAAGATTCTCCATCCTTCAGGTCCCTAAGCTCATGCCCTATTGTCCACTGGGAGTTGTGGGGAGGGAGCTCATTAAACCAAAGGCACTAGTTCTCCCTTTACCCAGCTGTGGGGGGAGGGGGGTCTCTGCTGAAGTGTTTCCTGCCCACCCTAGCCCCAGATCCCATCTCCACAGGCCAATCTGCCAGCAGGTTTGAAGTCCTGTCGGAGGGATTTAATTTTCCTTATTGAGTGGGGTGGGGGAGAGAGGAGGTGGGGTGAGTCACAGTCTAACTATGTTATCTGTCAGAGCTATAGTTCACAGAACTGGTCATGCCTAGGAAGGAGCTTCTTGTGGCTTGGAACTCCATTGGATGTTTTTTAATCATTCAAAATATGAATATCACAGCTGTTGACCCTGCTGTCCCCCCACCCCACCCCACCCCCATTTGGTCTCTGCCCTTGGGAGCTCTCAGTATAATGAAGGGGATAACCCTTATGTGAAGGCTCAAAGATAGGGAAGGGGGTGAAACAGGAGCAAGTCATAGGGAATGAGGGAGTTTTTTTCTTCTTTTTTCCAGAATCTGAACTGGGGAATCCTAGGAGACAAAAAAGTAAGATTTGGAAGAGGGAGAATGAAACATTAGGGGAAAGGCCTATGGGGGTTGGGCAGAGGAGAAAGGATTAGCTATGAAGGGCCATAGGAAACATTAAAGGTCTCTGAAGTGGAAGGAAAGCAAGATTGTCATATTGTTTGGTTATGTACCATTCTTCATGATCCCATTTTGGAGTTTTCTTGGCAGATATACCAGAGTAGTTTGCCATTTCCTTTTCCAGATCATTTTATAGAGGAGGAAACCAAGGAAAACAGGATTAAGTGACTTGCCCAGGGTCACAAAGCTGAGAGACTGAGGCCAGATTTGAACTTAAGTCTTCCTGATGTCAGGTCACTGGAAGAAGTTGATTCTAGCAATTCAGGGTGAGAGAAGAGAGGAATCAAGTCTGGTGAGGTATTGTCATATCTTGGCAAAAGGAGATCAAGGTAGGACCAGGGCTGTGGTTGTGGGGAAGAAGGCAGCAAGATCAATGGACATCCAATGATAGGATTCCAATGCCCACAGAATATTGGTTAGTCCTAATGGAGTGTTTGATGTTTTTCAGTCATTCAGTCATGTCCAACTCTTTCGTGATCCCATGGACCATAGCACACCAGGTCCTCTATCATCTACTATCTGTAGAAATCTGTCCAAGTTCATGTTCATTGTTTCCATGACATTATCTACCCATCTCATCCTCTGCCATCTCCTTCTCCTTTTGCCTTCAATCTTTTTTCTTTCTTTTTTTTTGGGGGGGGGGTGAGGCAATTGGGGTTAAGTGACTTGCCCAGGGTCACACAGCTAGTAAGTGTTAATTGTCTGAGGCTGGATTTGAACTCAGGTCCTCCTGAATCCAGGGCCAGTGCTCTATCCACTGTGCCACCTAGCTGCCCCCTTTTGCCTTCAATCTTTCCCAACATCAGGGTCTTTTCCAGTGAGTCCCATCTTCTCAGTATGTGGCCAAAGCATTTCAATTTCAGCTTCAGTGTTTGACCTTCCAGTGAATAGTCTGAATTAATTTCTTTTAAGTATTGACAGATTTGGTCTCCTTGCATCAAAGCCAGGAAGACCTGGGTTCAAGATCCACTTCTGACACATAATGGCTGTGTCTGTCAGTCAATAAGTCAGTCAGTCAACAAGCAATTACTAAGCACTTATAGAGCACCAGGTACAGTGCTACATGCTTGGGATACACATACAAGCTAAAAGAAACATAGTCTGAGACCTCAGGGAATTTACATTCTAATGGCGGAGGACAACATGTAAAAGTGAACTGAAAAGGGGGAAGTGAGGTAGGTACTCAGGGATAAGGTTTCATAATCTGTAAATTGAGGAATGGCTGGTCTGGGGCCCACCCCCAAATGGAGATTCTGGGGAAGAATTTACCAATGGGATAAGGGGCCCTGCCGGATAGGAATATGGAAGCAGCTGAAGAATGATGGCTAAGTGTGGTAGTAAATATAAGAAGTAGAATTTGAACCCTGCCCTCCTAGTGCCCAGTCATCAATAATCTGGCTCTGCCATATACTTTCCTGTAACAGTCAAGGCAGGGGCCTCAAATCTCCCTCCCCAGTAGCAGATTCATTTTCATTTATATCCTGGCCTGGAGTAGACTAGGAGTAGACCAGGGCCTTGAGAGAAAGAAAAAAGCAATCTCATGTGGGGAAGTAAAAAAAAACAAAACCCCAAAACAACCAAAACCTAGAAGCACCTGGCTTTTATCATCCAAGCATTCAGTCCCAGGCCACTGACTGGAGAGATTAGGGGTGTGGGGGGGTGCGGTGTATGAAGAGAGTTTAGACCACTGTGGTTTCTTCCACTTGGAAAAGGTGAAAGGAGGCAAGTTCTTCCCCAGCCCCTGGGCACGTTCTTCAGAGGAAAGGGATTATGTGGGTGTCTGAGAGTGGGGGTGGTTGCTGATTTGAAGACTTCATTTTCCTGTGTGTGAGGGGGAGGGCTATGGGTTGGCTTCTGCTGCTAGATTCCAGGCCCTTCCCTCAATAGTAAAGCAATAGTCTCTCCGAAGTGTGTCTGCTGGGTGGCTGCAGAGGTCAGGGCTCCAGGTCAGTGATTCTCCCCAGATGAACTAATTTGAGAGTCTGAGGGAGGAGGAGTTGGAAAGAAGGGGTCAAGGACACTTCTTTCCTCTCTGACCTATGGTGACCCACCTCTTTCCCTTCACAGAAGGGGATAATGGGACTAAATACTTTCCACATTTGGATCTAGATCTTTGTATTTCACAAATCATTGTTTTTATTTTTTCCTGCACTTTCTGGTGTTTATTGAAATGAACACTGAATTTAGTCAGATTTGGGTTCGTGGGGCTATGCATACCTTTTGACCCAGTAATACCACTATTAGGTCTGTATCTCAATGAGATCATGAAAAAGGGGAAAGGACCCACATGTACAAAAATATTTATAGCAGCTCTCTTTGTGGTGACAAAGAACTGGAAATCGAAGGGATGCCCATCAATTGGGGAATGGCTGAACAAGTTATGATATTTAATGTAATGGAACACTATTGCGCTGTAAGAAATGATAAGCAGACAGATTTCAGAAAAACCTGGAAAGACTTACATGAATTGATGTTGAGTGAAATGAGCAGAACCAGGAGAACCTTGTACACAGTAACAGCAACATTGTATGATGATCAACTGTGATAGACTTAGCTCTTTCTCAGCAATACAGTGATCTAAGACAATGCCAAAGGACTCACAATGGAAAATGCTCTCCATGTTCAGAAAAAAACAACTGAATGCAGTTTGAACCATACAATTTCTACTTTTTTTTCTTTTTTGAGGTTTTCCCTTTTGTTCTGATTCTTCTTTCACAACATGACTAATGTGGAAGTATATTTAATATACATATATAATCTATATCAGATTGTTTTCTGTCTTAGGGAGGGGAGAGGGAAGGGAGGGAGAAAAATTTGAAACTCAAAAATTTTTTTTTTTTTTGGCGGGGCAATGGGGGTTAAATGACTTGCCCAGGGTCACACAGCTAGTAAGTGTCAAGTGTCTCAGGCAGGATTTGAACTCAGGTACTCCTGAATCCAGGGCCGGTGCTCTATCCACTGCACCACCTAGCTGCCCCCTTGAAACTCAAAATCTTGTAAAAACAAATGTTGAAAACTATTTTTACATGTAACTGGAAAAAATACTATTAAGATTGAAAAACAAGAAAGAAAATTTTAAAACTAAGTAAATAAGGGATGCTTTAAAAAAAAGATTTGGGGGGCAGCTAGGTGGCGCAGTGGATAAAGCACCAGCCCTGGATTCAGGAGTACCTGAGTTCAAATCCGGCCTCAGACATTTAACACTTACTGGCTGTGTGACCCTGGGCAAGTCACTTGACCCCCATTGCCCCGCAAAAAAAAACAAAAACAAAAACAACAACAACAACAAAAAGATTTGGGTTCAAATCATGGCTCTGCTACTTGCTATAGGCATGTATAGGTCACTTAGTCTCTGTGGGCCTCAGTTTCCTCATCTGTAAAATAAGGGGATTGAACTGAATGACCTCTGAGATCCCTTTGGTCTCCAGGTCTATCTATGATCCTAGCACCTTAATTTTGTGAGGCTTAAAGGCCTCAGTGTCAGGTCAATAGTCAATAGGTCCATAGCACAGTTGGACATCAACAATGTGCAGAATTTGTCCCTTCTTTGTCACCATAACATCCCAGAAGGCTTCTTTTGAGGGAACAGAAATACACACAATCAGGCTGTTATCCAGGCATCCTAGTGATCTTGCTAGGGGAGATACCAGGACACCAATGTTCCCAGCTTCCAGCCATAAATAGTGTCCCTGCTGGGCAAAGTTTTCTTTTCTGATTTCATTGTTGGAGACAACAGTAAGTCACTTAACCCAGCCTAGCCTCCACGCTTTCTTTACCCCCTTCCTTAGGGATAGATCTCCTGAGTGGGTACGGAGGCATGTGCTGAAAAGAGCTGCCTTGAGGACACATTAAAGCCAGGGGAGGAGAGGCCACCAATGGGATGTGGAGGTGGGGCGGGGCATTTCTGGAGGGGAATGAACGAAAGCCCAAGAGAATTGACTTCAATCTTGGAAATCAATTCTGTGCTTGCCCATTGTGAAAGTGTGTTGTTCTATGTATTAGCCTACATCGCCCTCTGCTGCCTATGGTCTTTTACTACAGCAAATGGATGCCTGCTCCAGTTTCCAGGAAAGACTGGAATCGTCAATGAATGAAAAGAGAAAAAGAAGAAACAATACAGCATTATGGAGCAATTGTCCAGGAGTTCCTAACCTCTATTTTGTTGTTGTTGTTGTTGTTGTTTTTAATTTTTTTAATCTCTATTTTTAAAAAATTTTTGTGTATGGATCCCTTGGCAGCCTGGTGAAGCTATGGATTCTTAGAAGAATATTTGTTACCCACATACATAATTGAATGAAAATAAAGATTTGTATTTTTTTTTCCCATCTAAGTTCATGGACACCCTGAAATCTATCCATGTATCACAGGTTAAGAACTCCAGATCTAGGCCAATCACATCATTTATTTTATGGATAAGAAAATTGAGGCCCCAAAGGGAAGAGGGGTGTGGGTTGGTGTCCTGTGGTATAATGATGTAGTAGTAATGGAAAGAGCAATTAATCAGTGACCATCTATGAGTTTACTATGTGTCAGTCACTTTGTTAAGCACTAGAGATATTAGGACAGGCAAAAATAAGGCCCTTTTCCTCAAGGAGCTCACACAAACAACTATGTATTTACATGTGGCAGGTAGATGGCTTAGTAGATAAAGCACTGGGCCTGGAGTCAGGAAGACTCGAGTTCAAATCAGCCTATCTTATCTATGTCATTTGTACTTAGCTGTTTGCTTGTTGTCTGCCCTGTTGGCAACTTGTGAATAAGGACTGCTTTTTAACCTTTCTTTATATCCTCAGTGCTTGGCACATAGTAGGTGTTTAATAAATGCTTATTGAGTCATTTACCTTGATTTGGCTAGGGAACACTCAATTTTGTTTAGCTCTTTAAAAGTATACAAAGCTCTTGGAAGAAAAAGTTTAGCCATTTATTAGCAAAAGGGATGATCAGAAATGTAGTTTTTTGGGGTTTTTTCCCCAGCTGAAAAGAGGAACCAAACAATCATAGGAAGCAGAAGCCTTGGAACAGAGGAAGCCTGGGAACTCTGGAGCCACACAGAGAGTAAAGAGTGGGCCAAGCCAGCAGCCATCTAATTAAAAGGGAAGAACACTGCTATCTTTTTTTTTTTAAGGGCAATGGGGGTTAAGTGACTTGCCCAGGGTCACACAGCTACTTAAGTGTCTGAGGCTGGATTTGAACTCAGATCCTCCTAAATTCAGGGCCAGTTGCTTTATCCACGGTGCCACTAGGACACTGCTATCTTAAAGAAAATATGAAAATTGCAGTCTTATCTGGTTCACTGATTTGCTTAAGTAGTGATATTGTTGGACAGACTTTTGCTGCTGCTGGAGGACCTGGAGGAATTTTCCCCATTTACTTCCTCTCCCTCCTCTACCTAGTGAACTGACATCACTTACCTTCAGGAGTTTCTAGCTTTTTTAAAATCTTGGTAATTTGCTGTCTGTATTTTTTTTTAAACAACTGGGTAACTAGTTGCCACAGTGGTTAGAGTATTGGGCCTGAAGTCAGGAAGACTCATCTTGTTGAATTCAAATCTAGCCTCAGACACTTACTATAGCTGTGTGACCCTGGGCAATTCACTTAGTTCCTCATCTGTTAAATGAGCTGGAGAAGGAAATGGCAAAGCACTCTTGTATCTTTGTCAAAAAGACCCCAAATAGGGTCATAAAGAGTCAGAGGACTGAAACGACTGAACAACAACAGCAGCAACAAATTTATATAATGGGTTTTTATTCCCAGCTAAAGACAAATTAATTTTTATTGCCTTCTGAGCCTTCCCTAATCCCTCTTAATTCAAGGACTTTCCCTCTTTTAATTATTTCTCAATTATCCTGGATACAGCTTGCTTTGTATATATTTGTTTGCATATGTCTCCCCCATTAGATATGAGCTCCTTGAGGGCAGGCACGTCTTTTGTCTCTTTTTGTATCCCTAGCACCAAACATGGTGCCTGAACCATGGTAGTAACAAATGTTTATCGATTGATTGGGAAAGGACAAAGGGGAAACCTCTGGACCAATAGCCCTAGACTATATCGAATTCCTTAATTCCTTCCTTCCTGCCTGCCTTCCTGCCTGCCTGCCTGCCTTCCTTCATCTTTCTCTCTCTTTTTCTCTCTTTCTCTCTATCTTCTCTCTCTCTTTCTTTCCCTTTCAAACACACACAGAAGGGCTTCACAAATATTATCATCCCCATTTTATAGATGAGGAAATAGAGTACAGAGATCCAAGACAGGATTCAAATTCAGGTATCCTGACTCCAGGTCCAGAAGTCTCTACTTCTGTTAACCCTGTGTTGTTGTTGTTTTCTTCAGAGAAACAAAAATGTAAATAATTGCAATATAAATCAATGAGTACTATAAACACATTTGAAATCCAAGTCTGAGAGCCATGGTTAGTTAGTACTGCAGGAGCTCAGAGGTAGAGCAACTATCAAGGGTTGAGGCAATTTAGGGAGGACTTCCTGGAGGAGGTGAACCAGAGCTGTATCTTGAAGGAAGGATTTAGACAAATGGAAAGAAAGGAGGTATGCTGACAACTTAAATTTTTCCCAATTTTTCCCAAGGAGGGCAGTACTGCTTAGAATAAGGAACACTAGGGGCAGCTAGGTGGTACAATGGATAAAGCACCAGCCCTGGATTCAAGAGGACCTGAGTTAAAATCTGGCCTCAGACACTTGACACTTACTAACTGTGTGACCCTGGGCAAGTCACTTAACCCTCATTGCCCCGCAAAAAAAAAAAGAAGGGGGACTGGTACGCAGGTAGAATGCATCAGCAAGCTGGGCTGATGCAATCTCTCCATGTGGGGGAGGTTGGGAAGTCTGCTCTGGGGTGAGTCAAAGATGGCATGGAACAGATTGGAGACTGTGGAGCATATACATTGGTCTGTGTCTGGTTCCAGTCTGCTAACCACATGGTTAGGAGAAGCCTTTTTCGATTGTCTGTACAGCTAGAACTGGGAATGCCTCTTTAAAAAAAGGCCTGAGTTAGCAGGCCCAGTGTCTCCTTCTCATTGTCTTTGGTTCTTTCTGGGGCTTTTATTCCTCAATCAGTGAGGATACCTGGTGAGAGACAAGGGGAGAGGTCTTGGGACCTCCTCCCCATTCAGGCCAAGGGATACAGAGAAACAGCCTCTACATTGGAGGTCAGAGCCTCCAAACCAGAAGATATCAACAACACTGCATTGTAGAAGGACATCTGGTCCCACTCTGTTTGGGTAGGGTCACACATATTCCCCTAAATGTGGCACAATGGAGAGAGTGCTAGTCTTGCAGTCAGGAAGACCAGAGTTCAAATTTGGCCCCAGACACTTGCTAGGTATATGACCCTGGGCAAATTACTTAACCTTTGTCGGCCTCAGCTTTTTTGACTATGAAATGGGAATAATAACAGCACCTACCTCCCGATGTTATTGAGAGGATCAATAAGATGATATTTGTAAAAAGTGCTTAGTTCCTGGCACATAGTAGGTGTTAAATAAATACATGCTTGTTCCCTTCCCTTCCCCCCATCCTCCCCTCTCCATGCATGATCCCTTTACTTATTTACTCTTCCCACTGAAGGCATGTGTAACTGTAGAAGAGTGTACCCAGGCTTATGGGGGGGGGGGCCAGGGATGGAGGAAATATCCCATTACTGTTTATACTATTTCATTATCTCTTTGCTTTGGCCTAATTGTTTTTGCTGACTAGTAAAATCAAACGCATTTGTAGAGGCTCCTGAGCTATGGTTGTGAATGGATTTGGACCTCCGGAGATAATCTCTTGAGTATGAGCTTACTTTCTGGGACCCCCCCCATATGCTGTAAAGGCAATTACCCTGGTCCCCTGGTACCATGTCACACTGTTACTTGCCTTTGCTCTATCTCTTCTATCTTTAAAATTCGAATTTGATTGGTGAATTTTTTTGTGCATGAATGACAGACTCTTCAATTGACTGTCTATTTTTATTCCTCATCAGAAGAGTTTACTTTTGTATCTTCAGAATTTCATTCTTATGAATTTCTCATTTCTCCTGGGCTGGCTTCCCATCAGATCCCACCTATCCTTCCTTTGAAGTCTGAAATCTGCTCTCTGAAGACCTAGAGCACATCTCAGACGATGCCTGACTTTCTCTTCTTCTCTATTACAGAAATCTATCAGGTGGTGGCCACCTCCCTCCAAGGATTCCATCATTGTCACCCCAGCAACCAGGTAGGTCTCCTAGTTAGTGAGAGTCAGATCCAGAATGAAACTTCCCCTTGTTAGTTCTACCTTTGAAAGATGACATCATTTGCAAATTTTTAAAAATTATATTCCTTTTAATATTTTTATTATTTTTCCAAATGACTCTCCTCTATCCCCACCAACCCTTAACTCTAATACAGTTAAGTACATGTTGACCACACCTATATCCATCCTCTCTCTCCTGGGAGAAGAGAGTCATTCTATAGGTTATATCCGTCCTCTGAAACCATAACTGCATTGATCAAAGTTCCTATGTCTTTTGATATGCTTTCCTTTACTTTATTGTGGTCATTTTCATAAATCATTCTCCTGGTCCTGTTTACTTTCCTCTGCATCAGTTCATACCAATCTAAGATGAAACATTAGTAAGGCAAGTTATAATATGTTATAACATGCTCTGTCTTTGTCAGAAGGAGTCTCAGCAGACGTCTGGATAACTGAAGTACCCTATCAGTACTACATTAAGCCCCTGTGCCAGGCTTGCGATGTGTTTTCCAAATTCCTCATCTACTTCTTGTTTCTGTCTAGATTACCTGTAGTATACTCCAGTGACAAAATCACTTCCATTTCTATCTTCCTTGATCTTCATCTGAATGTTCATCACCACACTTTCTGGTTCTTGGACTTCCTCACATGAGTGTGCCTTCTTAACCTACAATCTTCCCTCCCTCCCTTTACCACTTCTTTTTCATTTGAATAATATACCCTTCTTCCCACCCTCCTCTGTGTGTGACATTCTTGTTTTTGGTTTGGTTTTGGTTTTGGTGAAGCAATTGGGGTTAAGTGACTTGCCCAGGGTCACACAGTTGGTAAGTGTCAAATGTCTGAGGTCAGATTTGAACTCGGGTCCTCCTGACTCCAGGGCTGGTGCTCTTATCCACTGTGCTACCTAGCTGCCCCTTGTGTGTAGCATTCTTCCACTCTCCAATCTGAGGTGACTGACAGGTCAGATTTCCCTTTTTGCCATTTTATCTTCCCCCCTTTTCTTGTTTCCTGCATGGTCCCTACTCACATGGTATGTTGAGGAACAAACACCTCATTGTTTCTGTTAACCTAGAGCGCAGAGAAGCAGTCCTTCATCTCCTTCTCTTGCTCTTCTAGGAGCAAGGCCAGCTTGGGCTTTCAACATAGTAGAAGTCATTGGCTATGTTAGAAATACAAACATGCTTAGTCTGGGATTGAAATTCTTAGCCTAGTCTTTCAAACTGCTTGTGGGTATTTACAAGTAACTCATTAACACTTTTACACTCTTTTAACACATCTTAATGCCTTTTTTTTTTTGAGGCAGTGAGAGTTAAGTGACTTGCTCAGGGTCACACAGCTAGTAAGTGTCTAAGGTCAAATTTGAACTCAGTTCCTTAAGACTCCAGGGATGTTGCTCTATCCACTGCACCACCTAGCTGTCCCCAAACTCTCACTGTCTTGACAGTCATACCCAACTTCCCTTATTCTCCCTAACTTTTTTTGTACTTACTTTCTAACTTCCTTCTTCCTTCCATTCCTTTCTCCTCAATCATTTTCCTTCTATAGATCAAGTCACCCATCAAACTGAGCCCTTCTTTTTCTTCTGTCCAAGTTGATTTCCTTCCATTTTGCCCTTCAAGTTCTCCCAAATTTATCCTGCCCAGATTTAATTTTTGGCCTTCATAAGTCCAATGCCCACCAAATCACCTTCACAATGTCCATCTCCTTTTTATTTAGTTCAATTCTTTCCCCCTTTTCCAGAACCTTTTTACCATATATCTTTCTTCTTTAGAAGCTATAAGTACATTCAGACTATTGTACAATCCCTATGACTTATAGAACAGCCCTGACTGGGGCTTCAACAAATGGGGGGTGTTTTGATTCTCTGTTTTTTGTTGCTTTATTTTTTTTTATCTCCAGTATCTCTCCCAGCAGGAGGTGATTATTTTTTCTTAGATCTTGCTCAAGGACTATGTTTTCTTGCTGTTATTGTTCAGTCATGTCTAACTTTTCATGACCTCATTTTGGGGTTTTCTTGGAAAGATACTGGAGTAGTTTGCTATTTCCTTCCCCATCTCATTTTACAGCTGAGGAAACCAAGGAAACAGGGTGAAGTGACTTACCCTGGGTCACACAGCTAATAAGTGTCTGAAGCTAGATTTGAACTTAGGAAGATGAATCCTCCTGACTCTAGGCCTGGTGCTCTAACCATTGTGCCACACCTAGGTTCCTCATTATGTTTTCCAGTCCTGTAATAGTTCAGCTCCCAACACTGCTGTCCTTCAAATTCTGTCTTCTTTAGCTCAGCTACTCTGAAGCCCACCTGTAATTCTGCCCCTCCAGCAAAAGTACCTATAACAAACCTTACAGAGGGAACTATATTTCTAGGCTGGACCACAGAGAATAAGCTTACACAGCAAAAGCACACCTCAAGACCAGAACATCCCCATTTTTGGAACATTTAATTTTTGTTTATTTTATTTTTTTTGCACAGGCAGTGAGGGTTAAGTGACCTTGCCCAGGGTCACACAGCTAGTAAGCAGAACATCCCCATTTTTATGAAGTTTTCTTTTTGTACACACAGATGTGCTGTGAGAATGTTTACTTCTTACACCACTCTAATTAATCTGGGTTTTCTTTACTCCTGGAGACTTAGGGGAGGGGGCAGCTAGGTGGCGCAGTGGATAAAGCACCAGCCCTGGATTCAGGAGTACCTGAGTTCAAATCTGGCCTCGGACACTTGACACTTACCAACTGTGTGACCCTGGGCAAGTCACTTAACCCCATTGCCCTGAAAAAAAAAATGATGAGCAGGCAGATTTCAGAAAAACCTGGAAAGACTTACATGAACTGATACAAAATGAAGTAAGCAGAACCAAACATCAAACATAGTACCAGCAACATTGTGTGATTATCAATCATGAATAACTTAGCTGGGGGCAGCCAGATGGCACAGTAGATAGAGCAGGGGCCCTGGAGTCAGGAGGACCTGAGTTCAAATCCGGCCTCAGACACTTGACATTTACTAGCTGTGTGACCCTAGGCAAGTCACTTAACCCCAATTGCCTCACTAAAAAAAAAAAATAACTTAGTGATTCCCAGCAATACAGTGTCTATTTCTTCTTTCATAACCTGATTAATATAGAAATAGGTTTTATATGCTTGCATATATATAACATACCAATTGTTTACTGTCTTAGGGAAGGCAGAGGGGAGGGAGAAGGGGGGAAAATTTGGAACTCAAAATTTTTGAAAAGTAAAAAACTTGTCTTTACATATATATTAGAAAAAATAAAATACTATATAAAAGGGGGCAGCTAGGTGGCGCAGTGGATAGAGCACTGCCCTGGATTCAGGAGGACCTGAGTTCAAATCCAGCCTCAGACACTTGACACTTACTAGCTGTGTGACCCTGGGCAAGTCACTTAACCCCAACTCACCTCACCAAAAAAAAAATACTATAAAAAAAAGTGCTGTTCAGTTGTTTTCATGTACATTTGTAGAATCTCACTAACTATAATAGTTTAGAAGATTCCTAACAAGAATTAGATCTTCTACTTCTTTTATCTCTTTCCCCTGGTCTCTCCAAAAACATACAACTTTCCCTATCAGCCCCTGGCACAGAATAATAATAGTTATAATGTTTATTTGTTACTTACTATGCATCAGGCACTGTGCACTCTTTACAATTATTATCTCATTTGATCCTCACAACAACCCTGGGAGGTAGATGCTATTATTAACCCCATTTTTTTATATAAGCAAACCAAGGCCAACATAATTTAAGTGATTTAACTGCCCAGGGTCACACTAAGTGCTTGAGGATGCACTTGAAATCAGGTCTTCCTGACTCTAGGCCCAGTACTGTATCCAGGTGCCACATAACTCCTCCTCCAAAGTTGTACAGAGTTTCACATTAATTGTCAAATAGTGAGTCCTTTTACCAGTAATTGGAGCCTTGGATTTATTGAACATTATTATGTTTCTGTGTTTGTATGTTGTGTACCAAATCTATTGCACTGATTGACTTCTTTTCTTATTTAAAGAAGTGCCAAATCATTTTCATGATTACTACCATATAGTATAGTTTATACCTGGTCAGAGTTCCCTTTTCTTCTCACTTCTATTCATTATCACCCTTAAGATTCTTTACTTTTTTTTCCTCCATATGAATTGTTATTCTTAATTTTTGGTCCTCCATATGAATGCTGTTACTGGTTTTTTCTAGGTCTATAAAATATTCACTTGAGAATTTGATTGGTATAGCACTGGTTAAGTAAATTAATTTAGGTAGTATTGTCACAAATAATATTTCTATAATTATTTAGGCCTGCCTTTATTTCTGCAAAGAGTGTTTTATAGTGAGATAGATTCTGGGCAAATATTGGTAGATATATTTCTAAACATTTTATAGTTTCTATAGTTATTTTGAATGAAAATATATTTTTTCTTTTTAGGGCTTCCTTCTGGATTTGCTGGTTATACAGGATGTTTTAAAAGCCCTCACGCAATTTTAAACTAGTAAAATATTTTCCAGTATATGGTAATACTGATGACTTGTGTGGGTTCATTTTATATCCTGTAACTTTGCTGAAGTTATTTAAATTAATTTTTAGTTGACCCTCTATGGCAAAAAAGCAGTAGTTTTCTTTTCTCTTTGCCTATGCTTATTTCCTTAATTTCCTTTCTTGTCTTATTGCTATAACTAGAATTTCTAGTACTATGTTAAATAGTAGTGGTAATAATGAGCATCCTTGCTTTACCACAAATCTTACTAGGGAGATCTCTAAGTTATACAGTGTTTGCTGTTGGATTTAGATAAGTCCTATTTACTATATTAAAGAATGTCTGTATATTTCTATGATTTCTAAGGTTTTTATTAGAAATGGATTTTGGAGGGCAGCTAGGTGGCACAGTAGATAAAGCACTGGGCTTGGATTCAGGAGGACCAGAGCTCAAATCCAGCCTCAGACACTTGACACTTACTAGCTGTGGTGTCCCTGGGCAAGTCACTTAACCCTCCTTGCCCTGCAAAACAAAACAAACAAACAAAAAGAGAAATGGATTTTGCATTTTGTTAAAAAGGCTTTTCATCATTGATATAACCACATAATATCTACTATGTTTTTATGACCTTTTGCTAATAGTTTATTTAAAATTTTATATCAGTATTCATTAGGATATTGGTCTGTAGTTTTTCTTCCTCGCATTGTCTCTCACTGGTTTAAGTATTGAGACTATATTTCTATCATAAGATATGAGATTAAATTGTATGCCACATTAATGGACTGTTGGCAGATCTGTGAATTGGTCCAAAGATTCTGGAAAACACTTTGGAACTATACCCTCAAAGTCACAAAACTACTGATGACCATCAATGTAGTAATACCATTACTAGGTTTATATACCCAAAGAGATCAAAGAAAGGACCCATATGCACAAAAATATTATGGCAGCACTTTTTGTTGTAACAAAGAACTAGAAACAAAATCAGTACTTGTCAGATGTGGAATAGCTGAACAAAATATGTCATATTAATGCATAGGTATTTATGATGAAAGGGACAGATTTGGAAAAACTGGGAAGATTTCTATGGACTACTGATAGAGTGAAAAGACAGAACTAGGAGGGCAATTTATACAATGGCTACAACATTGTAAAAGAAAACAAATGAAAGCATTAGAACTATGATTAAGGCAATGTCCAATCATAGTTTTGAAAAGATTGATGATGAATTATGGTTTTCATTTCTTGGCAAAGTGATAGACTAGAAGTACATTTTTCAACATGGCCCACAAAATGGATGTATTTTGCAGAACTGTATTTCTTTGTTATATATTTTTTCTAACTTTTGGCAAGAAAGAACAGTAAGAAGATAGTGTGTGGTAGTAGCAATGGTGGATACTAAGAAAATAAAAAAAAGAAAACATCAATGAAATTAGAAAAATGAAACAGAAGAGTGAAGAAGGATGTTCAAACAGTGACACAGTCATGCAGGGCAGGGTTGGAATGACTGTTGTTAAATTTGTTTGTTTGGTTTGGGTTTTTTTGTTTGTTTTTTTGCTGGGCAATGAGGGTTAAGTGACTTGCCCAGGGTTACATTAGCTAGTAAGTGTCAAGTGTCTGAGGCCAGATTTGAACTCAGTACTCCTAAATCCAGGGCCAGTGCTTTATGCACTGCGGCCACCTAGCTGCCCCCGACTGTGTTAAATTTGAAAAATTAAAACCAAAAAAACTTCAACTCAATCCCCAAACAATATATAACGAGCATTCATGGCTTCATATGCAATCTTCTTTTTCTGTTCTTTTTTTTGTATAGGGAATGTGTCTTTTGCTTTTTGTCATGTCATAATTATAAGAAGGATAAATTTATATATTAAAAAAAGATTAGATCCTCTCAATGACAACTTAGTAAAATTGTATTCAAATTAATACGTGTGCATAGAGAATGAACAGGGAATGCAAGCACACTCTGGGGAAGCATTCTCATTGGACCTTACCTTAGGATCACACCCACACCTAAGGGGAAGGGAAAGGGCCACTGAAAAATGTTTCTCCAGGTTTCCTAGCACAACACAAGTAGTAAACACTCCATGGATTCCTATGTTTCATATTTGAAGTTAAAAACTTGTTTTTCATATTCAAGGCTAGTTTAAATGATTCACTCTCCCTAAAACTTGCTAGGAAATTTTCCTTTGACAGCCCCACTTTCCAGGGAACCCAGAATTATTTCTATCTTAACAGCCATGAGGAGTCTTGATCTGCATGTACCCCAGCTGCATTGGGGTTTGGCAAAGCATCCTAACCCCTCTTTTTATACCCCCATATCTCAGCTGTGCTTTGCCAAACATATTTTCTTCTGCTTTTTAAAAAATGTGTACTATTCTGAGGGAAATCCAAGACACGTGTTTTTGATTCATTTACACTTTATGGTCCAAATAGATTCTCTCTGACATTCCTGGGCTTTATGAGCTTTCTAGAAGCCTTTTAAAGCCACAGAAACAGAAAATCAGGGAATGCCACCATGTATGAGCTAAGTAGGTAGAACTGGGATTCTGATCCCAGGCACTGGTGTATCCAATCTTTCATGGAATGTGTAGGCCTACCTCTGACCAAGGGAGGCATGGTGTGGTGTAACTGGAACAGGGGTGTTGGCATTGACCTATGAAAGCGCAGCAAAAGATCTTTAAGGTCCCTTCCATATTTTGATTCTGTATTATTTTTGAATAAGTTAGGAAGAGACTCCATTCAGAATGCAATTTTTTAAAAGTTTAGTAGAGCAAGCTGTAACCATGATCCCTAATGCCTAGTTAGGGTATCAGGTGACTTCACATGTGATGGATACTTTCCCCTCCTCGCTTATGAGCATGTTCTGCTTTTTACAATCCCCATAAGACTCGAGCATTTCCAGGTAATGTTTGCTCGTATGCTTACTGAATAAAGAGGAACCTTTTATTTAGCTGGTGAGCCAGACAAAGGCATACATTTGAAATATGCTATAACCAATCAAGGTGTTATCTTTCCTCCAGAGCTGCATTTAAGTGAGAGAGACCTGATATGTGCCTCCGGATCAGAGAGATGCATAGGACCATCCTCCCCTGTGGCTGACATGTGGCCCATGAATATGGGCTCTGGTCTTTTTTTTTCTCTGTTTGTTCTTTCTTGCTTTTTTAGGTGGAGTATTGGAAATGGTTATGACATTGATCTTGAGAGGTTCAAATAGTGAACCTCAGGAATCTAGAAGCTAGAGTCTGGCTAGCATTTGTTAGAAGCTAAGCATTAGTGAGGGTAGCAGCTGATTCCAAGAACAACTGCCTGACCCAGCCCAGTGATAGCTGAAATACTGACTTAACTAGGGATATACCCCATTGGGAAGTGAACTTAGAGTGGTGAAAGCTTTATAACAACTGTTTTAAGTATAAACCCACCCTTCCCTGGGACTGAGTTGGGAAACTGACCTCCTGGTTCCAGTTCAGGGGAAATACTTTGTAACCTCTATTTCTCTATATATTTGCAATAAATATCCCTTTGTAAAAGCTGATCGATATTAATTGGTTAAATGATGTTGGTGCAATCATAACTACTGTTAACACTGGGTTAATACAGCAGAATGGGGCTTGAGCTGATATCCTCAGGGATATCCCTAGAAACCTGAAGGGGAGATGCAGCCTTGCTCAGTGACCAACTCAGTGAGCGTGCCAGTTGGAATAAGACTATTCAGAATTTATAAGACTAAAGATTGTTGTTTTAGTCATTTCAGTAATGTCTGACTCTTTGTAATCCCATTTTGGGGTTTTCTTGGCAAAGATTTGAATTCAGGAAGATGTCATAGGTGTTCATAGAGCATGGGCAAGGTGTTCAAATACACTCTGGGGAACCATTTTTCATTGGACCTTCCTAGTTTCTAGCGTCTTACCTTATACTCCCACTGTCTCAGTATTCCCTGGCATACCATCTAAGACCTCCTTTCCTAAATATCTTCCCATTTAGAAGCCTCTGCTTATAAACTTCCCTTTTTTCTATAGGGGTAGGTAATGACTTTCCCCTCACTTTCACCCAAGGACTCAGGATTGTCACCAAGTCAGCTTTCATTCTTCTAGGTAAATGTTCATCCACTATAGCTATGCAGAGACACATTTACCTTTCCCATGTCCTTAAAAAGCTAGGCCACCCCCCAAAGATACTACTCCTTTGATTTCTAAAGAGTTATCCAGATAATCTTGGGAGAAAGGAAACCTTCCTTTTTGATGAGAATTTGAGCCATTTCCCTAGGATGTATGAAGTCATTCTGATGGACCTCAAGCTTAGGTGATTCTGCACTAGTCATGGATAAAGAAAGAGCTGGAGAAGGTCAACCTATGTCCAAAATGGTCCATTTTTATTGGGTAATCTTTCAGGAGGTTGGATCTTTAGAAACTGATGTACAGAAGAGCCCTTACCCCAGGGGAGAATTGATTTATGGAAGACATGCCTTCTATGGGCTAAAATGCTTGAGCCCAGTAGTTAGGGGCATATTGGCAAAAATGTTTGGGGATTTTTTCCAATTTTGGGGTGGGGAATGTTTTTTAGCCAAGAGAAACCCCTTGCCCTGAGAGACAGGAACAGGACCAATTTTTCTGGCTGGGGTAGGCCAAGGACATCACAGAATAGGTAGATGTTCTGATTGATGTAGGTAGCTGTCTTTTATTTCTCAGGGGGAACATATAGTTTCCACACCCAGCACAACAAGGTATCATGGCCCCCATGTTTAGGAATGTCAATGGACCCTTTCACTCCCCAACCTCTGTCATTCTCACAACTTCATTAAGCTGCTTGTTTAGTTTCAGCAGAGGGCATATGATGGCTCTAATGGGTGCTAATATGACCCACAGACAAGTATAAGTAGTGGGGAGTCATTGATGAAATTTTTCAATTGGTCCTAACCCCAAAGGTCAGGTTTAGCCAGTACTGTTCTCTCTAGACTCCAGACCACTTGGCCAGCCCCATGGGTACTACTACCCATAAATCAATATAGATTATTCATTCCATCATTTAGGACTTTCTCACATACCAGCCATGTGGCTCACAACCTCAACCCACGGGAAGACTTGCCAGGACATTAGTATTACCAGATTAATGGCTATGGAAGTATAATTGTACATGCCTCTCTCGCAACAGATAGAGCCACCAGTGAGCTACAACATTCTTTAGGAGCCAGGTCCTTGTTAGGGGCCACTGGGCTAGTAGAGGAGACATAATGTTGAAGTTAAAAATGGAGGATTCTAGAGGCAGAATTAAAACTTGTTCCAGCTCAATCTTGAATGTACCTTTCCATTTAACCATAGAAGGTTCAGTGGCCCATCCATTCTTTTTTTTTTTTTTGGGCGGGGGCAATGGGGGTTAAGTGACTTGCCCAGGTCACACAGCTAGTAAGTGTCAAGTGTCTGAGGCCAGATTTGAACTCAGGTACTCCTGAATCCAGGGCCAGTGCTTTATTCCACTGTGCCACCTAGCTGCCCCCCATCCATCTTGTTAGAAGGATCATCTTATATTACCCAACTCAAAATCAACAACTCTGGTGAAAGAGTGATGTTAAGAGCTTTTATCATCTTCTTGTTAGTAACTAGGGTCCAGTAACTTTTCTTTTTTTTTTTTTTTGAACCCAAATATTGAAAATGAAACCACAAATCTATCACATTCAACTTGCTTTTCCTTTTAAAGCTAACAAGGGACTGGTCACTGAGCACAGTCCCATGAGAATGTACAAAATGCCCTTATGTAATTTCCCATGTGGAAGCTGGGAACCTTTTTCTGAGATAGTCATGATAGTGAATAATGGAAGTACCTTAGGGAGATTTGAAGCCTTCTATTCTGTAACTGGTTCTGATCATGTGGTGAATAGGAGCCTCTTTGATTAACTGGGACTTTGTAGCTAAAACTGGAGGGCATTCAAAGGATATTAGTCTGGTGGCATTCCAGTAAGACAATGCTGAAAAGAGATACACCTTGGACTCTCCCTACTTGGGTTCAACATGTGGCCTGTGAACATAGGTCAGCGTTCTTTGCGCTGGCGTTTGTCCTTTGATTTCAGGTGAAGGAAGTGACTAAGACTTGTGAACTTCAAGAAGTCAGGAAAGCAAGCCACCAGCAGATTCAGAAGTAGGATCTTTGCATCCAGTTGGTCTAGCTTTTGAGGTCCTGAGGAAAGAGGACTGCCCTTCAGGATCCAGTTTGGTAATAGATGAAATAAGAATTCATCCAGCTGTAATGCTGAATTTGGATGTGAACTTGGTGAGACCAATAGTATTAGAGAAATGGCATCAAGTCTGAGTCCATTCTCCCCAGAGACCAACATATTATAGGAGAAAGGGTATTGGGGGAAAATATTTGGGACTTCTGTTTCGTTGCTATATCTTTGAAGTAAATATTCCTTTGTAAAGTCTAATAGATGGAAATTGATTAAATAGAACCAAGGAGCTAGTCACAGGTTAACAGTGTGTGTATATGCGTGTGTGTTGGGGAGGGGGAGGGGAGGAATCACACAAGAATAGGGGCTAAAGCTGAAGACATTCAAAAAGATATACCCCAAAACCTTCAGAGGAACCCCTAGACACTGAGGGAATGATTTAACTAGCCTTTCTATGGGAGAGTGGGACCAGAGTAATTGCTCCTTGAGTATAATCAACTCAACATATAACTTTCAAAGTTGTCCTGCTTGTCCCTATTTATTTCTGGCCATCATTCTATTCTCTTCTGTGCATTAAATCCTTTTTTTCTTCTTCTTTTTCTACTTTTCCTTCTCTTCCTCTCCTCCTTTTTTTTCTTCTTCCACCTCTTCCTTTCCTCCTCCTCCTTTTCCTCCTCCTCCTTCCTTTATTTGCTACCCCTCCTCTCTGGAAAATTCCTACTTCCACCCTCACATTGAAAAATAAAAACCATGAGGCATCTAGGTGGCACAATGGATAAAGCACTGGCCCTGGATTCAGGAGGACCTGAGTTCAAATTTGGCCTCAGACACTTGATACTTACTAGCTGTGTGACCCTGGGTAAGTCACTTAACCCTTATTGTTCCACACACACACACAAAAGAAAAACAAAAACCTTACAACAAATATGCATGGTCATGTGTTGTTCAGTTGGGGGTCAATTTGGATAAGAAGCACTCTGCTCCCCACCTCAGTAAAATGAGTAACATTAGAACTGATCCAACCATTCTGGAGAGCAATTTGGAATTATGCCCCAAAGGGCGATAAAGCTGTGCATACCCTTTGACCCAGCAATACCACTTTGGGGTCTTTTTTCCCAAAGAAATCATGGAAAGGGGAAAGGGACCCACATGTACAAAAATATTTATAGCTGCTTTTATGTGGTAGCAAGGAATTGGAAGTTGAGGGGGTGCCCATCAATTGGGGAATGGCTGGACAAGTTGTGGTATATGAATACAAGGGAATACTATTGTGCTATAAGAAACGATGAGCAGGAGGAGTTCAGAGAAAACCTGGAGGGTCTTGGGTGGGCTAATGATGAGTGAGATGAGCAGAACCAGAAGAACATTGTACACAGTATCATCAACATTGAGTGTTGATCTACTGTGATGGACTATATTCTTCTCACCAATGCAATGGTACAGAAGAGTTCCAGGGAACTCATGATAGAAGAGGATCTCCAAATCCAAGAAAAAAAAAAAAGAACTGCGGAGTATAGATGCTGAATGAACCATACTATTTCTTTTGTTTTGGTGCTGTTGTTTTATTTCTATTTTGAGGTTTTTCATCATTGCTCTGATTTTTTTCTCTTATAACAGGACTAATGCAGAAATAGGATTAATGTTATTATGTATATATATATATGTGTGTGTGTGTATAGATATATGTATATAGATATATAGATATACAGATATAACCTATATCAGATTTACCTGCTGACTAGGGGAGAGGGGAGGGAGGGAAGGGAGGGAGAAAAATCTGAAATTGTAAAGCTTGTATAAACAAAAGTTGAGAACTATCTTTACATGTAACGGAAAAAATAAAATACCTTATATGTAAAAAAAAAAAAAAAGAAGAAGAAGAAGAAATGAGTAACATTAGTTCTTCCTGCCCAGGACTGTTTCCATCATCTCTAAGGTCCTCATCTCTACTTTCCTCCCAACTTTTTTAGCCACAAGGGTAGAGAAAACCTGCTCAGGGTACAGAGTGATTTGTCAACTGAAAGGCAAAGTCACTATCTCAGTACACTCCACATGGCTTCTCACCTCTGCAAAGTTAGAAAGTTTAAACTTAAGATGATTAATAAAATGTATAAAGCCCTCAGCACCCAAGAAATTCTTTTGATTGGTAGGCTAGAAATTTCCCAGTCAGTTGGATTTGGTGTAATCAATTAACCACAGGTTTACACATACTTATCACCCTCTCTATGTCAAAACCACCAACTCAGTAGGAGATTAAAATGATCTTATCTATATCTAGAAAACTGTTAAAAATTCAAATAATTAGTAAACAAAATTTAAAATAGTAGAGAAATGTTTATCAATGAACCATGCTGCTCATTGTTTGTGGCAATAAAATTAGATAATCAGGGAGTGATGTAATTCATCATTGTATCAGTGGTTTCTCCAAGTAGGCTCTAGTTGCTAGAAGATTTAGACTCCATCTCCTGAAGAGCATCCTTCATCTGCTAATGCCTACTGCTGCTCACTGCTTCTATGGCTACCACCAGTCACTGTTTCTAACTCTTTCCCTTAGCCTCTCCCTAGCAAGTTATAAAAACTGTTGCTGCTGCTGCTGTAGAAAACTCCACCTGCCAGTTCCAGTCCTTCAATGGCTCTTCCTATGCTTGGAAGAAATACAACACCCAGGGCTTTAGTAAGTTAGCCCCTGTCACATGGCAGCCATGCAAGACTTGCTGAATTACTGTCACACAAGTAAAGCAAATAGTACTATGCAATGTGTTTGAAAATGTATATATTATGCCACACCTTGAGTCCATCACTTCTCTACCAAGAGATGGGCATAATCCTTAATCATTAGTGCTCTGGAGTCAGGGTTGGTTGTTGCATTGATCATGGTCTTTTTTGTCTTTCAAAGTTGCTTTTTCTTTACAATGTTATTATTATTGTATAAATTGTTCTCCAGGTTCTGTTCATTTCACTCTGCATCAGTTCATATAAGTGTTTCCAGATTTCCCTTAAGCCATCCCTTTCATCTTTTCTTATGGCACAATAACATTCTATTACCGTTTTATACCATAATTCATTTAGCTGTTCCTTAATTTATGGGTACCCTCTTAGTTTCCACTTCTTTGCTATAACAAAACAAAGATATTTATAATATTTTTGTACACATTTATCCTTTCCTCTTTGATCCCTTTGGGGTCATAAGTCTAGTATCAAGATACAAAATAAACTCATAAAAATCACCAGCCTTTCTGTACATGACTCCCCCCAAAAAAAACCAACAAGAAGAGAGATACAGAAATAGAAATTCTATTCGAACTTACTACAAGATATATAAAATATTTTGATGTCCTCTTATCTAGATATACAGAGAAACTATACATAAACAACTACAAAACATCTTGGGTTTTTTGGTTGTTGTTGGTTTGGGGTTTTTGTTTTTGTTTTTGTTTTTTTTGCAAGGCAATGAAGGTTAAGTGACTTGCCCAGGGTCACACAGCTAGTAAGTGTCAAGTGTCTGAGGCTGGATTTGAACTCAGGTCCTCCTGAATCCAGGGCCAGTGCTTTATCCAACAAAATATTCTTTAACAGAAATAAAGATAAGTTCAAATAATTGTTGAAATAGTAATTACTCATAGTTGGGTCAATAAATTAATTAACAGAATAAATGATATACCAATCAAACTGCCAAAGAATTATTTCATAAAACCCAATGAATTTTAGCAAAATTTACCTGGAAGAACAAGGAAAATAATAATAATTTTAAAATAAATGGTGGAAAAAGTTCCTAGCAGTAACAGATTTCAAACTGTATCACAATACAATAATTATGAATACTATTGGGCACTAGTTATAAAAATAGAAAAGGTAGTTGATAAAACATATTAGGTTCACAAGATTAAGTAGCAATTCAACCAAGTATCATACTGTTTGACTAGCCTTAAGTACTAGAGCAGTTTGTTATTTGCTGAATACTTCTGGGAAAATTAGAAAGCAGTTTTGGGGGAAGTTAAGTTTTAATCAACATTTCACAACATATATTACAATAAGCTCCAAATGGGGTACATGACCTAGATATAAAAGGTAATATCATTTTTAAAAATTAGAGAAGAAGAGGAGTTACAGGGGCAGCTAGGTGGCACAGAGGATTAAAGCACCAGAACTGGATTCATGGATTCAGAAGGACCTGAGTTCAAATCCGGTATCAGACACGTGACACTAGCTGTGTGACCCAGGGCCGGTGCTTTATCCACTGCGCCACTAGCTGCCCCTGTAAGAAATGAATGTTAACAGGAGGTAATTTGAACAAACAAAATCAGGGCAGTTAGAATTAGAAGGGAAACAGCTTTGGGGCAGCTAGGTGACGCAGAGGATAAAGCACCAGCCACGGAGTCAGGAATACCTGAGTTCAAATCCGGCCTCAGACACTTAACTTACTAGCTGTGTGACCCTGGGCAAGTCACTTAACCCCAACTGCCTCACTAAAAAAAAAAAAAAAGAAGGGGAAAGAGCTAATGGGGGGAAAATCACAGCAGTAATTTCTCTGATAAAGGTCTAATATGCAATATATATATATTTAATAAATATTTATTTATTTATTTATTGAAGTTTTGAGTTCCAAATTCTATCCCTTTCTCATTCCCTCCCTCCTTCCCCTCTCTGCTCTCTGAAGTGGTAAGCAATCAAATGTAGGTTATACATGTGTAATTATGTAAAACATTACCATATTAGACAATATGCAAGATATAGAATGAATGGAAACAAATATATATTCTGTAAAGAGAAGAACCATTTCCAGCAGATAAATGATCAAAGGATTATAATAGGCAGTTCTCAAAGGAAAAAAAACTCAAGCTATCAACAGTCAAATGAAATATTTGTAAAGTGCTTTGCAAACCTTAAAGCACTATGTAAAAGCTAACTATTTTATTATATATGAAAAAATTCTCCAAATCACAAATAAGAGAACTACAAATTAAGTTCATACCAACAGTTTGTCAAAGATGACCAAAAAAAAAAAAAGGTAAATAACAAGACAAGTCTTGAAGTAGTCATGGGAGAACAAGCCACTAATGCACTATTGAGGCAATTGTGAATTGGTCCAACTATTCTGAAAACTATTTTGGAAATACACCTTGAAAATTACAAAATGTCGCATATTCTCTAATTCACTACTAGAAACATACCCCAATGATGAAAAATGCTATCTACATCTGATGACAGAACTGATGAACTCTAAGTGTAGACTGAAAAATACTTTTTTCACTTACTTTATTTTTCTTGCTTTTTTTTCTTTGCAACTGTGGTTAATATGGAAATGTTTTACATAACTTCACATGTATAATTGTTATCATATTGCTTGCCTTCTAAATGGGTGGGGGAGAGGGTGAGGGAGGGAGAGAATTTGAACTCAGAATTTTTTTTCTTAAAATATTTTATTCAGAAATGGACCTGGAAGTCTTTAAGCAACAAAATTCCTCATGAAAATTTCAGTACAGCAAACTCTCAGCAGTCCCAGGGAGTGTGTTCTAAAATAGATACCAATGTAAGTACCTCTCAGCTGTTCTCAGGTGCTGAGATACTGGTAGAAAATACCCTGCAACATGATCTATTTTTTTTTGTGTGTAACTTGCTTGTTTTTTTTTTTTAATGTATAAGGTATTTTATTTTTTCTGTTACATGTAAAGATAGTTCTCAACTTTTGTTTATACAAGCTTTACAATTTCAGATTTTTCTCCCTCCCTCCCCTCCCTCCCCCCTCCCCTAGACAGCAGGTAATCTGATATAGGTTATGTCTATATATCTCTATACATATACATATAGATATAGATATATACACACACATATATATACACATAATAACATTAATCCTATTTCTGCATTAATCCTGTTACAAGAGAAAAAATCAGAGCAGTGATGCAAAACCTCAAAATAGAAAAAAAACAACAGCACCCAAAACAAAAGAAATAATATGGTTCAATCAGCATCTATACTCCACAGTTCATTCTTTCTTTTTTTTTCTTGGATTTGGAGATCCTCTTCTATCATGAGTTCCCTGGAACTCTTCTGTAACCATTGCATTGGTGAGAAGAATATAGTCCATCACAGCAGGTCAACACTCAATGTTGATGATACTGTGTACAATGTTCTTCTGGTTCTGCTCATCTCACTCATCATCAGCTCACGTAAGACCCTCCAGGTTTCTCTGAACTCTTCCTGCTCATCATTTCTTACAGCACAATAGTATTCCATTGTATTCATATACCACAATTTGTCCAGCCATTCCCCAATTGATGGGCACCCCCTCAACTTCCAATTCCTTGCTACCATGTAAAGAGCTTGCTTGTTTTTTTTAATTAATTTATTTTTAAAATTTTTTTCCGTTACATGTAAAGATAGTTCTCAACTTTTGTTTTATACAAGCTTTACAATTTCAGATTTTTCTCCCTCCCTCCCTCCCTTCCCCCTCCCCTAGACAGCAGGTAATCTGATATAGGTTATATATATACATAATAACATTAATCCTATTTCTGCATTAGTCATGTTATAAGAGAAAAAATCAGAGCAATGATGAAAAACCTCAAAATAGAAAAACAACAGCACCAAAAACACAAGAAATAGTATGGTTCATTCAGCATCTATACTCCACAGTTCTTTTTTTTTTTTTTCTTGGATTTGGAGATCCTCTTCTATCATGAGTTCCCTGGAACTCTTCTGTATCATTGCATTGGTGAGAAGAATATAGTTCATCACAGTAGATCAACATTCAATGTTGATGATACTGTGTACAATGGTTCTTCTGGTTCTGCTCTCATCTCACTCATCATTAGCCCACCCAAGACCCTCCAGGTTTCTCTGAACTCCTCCTGCTCATCATTTCTTATAGCACAATAGTATTCCCTTGTATTCATATACCACAACTTGCCAGCCATTCCCCAATTGATGGGCATCCCCTCAACTTCCAATTCCTTGCCACCACATAAAGAGCAGCTATAAATATTTTGTACATGTGGGTCTCTTTCCCCCTTTCCATGATTTCTTTGGGAAAAAGACCTCAAAAGTGGTATTGCTGGGTCAAAGGGTATGCAAAGCTTTATCGCCCTTTGGGCATAATTCCAAATTGCTCTCCAGAATGGTTGGATAAGTTCACTGCTCCACCAACAATGCATTAGTGTTCCAATTTTCCCACAACTTCTCCAACATTTATTATTTTCCTTTTTTGTCATTTTAGCCAATCTGATAGGTGTCAGGTGGTACCTCAGAGTTGTTTTAATTTGCATCTCTCTAATCAATAGTGATTTAGAGCATTTTTTTCATATGGGAATAGATAGCTTTGGTTTCTTCATCAGAAAACTGCCTGTTCATATCCTTTGACCATTTCTCAATTGGGGAATGACTTGGATTCTTATAAATTTGATTTAGTTCCCTATATATTTTAGAGATGAGGCCTTTATCAGAAGTACTGACCACAAAAATTGTTTCCCAGCTTTCTGCCTCCCTTCTAATTTTGGATGCATTGCTTCGGTTTATACAAATTTTTTTTAATTTAATGTAATCAAAATCACCCATTTTGCATTTTATAATATATTCTGTCTCTTGTTTGGTCATAAACTGTTTTCCCTTTCCAAAGATCTGATAGGAAACTATTCCTTTCTCTCCTGATTTACCTATGGTATCACCTCTTATGTCTAAATCGTGTATCCATTTTGACCTTAAGGTGTAAGATGTTGGTCTATGCCTAATTTCTGCCATACTATCTTCCAGTTTTCCCAGCAGTTTTTGTCAAATACTGAGTTCCTATCCCAGAAGCCTGCAGTCTTTGGGTTTATCAAACACTACATTACTAGTGTCATTTACTACTGCATTTCCTGTGCCTAGCCTATTCCATTGATCTACACTCTATTTTTTAGCCAGTACCAGATAGTTTTGATGACTGCCGCTTTATAGTAAAGCTCCAGGTTTGGTACTGCTAACCCACCTTCCTTTGAATTTTTTTTCACTATTTCCCTGGATATTCTTGATTTTTTGTTTTTCCAGATGAATTTTGTTATTATTTTTTCTAGCTCTATAAAATAATTTTTAGGTAGTCTGATTGTATGGTACTGAATAAGTAAATTAATTTAGGCAGTATTGTCATTTTTACTATATTAGCTCTGCCTATCCATGAGCAATTGATATCTTTCCAATTATTTAGATCTGATTTGATTTGTGTGAAGTGTTTGGTAGTTGTGTTCATAGAGTTCTTGGGTTTGTCTTGGCAAGTAGACTCCCAAGTATTTTATATGATCTACCGTTACTTTAAATGGAATTTCTCTTTCTATCTCTTGCTGCTGGACTTTGTTGGTCATGTATAGAAATGCTGATGATTTATGTGGATTTATTTTATGTCCTGTTACTTTGCTAAAGTTGTTAATTGTTTCAAGTCATTTTGGGGAACTCAGAATTTTTTTAAATGAATGTTAAACTAAATAGAATATATACAAAAAGAAATGAAGGAAGAAAAGGAAGGAAGGGAGAGAGAGAAAGAAAGAAAGAAAGAGGATCACAGGATCATAAATTTAGAGCAGGAAAGGATCTTAGAAGTCATAGAGTCCAACCTCTTCATTTTACACAAATCAAAAATAGAGGAAAAGGATTCATTTGTACAAAATATTTATAGTAACACTTTTGGTTGTGGCAAAGAACTGGAGAAAAAATGAGTGCATATCAACTAGGGAATAGTCTAACAAATTCATATGAATAATTACTAATGGAATGTTGCATGTAAAAAATGAAAAAAGGGATAGATTTAGAGTAAACTAGGAAGACTTGTATGAGCTGATACACAGTGAAGTAAGCAGAGGCAAGAGAGCTATTTCCAATGACCAGGAGGAAAGAAATTTGAAAGACTTAAGAATTCTGGACAATGCAATAAACATTCATGACTCCAGAAGACTGATGATGAAATGTGTCTCTGTATTGAAGGGAAAGAAGGGAATAGGCATTTATATGGCACTTACTACACTGTGCTAAGCACTTTATAAATTTTATATCATTTGATCCTCATAACAACCCTGTGTGATAAGTGCTGATATTATCCACATTTACAGATGAGGAAATAGGCTGAGAGAGGCCAAGTAACTTTCCCAGGGCACCACAGCTAGTAAAGTATCTGAAGCTGCATTGAAATTCAGCTCTTCCTTACTCCCAGTCCAATGCTCTATCTTCTATACCACTTAGCTGCCTCTATTGATTAAGGGGATTTGTGGAAGACTTGACATATAATGATCAACACTTGTTCAGCCAGGTAGTGACTAAAGCTTGGACCTGCCCATCCCATGGAATCCTTTATTTGTAGTAACTACGTGGAGATCTTATAGTGACTTTCTAAACTGTATACCCAGCAGGCTGTCCACATTAACAAGATGATCCCAATTAGGCTCATTTGAAGCCTCCTTCTAGATCTAGCTAGTGATGCCAGAAGATTCTTCTACAGACTGTTGCTTCACGGACTCTCTCCTGGGGTTTCCCACAGCTGTTGGAAATATGAGATTGTTCCAGTTCAATAAAAGCTATTTTTACTATAACTATGGGAGCCGCCCCCCCACCTCAAACCCCCCGCCCACCCCCTGCCACTGTCCTATTCTTTTTTTTTTTTTACATCTTAAAAATAACTTTTAATATTCAATATATCTTCATATTGCTATGATTGCTTGTTTTGTTTTTAGAAAATTTGGCATTAGGTTCACAAGGTTTTGACATTTTTTTTTTTTTTTTTTTTAGTTCTCAACTTTTGTTTATACATGCTTTACACTTTCAGATTTTTCTCCCTCCCTCCCTCCCCTCCCTCCCCCTTCCCCTAGACAGCAGGTAATCTGATATAGGTTATATCTATATATATCTATACATATACATATAGATATATATATACACACACATATATATACACATAATAACATTAATCCTATTTCTGCATTAAGTCCTGTTACAAGAGAAAGAAACAGAGCAGTGATGCAAAACCTCAAAATAGAAAAAAAAAACAACAGCACCCAAAACAAAAGAAATAATATGGTTCAATCAGCATCTATACTCCACAGTTCTTTCTTTCTTTTTTTTTTCTTGGATTTGAGATCCTCTTCTATCATGAGTTCCCTGGAACTCTTCTGTACCATTGCATTGGTGAGAAGAATATAGTCCATCACAGTAGGTCAACACTCAATGTTGATGATACTGTGTACAATGTTCTTCTGGTTCTGCTCATCTCACTCATCATCAGCTCACGTAAGACCCTCCAGGTTTCTCTGAACTCTTCCTGCTCATCATTTCTTACAGCACAATAGTATTCCATTGTATTCATATACCACAACTTGTCCAGCCATTCCCCAATTGATGGGCACCCCCTCAACTTCCAATCTTGCTACCACGTAAAGAGCAGCTATAAATATTTTTGTACATGTGGGTCCCCCTTTCCCCCTTCCATGATTTCTTTGGGCAAAAGACCTAAAAGTGGGATTGCTGGGTCAAAGGGTATGCACAGCTTTATCGCCCTTTGGGCATAATTCCAAATTGCTCTCCAGAATGGTTGGATCAGCTCACAGCTCCACCAACAATGCATTAGTGTTCCAATTTTCCCACAGCCTCTCCAACATTTATTATCTTCCTTTTTGTCATTTTAGCCAATCTGATAGGTGTCAGGTGGTACCTCAGAGTTGTTTTAATTTGCATCTCTCTAATCATTAGAGATTTAGAGCATTTTTTCATATGGGAATAGATAGCTTTGGTTTCTTCATCAGAAAACTGCCTGTTCATATCCTTTGACCATTTCTCAATTGGGGAATGCACTGTCCTATTCTTGATTTGAAGCAAGGCCCTCCATGTGCTGGGGTGATTTTCTAATTTATAATTTTAAAATAATTCTTAAAAAAGAAATTATAGTGTAAAGAAGGGTATGCTCCATTAAGACTGGCAAATTTGCAGTGTGTAAGGAGAAAGGAAAAAAGATAATGAAAAGTAAGCAGAAGTCCTTTTCAAATTTGTAGATGGTTTTCACCTTTTAAGTGAAGCTTAGAATAGCTCATTTACAAATAAAAAGGCCAGGACCCACTCAGTTGCCAACAAAAGAACATTACAGTTAAAAAAAAATTAGGAACTCTGACCCTCAGAGATGTTTAATGATTATTGGGCAAATGGCCATCACCTGGTTGTGGCCTAATCTACAGAAGGATTGTACTAGTCACCCATGTCTCAATAAAGGGTCTAGCCCTGTTCTGTACTAGGAATAGTTCTCAAAAGGAGATGACATCTTTATTCTCCCACCTCCTGCCTTGGAGGCAACTAACTTCAGAGCCCAAGGACCCGAGGGAGCAGACTGTCAGAACAAGAGAGGCTCCTGCTAAGTGCTAGGCTGAGGATCTCCACCATTTCTGAAAGACCAGAACAGGACCTTTGCTGAAGGTGGCTGCTTAAAGCTAGAGGTGTTGGCCCCAGTGACAGGTGCTTGTCAAGGAGCAATCCTAAAAAGCCTAGTGGATTAACTCATCTAGCAAAGGTGCTGTGCCTTTTGAAGAGGCAGCCCCAGTCAAGTGGCCCTAAACCACATCTGGAAGTGAGTTCTCATACCGAGAGGAAAAAGGACTCCAAGGCCCTATAACACCACTGTGGTGACAGATTGGGAAAAGACAGACTTTAACATGAATGACAATGAACAGTGTCTGCCCCAAATGGAAAAGAAACTAAGGATACCAATTAAAAGTGAAGTGGCCAAAAAATCTCTCTGAGGACTAAGGCACATGATTTCAGTAGAGGTAAGTAAATGTGAAGGAAAAATAAAGCGAATGAAACCCCTAAAACACATTGATTCAGACAAGAGTGGCTTTTACCTTGTGGAGTAAAACTTTGCACCAGAAGACACCCAATAAGCTTCAGTATTGGAGTCAAGATAGCTCCTCTGGGGGCAGCTAGATGGCACAGTGGTTAAAGCACCGGCCCTGGATTCAGGAGTACCTGGGTTCGGATCCGGCCTCAGACATTTGGCACTTACTAGCTGTGTGACCCTGGGCAAGTCACTTAACCCCCATTGCCTGCCAAAAAAAAAAAAATCAAGATAGCTCCTCTGACTTCCATGAGTCCTGAAGGCTTTTCAGGAAAGGAAGACTCACCAAGTCCACACTGCAGAAGATTGTGCCAGACCTGAAGAGCAATCTGTAAACGTGGATAATATCAGCGGGATACCTTATATGCTTTACCAAGGCAAAGGTGCTATGTCAACAGTGTAGCCAATGATTTTTTTTAATTTTTATTTTTTTTAGTGAGGCAGTTGGGGTTAAGTGAGTTGCCCAGGGTCACACAGCTAGTAAGTGTTAAGTGTCTGAAGCCGGATTTGAACTCAGGTTCTCCTCAGGTTCTCTCAATTCTATGAGGCTTACAGACTTTAGCTATGCGATGAAGTTGACTAGCATTGGTCAGTGCAAGCTCCCAGTCCTGTTGACACAGCACCTTTGCCTTGATAAAGCATATAAGGTATCCTGCTGATATTATCCACATTTGCAGATTGCTCTTCAGGTCTGCCACATAGGGACTGTGTCAGAGAGATCACAATATGCATGTTTATAAGAAGTGGGCAAGGGGGCAGCTAGGTGGCGCAGTGGATAAAGCACAGGCCTTGGATTCAGGAGGACCTGAGTTCAAATCCGGTCTGACAATTGACACTTACTAGCTGTGTGACCCTGGGCAAGTCACTTAACCCTCATTGCCCACAAAAAAACAAAAACAAAACCCAAACCAAAAAGAAGTGGGCTTGCATCATCCAGTCCCATGGCACTTATTTTAGGGGAACAACTATGCAGCCTGGGAATAGGATTCCTCAACCTATTACTGATACATCAGTTCTGGTGAGTCAGTTTGGAGGTATGTTTTTGGGACACAGTAATGATTGGCACAATGGGGTTTCCAAAGAGGGGCCATATTTGTTTCTACAGTGGTGCATCAGCTTTGTAGCTTTGTTACCCTAAGATATATAAGATATATACTACTGAGAAATCAAACTAACTGAAGGGAAGCATCTATTGCATTTGTCATAGGTTTAATTTTTTGGCAGTCTGGAAATGTTCCGGGTTTTTATGGTCTTCATTTACCACCGTGGGATGCTGAGCCCCATCTTGATAGGGACTCTGAGCCTTAATTGAGTGTGGTTTCGATGGCAAATAGCTTCTTCTCCCAAATTGTATAGTTCCACCAGGCCAAGGAAAATTTGTGGTTGAAATATGTACAAGGCCAAAGAATGTTGAGAAGTGTCTTGGTTTCCAAGAGGACCATTCCCACTACTGTGTTTGTTGCATTGGTCTCAACCACAGAAGGCTTGTGGTGGTGTGGGCACATGACCATTTCTGCTTAAGTTCACCAAAAGTCATCATCTGGGGAACTGTGAGAGCTAACAAGTGGCATGAAATGGGTACTTCATGAATATTTGGAACCACTTGAACACCTTTGAATAAAGTAGAAGGGTCCCTCACTGAAGCACTCTGTATGCTTCTAACTGTACTCCTTCTAGCCAGGTTAATTTTCTTCCTGCCCAACCTGGCATTTTTTCCAAGATGGTAAAGAGATAGTGCTGATACAAGTACCAAACACAGTTTGGACCTGGTTTACATATTGCTGAGGTATTGGAGTAAATAGGGATATCAACCAGATAAAATACCACTTCATGATCCGGTAAGTCCTGGAAAATGGTGCTCATAGACTATTGAATAATCAGTCTATCAACTAACATCTATTAAGCACCTATTCTGTATTGGGCTGGGTGCCAAGAACAAAAGCAAATTGAAAAAGTCCTTCCTTTCAAGTAGTGTACCTTCTACCATAACTCAACTGACACGACCTAGTAATTAAACTACCCACAGCATATCTGGAAAATCATTTTCCACTTATTTCTGTCTTGGATGTATATTATGTTGTAAGACCCCTTGCTTGGTAAAGATCATTTTTCCTGGTCTAACAGACCTGGGATTACTGGCAAGGGGTCCCACTCTTGAATGGTCACAACATTGAGTTCTTAGAAATTGTGACATAAATTCAATTGCCTCCTCTTTTTTTTGCCCTAAGTTCCCCTGAACCCATTCCCAGATTACCAACTTCCTTCTGAACATCTCCACCTGGATGCCCCATGGGCATATCAAACTCAACATGTCCAAAACAGAATTCATTATAGTTGCCCCTAAATCCATTCCTCCTTCAGCTCTCCCTATTTCAGCTGATGGCAAACCACCTTTCCAGTCACCAAGTGTACAACCTTGGAATCATTTTTGACGACTCCTTACTCGCTCACCAATATTCAATCTACTGCCAAGTCTTGTCGATTTTACCATCACAACATCTCTCACATCCATCTCCTCTCCTCTCACACAGGTTCTACCCTAGTTTAGGCTCCCATTACCTCTTACCTGAACCTTTGCAGTTGCCTCTCCCTCTCCAATTCATTCTCTAGGCAACAGCCCAGTTGATATTCTTAAAACATAGATATGACCACGTCACTCCCTTACTCAAATATCTTTAGTGGTTAACTCTTGCTTCTAGGATTAAATAAAAATCCTCAGCTTGGTCTTTAAAGCCCCCAACAGCATGGCCCTCATGCCTTTCATGCTAGTCTCTTTAATACACTCTTCACTCTAGTAAAACTAACCTACTAGTTGTTTTCTGTACACAATATCCATCTCCCACATCTTTGCCTTAGTGGCCTTAGTGACCAAGTGATTACTCATGTCGAATGCATTCCTTTTCCATCCCCATCTCAGAGAATCCCAAGCTTCCTGCAAGCTGCTACATTCAAGGTGACACTTCCTACATGAAGTCCTTCCCTTCGGTTATTAAACTCTTTCTCCTTGAAATTACTTTGTATGTAGTTTGTATTTATTTTCTTGCAGATAGGTTGTATGAATCTCCTCAGTAAGCTCCTTGAGGGCAGGGAATATTTCATTTTGTTTTTCTATTCTCATATCCTGACATAGTACCTAGCACATAATAGGTACTTAAATATTTGTTTCTTTCAATCAAATTGGAAATAGAATTTTAAAAATAACAAAGAACTCAGGGCAGCTAGGTGGCGCAGTGGATAGAGCACCAGCCCTGGAGTCAGGAGTACCTGAGTTCAAATCCAGCCTCAGACACTTAACACTTACTAGCTGTGTGACCCTGGGCAAGTCACTTAACCCCAATTGCCTCACTAAAAAAACCCAAAAAACCAAAAAACAAAGAATTCTATAAGATTCATGGTTTCATATGCAGTTTTCTTTTTACAGTCTTCACTTGGGAAAATGTTGATGCTTGTTAAGTTAGTAATGATAAAAAGGGAAACAAAATTGAAGGTAGCTTTGCCAAATACTCAACCTATCCAAGCTACATGGAACAAAAGACTTTTAAAATGTAGAGACCTAGCAGTGGAGATCAAAACCATGAGGGAACAGGGTGAGGGGCACAACATCCCTGTTATACTATCTGCCACTCAGAGCTGTCTGAGTATACTTTTAGTGAGCCAGCAGAGAATGAGCTTACCTCCTAATACTTTAATCTAACCGCAAAGAGCAGTTATTGAATCTACTTGTGTAATATTGTCTGTAGAGTATTAAGTATAAAATGATAATAGCAACATGTTCCAGGATCATTTCTATGTGAGCCCTCTTGAAAAAGATGAGAAGAATGAGGTCATAACAACAACATTTACAGAGCACATTCAGATTCTCTACTACTTTCTGAGAGTGATTGGAATACTTTGCCCTCTTCATCTCTGCCTCCTGGTTTCCCTAGCTTCCTTCTGCAGGAAGTCTTTCCCAGTTCCCCTTAATTCTAATACCTTCCCTCTGTTAATCATTTCCTTTTTATCTTGTGTATATCTTGTTTGTACATAGCTGATTGCACATTGTCTTCTTCATCAGATTATGAACTCCTTGGGAGCAGGGACTGTCTTTTACCTTTCTTTGTATCCCCATTGTTTAGTATAGTGCCTGGTCCATAGTAGATGCTTAATAAATGCTTGTTGACTAACTCACTGAGTATCTTCTTATTGGGTTGGGGAGACAGAAGTATTCATTGGAGGCAATGAAACTGCTTGGGTTCCTCTCCTAATGGGTTGAAGAGACATTAATTCCTTGGGAGCACTAGGGCATTCCACCTAGTTTGCTTTTGAAACTTCCTCTATATTTATCTTCCCATATGAACCCCTCGAGAGTGGGGACTATATTTCTTTTCTGTTCGTGTCCAGCACTTAGCATATAGTAAGCACTTAAAGAGGATTTTTCATTCTCTAAGGTGTGGGGTGTTTGGGTGCTGTTTTGGTTTTGCCTGTGGCATCTTTTTATGTCCAATGGGTTAGTCTAGATGTGGCTCACAGAGGGCAAAAATTAAAATATAGTTTTTTCCCCACTCCCTTGTCTAAAGAAGACTGATTCCTGCTGGGAAGAAAAACAAGAGGTTGGAGCCAGAAGTTGGCCACTCTACTCTCCTCAGAAAGAGGAAATGAAGCAAGCAGAACCAAGAGAACGTTGTGCACAGTGACAGCAATATTGTTTGATGAAGAACTGTGAGTGACTTGACTTTTCTCAGCAATACAATGATCCAAGATAAACCCAAAGGACCAATGATGAAACACTATCCACCTCCAAAAAAAGAACTAATATTGATTGAACACAAATGAAGCATGCTATTTTTCACTTTAATTTTAAAAATTTATTCAAATCTTCTTGTACAAAATGACTAATTTGGTAATGTTTTACATAATACCACACATATAACCCAAATCTGATTGTTTACCACCTCAGGGAAGGGGGAGGGGAGGGAGGGAAGGAGGGATAAAATTTGGAACTTAAAATTATAAATAAAAGTGTTTATTATTTTTTTAAAAAGAGGGAGTATCAGACTAGAATTATTTCTATCTGCTCCCTTAAATATTATTAGTCTAGGAAAAGTAATTTTTAGGTTCAGGCTGTTCTCCTGATTGCTATTCTTTAATGAGAAAGAAAGGCCCCAAATGATAAAATCAAGACTTGATTTTCTTTCCATCAAATGCCAGTTCCAAAATGAATACACATAGAAAATAACAAACAAACCCATGTATCTGAATTAATGGCAAAACAGAAATCAGAGAAAGTATGCTGATGTTGTTATTTCACCATTTCAAGCATGTCCAACACTTTGTGACACCATTTGTGTTTTTCTTGGTAAAGATACTGGAGTGGTTTGCCATTTCCTTTCCCAGATCATTTTATACATGAGGAAACTGAGGCAAATAGGGTTAAGTGACTTGTTCAGGGTCACACATCTAGTAAGTGTCTGAGAACATTTTTTAATCCAGGAAGATGAGTCTTCCTAACTCAAGGCCTGACACTCTATTGACTGTGCCACCTACCTGCCCCAAGAATAGATATGTGAGAATTGGAATTGCACCCCCTACTGGAGAGATACTGTAGGGAAGCTCTGCCACAAGGAGAAGGCATGTGATTTACAAGCCATGCGGCTTCGGCGTCTGGAAGCTGGCTGGCTTGCAGCTGTAGAGCCACCTGTTAGTTTTATCAATCAAAGCTACCAGTCAATTAGCTTGGAGGTGTGTGTGTGTGTGTGTGTGTGTGTGTGTGTGTGTGTGTGTGTGTGTGTGTGTGTGGACAGCCCTGTTTCCGGTTGGAGAGGAGGCTTCTGGGAGGAGGAAGGGGCAAGGGCTCTCTCTTTTGCCGGGACCTCATGTGGAGTAGAGCAGACGTGCTGGCTCCCTTAGATAGATAGATGAAGGCACCTTGGCCTCTTTCTCTCTCCTCACCAAATTCTTATGCTCTTTAATAAATAATAAATAATAAAAGGTTTTTTTCAAATGATGGTACAATGTTTGTGTTATTTTTGTTATTTATCTTGCATTTCTATTTTAAGTAAATTGTACTTTTTATATTCCTTCCATATTCTTTATGTATAACTGTATCATGAGATTCAAAGGAAAAATAAGGGCTCATAGTTTTACTTTTCTTTCTTTCAGTTTGTGGGGGGTTAGTAGGGGAGAGGAGGTCTTTAATGACCCTTGCATAGAATAGAACAAAACAAAAAAAATTCAGTAGGAAACACAGACAAAGTCTAAACTCTTGCTAAAGCTTATAATTTATGGCGACCACTCATTAGATTTTTAGACAGTCTAGCTAGAATTTTAGCCCCTTACAGATACTACCCTTTATCTTAGTGAAAAGGCCAAAAAGCAAAAGTATGCATAGGAGAATATATCAGAGAATACATATAGAAAGAGCTTTCCCATTGAGAGTGAGATATTTCAGCTCAGTAAAGAGAAAGTTCCAGATCTCACTTAATAGGAAATTCTCCAAAGTCTAGTGTAGAGAGATGAGAATAGTGACACGATTGAGATTACCAGCTCCTCTATGCTTCTTCCTAGAATCTTTTTTTTCCCTTCAGGTACCTGAAGAAAGGTGAAAATATTGCATCCTTTCTCTCAAAGCTGTAAGCCAGAAGAGCCTGAACATCTCTTTTTTCCAGCTCTCACTAACTCTGTTTGCCCCTCACACAGATAACGGGCACTGAATAATCCATCTCCACTAATGAGGAGAGAATCCCAGACAATTGGCCTTCCTTCCTTCCTTTTTTCCCTCCTTGATCCCTCTTTCTTCCTTCTCTCCTTCCTTCCTTTCCTTCTTTCTATTTTCTTTCTTTTTTCCATTTTTACTTACTTCTTTTTCTTCTTTCTTCATACAAGGACAGTCGAACAGAACTAAACTCACAACCCAAAGTTAAGAAACTGTTTTTTCTTTTCTTTTCCTTTTTTTCCCCCGGGGCAATGAGGGTTAAGTGACTTGCCCAAGGTCACACAGCTAGTAAGTGTCCAGTGTCTGATTTGAACTCAGGTCCTCCTGAACCCAGGGCAGGTGCTTTATCCATTCTGCCACCTAGCTGCCCCAAGAAAAGGTTTTTTTTCAAATGATGGTACAATGTTTGTGTTATTTTTGTTATTTATCTTGCATTTCTATTTTAAGTAAATTGTACTTTTTATATTATTTCCATATTCTTTATGTATAACTGTATCATGAGATTCAAAGGAAAAATAAGGGCTCATAGTTTTTACTTTTCTTTCTTTCAGTTTGTGGGGGGTTAGTAGGGGAGAGGAGGTCTTTAATGACCCTTGCATAGAATAGAACAAAACAAAAAAATTCAGTAGGAAACACAGACAAGCAGAGCATCTTTGACAAGAACATATTGAATTAGCACCCAGACTATAGTAAGGAAAATCTAAGTTCAAATTTGTCCTCAGACACTAGATCTGTGATCCTGAGAGAGTCATTTATTTTCTATCTTCTTCAGTTTTCTCAGTTGTAAAATGGGGATCATAATTGCACCTAACTCTTGGGCTTATTGTAAGGATCAAATAAGATAATATCCATAAAGTATGTGGCACAGTGTTTGGAACATAATAGGTGATTAATAAATGTTTGTTCCTTTTCCTCCATATTTAAAAACAAAAGCAAACTGTATAATACGAATGCAAATTCACTCTATCATTTATATCCTCTTTCTGTTTTACTTTTTTTTTTCTTTTTTTGTGGGGCAATGAGGGTTAAGTGACTTGCCCAGGGTCACACAGCTAGTAAGTATCAAGTGTCTGAGGCCAAATTTTAACTCAGGTCCTCCTGAATCCAGGGTTGGTGCTTCATCCACTGCGTCACCTAGCTGCCCCCTCTGTTTTACTTTGCATATGAAAATGCTTATCTTATTTGGTATTAGTTAAATTCAGAATTTTTGTTTTAAATGAGGGCTTGTAAACAATAGAGTGAGGGACCTAAAACAAATCCTAGGAATTTGTACATTTAGGGCTTTTAAATGACCCTCACTTAAGTCACTTAACCTGAGCCTGGCAACTCTCTAAGACTATGAATTGCAAAACAGTAGCTGGTTTGCATTAGTAGAGAGTATTTCCTTCCTGGGAATTCCTTACACCAATAAAATCATAATTACATACTAAATAAATAAATAAGCAAAGGCCACAAAGCTTATTCATGTGCATAAAATTTTTGAAGGGTGGGGCAGCTAGGTAGTTCAGTGGATAAAGCACTAGCCTGGAGTCAGGAGGACCTGAGTTCAAATCCGGCCTCAGACACTTGACACTTACTAGCTGTGTGACCCTGGGCAAGTCACTTAACCCCTATTGCCCTGAAAAAACAAACAAACAAACAAAAAAAAAAATCGGGTCTCAGACACTTGACCCTGGGCAAGTCACTTATTCCTCATTGCCCGCTCCCCCCCAATTTTTTTTGAAGGGGACACAGAAAATGCATTTTTTAAGAGTGTGTTATTATTTAATTAAAGTATGAATAGTTGAAATTTGGAAGATATTAGTTAGTGATAGGCCCTATTGTTTGATTTATTTATATTTGCTGTTTATTTTAAACATAAACATAAGGTGTTTGCCACTGTCATGAAGATCTAGTGCAAAGTCCAACTTACAAAGGTATTCACTATATATGATGAGGATAATATTATGTGGATAACATTATTGAGTCTCACAACATTAGACTCCTAAATGACATTCATAATCCCTCTAAAGAATTTATTCCATCTACTTACACAATAAACTACAAGTGGAAGAAGAATATTTATTGACCGGACTATCATCAGTAGCATTTATGTAGCATTTTAAGATTTGCAAAGAACTTAATATATAATTTTATATTCACAACAGCCTGGTGGATAGATATTATTATCTCCATTTTATAGATGAGGAAACTGAGGCACAGTTAAGAGGTTAAATGACTTGTCCAGTCACACAGCTAGCAAGTGTCTAAGGTTGAATTTGGAATTAATAGTTCTTAAGAGTATTGAGTCATAGTCAGAGCCTCATAGCAGTAGTATGTAAAATAAAATAAGACAAATCATCTGCCATTCTACAGATTATCATGAGAAAAAAACTGCAGGGGTAGGTAGAAAGATACACACACACAGAAGAATTATATTAAGTACAACTATAAATTACTTTGCAGAGATAAAGACAATGTAAATAATTATAGAAATATTAAGTTGCTTAAGGTTGCTTCTTGTCAATATAATACAAATGACCATGATAACTCATTCTATAAATTCAGTGCCATACTAATCAAACTATCAAATAATTATTTCAAAGAACTAGAAAAAAAATAACAAAAATTCATCAGGATGAATACAAGGCCAAGAACCTCAAATGTAATAATGAAAAAAACTGGAGTAGAAGGGAAGAGGACAGAGCATTTGTAGATTTCAAACTATACAGTACAGAGACATAATCATTAAAACTATTTGGTACTAGTTTTAAAAAATAGGAAAGTTGATCAATGAAATAGATTATATATTCAAGTTACAGAAGCAAATTGACATAGTAGTGTATTGTTCAATGTTCTGGTCAATAGGTTTTCTTCATTGGCTTGTGTTTTTCCTCTTTATTGTTTCTATTATTGTTGTTTCCCTAATATTGAACTAATCCTATATTCTTGGTATAAATTCAAACTGTTCAGTATTTGTAATCTTTTAATAATGTCATTGTAATCTTTTTGCTAGTATTTTATTTAACATTTCTGCAATCATATTTATTAGAGATAGTGTTCTATGCGTTTATTTTTCTGCTTTATCTCCCCTGGTTTAAGTATCAGGACCCTTATTTGCCTCATAGAAGGGTTTTGATAGGATCCTTACTTTTCCTATTTTTCTAAAGAATTTATGAAATGGTGGAATTAATTGTACTTTGAATGTTTGATAGAATTTATTTGTAAATCCATCTGGTGCTGAAGTTGTTATTTTTTCCCTTTTGGGAAGGAAGCAATATGATATAGAATTGTTCAATTTCTTTTTATAGTATTGAGTTAGTTAAACTTTCTTTTTCTCATTCTATTAATATGAGTATTTTTATGTTTTGTAAATATGCATCCATTTCATCTAAGTTATCAGATTTTTTTTTTGTTATGTACTTGGGCAACCAATCAACAAACATTTATTTAGTGCTATGTGATGTGAATCCAATGAAAAAGCAAAAGTAAGGGCAGCTAGGTGGCACAGTGGATAGAGCACTGGCCCTGGATTCAGGAGGACCTGAGTTCAAATCTGGTCTCAAACACTTGACACTTACTAGCTGTGTGACCCTGGGCAAGTCACTTAACCCCAATTGCCTCACTAAAAAAAGAAAGAAAAATGAAAAAGCAAAACTAGTCTGTGACCTCAAAAAGATTCATTATAAAGAAATAATACATTAAATCATAAAATACAAAATCAATATAGTTTCTAGTGATTTCCTTTATTTCCCCTTAATTTTTTAATGTTCATTTTCATATAGGCCATTTGGTTTTCCTATCTTTTTGAAATTAGATCAGCTAATAGCTTATTTATTTTTATTTATTCCTCCTACCTCCCCCCTCAAAAAATACAGCCCCTAGTTTTGTTTATTAATTCAATGGCTTTTTTATTTTCAATTTTATCTTTTTAATTTTCAGAATTTTTCTTTTTGTATTTGTTGCTTATTTAGATATTTTAGTTGCATATCCCAGTTTCTTGATCTGTTCTTCCTCTCTTTTGTTGATGAAAATATTAGAAATATAAGTTTTATCCTAAGAACTCCTTTGGCTGGATACCAAAAGTTTGCTATATTTCATTTTTGTAATTTTCTTTTGTGATATCACCTGTTTCTATAGTGTCTTCTTTTTCTCAGAAATTCTTTAGGATTGAATTATTTAGCTTCCATTTAAATTTGAATTCTTTAACCAAATATCCTTATTGATTATAATTTTTGTTGCATTATGATAAATAATGATGTATGTAATATTTTGGCTTTTTTGCATTTATTTTGAAGTTTTATGTCGAGCACATGATACATTTTTGTAAAGGTGCCATGCACAGCTGAAAAATATGTATATGCCTTTTTATTCTCATTTTGTAATTGCCAAAGATCTATCATATCTAATTTTCTAAAATTCTATTCAAGTATTTAATGTCTTTTGTTTATCTCTTGTTAAATATTTATAAAATTAAAATTTTTCAATTGTCAAACATCTGCCTTTTCTTCCTTTTCACCTCCTGTCCCACCCACAAATTGAAAAACAAAGCCCCCTCTTACAAACATGTATAGTTAAATGAAACAGATTCCTACATGGGCCATACCCAAAAAACTATGTCTCTTCCTTCTGAGTTCATCATCTCTTTATTAGGAAGTAAGTAACATTTTTCATCATGAATCCTCTGGAATCATAATTGATCATTACACTGATCAGAGTTCCTAAGTCTTTCATAATGTTGTCATCATATAAATTGTTCTACCAGTTCTACTTCACTCTGCATCAGTTCTTACAAGTTTTTCAAGATCCTTTTTAAAATAATTTTTACAAGGTAGGGAAGGGGAAAGAGAAGGGAATAAAATGTTTATTATGTGCCAGACAATGTGCTAAATGCTTTTTACAAGTATTGTCTCATTTAATATTCACAACAACCCTGAGAGGTAAGTGCTATTATTAACCCAAGTAACAGTTGAGGAAACTGAAGTAAACAGAGGTGAAGTGACTTGTCCAAGGTCACACAGCTACTAAATAGCTGAGGCCAAACAGAATAGTATTTTACAACATAATAGTATTCTACCATACACACACACACACACACACACACATTCATATACACACACCCTATAACTTGTTAAGCAATTTCCCAACTAATGGGTACTCCCTTCTTTTCCAATTCTTTGCTACCTGCAAAAGTTGCAATAAATATTGATATGCAGCCTTAGACTTCATTTTGCTTAGGACTAATTCTCTTCCTTCTTCCTTCTACCTTCTCCTCTTTCCTCCTATTTTCCTGTGGATTGAATTTTTGTTCCCAACTATGTATATATAATCTTTACCTCCTCTGACTAGTTTAGCTGTGAGTGAGATTTGGGTGTCACCTATCCCTCCTCTTCCTCTTCATTATATAGGCCTCCACTTGTACCACCCTAATTCTAATTTTGCTACATATATTTGCTAAATATCCTCTCCATGCTAGTGTTAATGAGTTTCCTTTTGTTAAATGTCTTATGGTCTTTGAGTGTCTCATCTGGTTCTAATTCCACCAGACTAAATTGAGTCAGGTCTTGCATAGAACAATATGATGGAAAACAAGGATTCTGAGAGGCATTGGAGGAAAATGAATTGAATTCACCTAATATACTATGATTCTTATCATGCTCTTAAGAGTTTATATTAGACCTTCTGTGGTTCCATTAAATCTGTCCCACTAGTGGGGAAAACAAATCCCCTGCTCGAGGGGTAAAATCTGCAACAATCTGCCTTGTTTCTTTATCTTGTCAGCCTAAGTAGGACAGCAAGAAGGGAGGTCCTAGAGGAGGTTTTAGTAGGCCAGGAGTTAGGAAATTTGGAATCTTATATCCTTCTCATGCTCTTCTCTGGGCCTCAATTTACACAGATAATAAATACAAGATAATTTGAAGTGGAAGAGAAACACTAACAACTCAGAGTATCAGGAAAGGCTTCCTGAAAGTAATTGGAGCTGAGCCTTGAAAACAGCTAAGGATTATAAGTGGCAAAGGTAAAAAGGAAGTGCATTATAGGTCTGGGGAAAGCATGTGTAAAGAAATGGAGGTGGGAAATGGAATACTAAGTTTGGGGAACTGCAAGTATGCCAGTTTGACTGGAATGTAAAGTGAATGAAGAAAAAAAAAAGTGAATGAAGGGGAATAATGTGAAATAAGTCTGAAAACGTAGGCTGGAACTAAATTTTGAAGGCCTTTAAATGCCAAGCCAAGGAATTCATATTATATCTAAGGTCAGTAGGGAGCCACTGAAATTTTTTAGCAGGTGTGTGAAGGATACATTGGAAGCAGAGAGACCAATTAGAATTGCAATCATCCAGCTGAGATGTCAGGAGGACCTAGTCAAAGATTCTGTTATGCAGGTGGGGGACAAAGGGGGAAAGATGTGAGGAATGTTATAAAGGTAGAATGGGGAAGGCATGGCAACTGATTGAATGTGATGAAAGAAGGAGAGGGAAGAATGAATGAGTTGCAGTGCAACATGTTCTCCACTAACCCTTTTTTTTTTTTGCGGGGCAATGGGGGTTAAATGACTTGCCCAGGGTCACACAGCTAGTAAGTGTCAAGTGTCTGAGGCCGGATTTGAACTCAGGTACTCCTGAATCCAGGGCCGGTGCTTTATCCACTGCACCACCTAGCTGCCCCTCCACTAACCTTTTGACCAACAACTCAGGCATTCTCACCATCAGGGGTCTCCCAGCAAGACCACTTATATTAAAGCTAAAGAAATAAAAGAACAATAAGCAAGAGCAAGGAGGAAAGGGTCGAGGGGACACATCTGTGTATTTCTACAAATAGGACTCTAAACTGATACCAACCTGTTAGGGAAGGATATGATCTTAGGGTTGAAAAATACAATGCAGCCAAGAAGAGCTGTTATCAATTAAGATTCTGGAAACCTCAGCAATACTTGGGGAGCCTATAAAAAGACAAGAACATAAAGATTCATTGTGACAACAAGACCATGGTTATACATCAAGGCCAATGGAGGGGAACAAGGATCCGGAGGGATCAGACATCTGTTTCATGGGGGTGGAAAAACTGTCATAACAATTTCCATATACATCTGGCAGACAATGTGCTGAGAAAGCCAACTGGATGAAGGCAGGCATCAGCTAAACCCAGAGATGGGTGTTGCAGTACAAGAAGTCCTTCTGAGCTATGCAAAAACAAAGCCAACTCAACATTAACAGGCTCACCTTCAGCCTAATGTTAAATTTTTTAGGAAGTTTATTTTAGATGAAATAAATAGTTTGTGCTTCTCTCCCTATTTCCTTCCTCTGTAGCCAGTGATTCCTCAAGCAGTCCTAGAAAAAGGAAGGACAAAAGAACTAATATTGCCTATCTTTCTGAGGCCTCAAATAAAATAGTCAAATGCTGTTTTGAAATTCCATTCACAAAAAAATAAAATAAAATAAATTGCCATTCACGCCACAACCCAATCTCCATGTTAGGTAACAGTGAGTGAAGAGTTAGAACTATTAAGTAGGAACCTGAAAAGTAAAGGCAAAGACTGGGAACATTGGGTGGGAGCAGATCAAAGGGAGAGTCAGGATGCACAAATCACAGGGAAACATGAAATCAAGACAGGGTAGTGGGTCAAAGGCAAACAAATAGTCAGAAGACCAAAGCATACAATACATGAGAGCAAGAGGATCTTGAAATAGAAGAAAAACCTGCTGAGAGACAAGAGCTTTCTTATGTTCCTTCTCTAACAAAAAGCAATGACTGGCTTCCCAGAGCAAGACAAAGCCTTAAAATTTAGACTGCTAGAGTGGATGAAGCAACCCTTTCCAAACCCTGACAGGTCCTGACAAGGATTTTCAAGCCTCGGTAAATGGCCCACTTAATTCAAGTTATTCAGTATGAGACATTTCACTACAGCCAGTGAGTTGGACAGTTTCTCAAGATATGGGCAAACTGGATCGGTGATTTCCTTGATGGAGGGCGTTAATTCCTCGGGAGGAAACTCCTTCCAACTGACATCAGCAACTAGTCTGCAATATATATAGTCTTAGATGGTTGCCTACCACATTATCTATTACATTTGATGTGAAGTAAATTCTCCCACTCAAAGTTAGCACCAGCAAAAAAAAAAAAAGGCTCTAGCCTTGGTGTTTGGATCAAATCTTTATTCAAAACTAGCCTCTGACACTTTAATCAATAGAATACACTGTGTCAGGCACAATGTTAGGTCCTAGGCATACAAATACAGTGAATAAAACAATTTCTACTTCCAATGAGCTTACGCTTTAATGAGGAAGACAACTGCACACTAAATGAGTCTGATGCTCATTTTACCTAAATGTAAAATGGATGTAATATTTGTACTCCCTACCTCACAGGGTAGTTGTAGATATTTTAGTGCTACATAAATAGGTAGTTATTATTTTAGACATTTGGGCTGCTTAAAAATTACTGAGTTGGAACAGCTAGGTGGCGCAGTGGATAAAGCACCTGCCCTAGATTCAGGAGGACCTTAGTTCAAATTCGAACTCAGACACTTGACACTAGCTGTGTGACCCTGGGAAAGTCACTTAACCCTCATTGCCCTGCCCCCCCCCAAAAATTACTGAGTTAAGAGTTTAGAGAGAACATTTCCAGAGAGACACCCAGAATCCTGAGTTTATTTCCATCTTGAAGTAAAACAATATTTAACCAGATTCCTTAATTTGTTTATTCTTTAACTCAAGAAACATTTTCTAAGCACGTTTGTGTAGAGCAGTGTTAGGGACTAAGGGAGATACAAAATTTAGATAAGACACAGTCTCTGCCTTCATGGAGATTATGTTCTAGTAAAAAAAAAAGATAACTGTCGTGCAAAAGATTGGCCCGTTGGAGTGAGCTAAAGCATAGGATACAATCATCTAAAGGACTTTAAATGGGTGAAAACAATGGTTTCAATCATGACTTCAGATCATGTATTGTTAGATATGATCAATGTGTTGATTTCTTTTTCTTAATTGTACATCTTTGTCAATCAACAAGCATTTATTAAATGCAGGCATATGTTCCAGGCATTATGCTAATCACTGGGAGGGATAGAAAGACAAAAGTAAAATACTCTTTGCCCTCAAGGAGCTAACATTCTATAGAGGAACATAATATATACTTATTTAGGAGCCTACAAAATAAATACAAAGTGATTTAAGGAGAAGAGCACTGACATTTGGGGTAAGTGGAAATGACTTTAGATAAAAAGCAGTAATAGAGCTAAACCTTGAAAAATATTAAGGATTGGGGCGGCTAGGTGGTGCAGTGGATAAGGCACCAGCCCTGGATTCAGGAGTACCTGAGTTCAAATCCAGCCTCAGACACTTGATACTTACCAGCTGTGTGACCCTGGGCAAGTCACTTAATCCCCATTGCCCCGCCCAAGGGAAAAAAATAATAAGGATTTTAAGAAATGGAGTTAAACAGTGACTACATTCCAGGTGTGGGGGACAAGTGAAAAGGCAAGGAGATAGGAAATAAAGTGCTTTGTATGAATGGTAAGAAGGAAAGTTCTTTTAGGGGTAGGGGTAAAGAGTCATCAGGGAAGGAATGTGGAAAAATAGGTGCATTACTGCATGGTTGGTGGAGTTATAAACTGTTCAAATACTCTGGAGAACAATTTGGAACTATGCCCAAAGGGCTATCAAACTGTGCATACCCTTTCACCCATCAATTCTGGTAGTAGGTCTATACCTCAAAGAGATCAAAGAAAAAGGAAAAGGACCCATATGTACAAAAATATTTATAGCAGCTCTTTTTGTGGTGGCAGAGAACTGGAAAATGAGGGGATGCCCATCAATTGGGGAATGGCTGAACAATTTGTGGTATATGATTGTGACAGAATACTATTATGTTGTAAGAGATGATAAAGTGGATGATTTCAGAAAAACCTGGGAAGACTTCGATGATGAGGAGGAGGAAGAGGAAGAGGAGGAAGAACATGAAGAATTTTCATTTATATAGAATTTTAAGGTTTACAAAGTACGATGCATACATTATCCAAACACAACGGAATAATCTTAAAATCTAAGTATCAGGACAGCTAGGTGGCACAGTGGATAAAGCACTGGCCCTGGATTCAGGAGGACCTGAGTTTAAATCTGAGTTCAGACACTTGACACTTACTAGCTGTGTGACCCTGGGCAAGTCACTTAACCCCAATTTGCCTCACAAAATAAATAAATAAAATCTAGGTATCTAAGTAAAATTTTTGAATAGATTTATTCCAACCTCCATTACTTCTAGATAAGGGAATAGCTCTTGCAACTGAGTTGGAAGAAGGGTATTGATATTTAGTAGAACTTGGGACGTAGTTATGCCAATAACTATTCAATAAGACCACTTAGAAAACATTTGGGAAAGAAGGAATACTAAATATCAATCAACAATATTTTATTAGATGACTGTTTTCAAATGGCGATCTTTGACTACTTTGGATATGTAGGATACAGAAATTCAACTTTGGAGGGCAAAGGCATAAAGAAAATTTCTATTTACCATAAAAGGCCCAGGTATGTTCACATGATTGTCAGATTCACTTTAAACATCAAATTAACTTCCTCTATTATAATCTCCACCCAGGAAATAAGCAAGATCTCTAGAAAAAGAAGTGCAATTTTTAAAAAAGAATAATACAAGAAAAATGTTGACTTACTTGGTTTTCTTTTCTGGGATCTGGATTAGGGGAGACATGGTGTAGAGTAATAAAATATTGTAGCATTCCCCTGAAGGAGATGTTATTGAAACTATCTTTGAAAAAAGCTAACCAAAACAATGAGATCTTTTTTCCAGATGGAAACAGATCACTCAGCAAGTGTCAAAGCACAAATTCTGAAGGACCTTATTCAGTGCTAAAGTGCATTTCAAAAATTCCTTGGAGCACATTAAAAAAAAAAAAGATTCTAGACAGCCAAGAAAACACTAATTTGAAGATCCAAAAGGAGAGATGGAGTTTGCCAATGGCATTAATAAGGAACATTCATTCTGTAAGACTTCCAAAAGACTCTTAAAATTTGGCTAACCAGCAGCCCAGTTAATTTCAATTTACAATTAAAGAAACTTAGCTCTTCAAAGTTGGAGAAGTATATGAAGAATGTATGATTTGGGCTGAAGATTGTTTCCAGGCTATTTAAATGGATCGCAAGCCCATTAGCAAACTGGAAAAACAATTAACTATGCAGTTGTGTTCCCCTCAAAAACACCTCCCCACCATTTTCCAGTGATTTAATTACATGGTCCCTTGGACTGACATGATTGATTTCTAGAGAGGGGTTCATTTAAATGCTTTTTAGAAGTGCATTCCCAGTCTTCCATAAATGAGGTGACATTTAGATTATGCCCACAAATGCACATGAATTTTCAAAATTGTTTTATTTGATCTCAAAAGTTTTACTTGGGAGGATTTTAACATCCTACACAACATTTTCTCTATTCAAAACATTTCCATTGGCCAGACTAAGAAATATTTTGAAAATGGAACAATCATTTATTTTTGCTTCAGAAAAAAATATTTGTTTTGGACATTTGCAAACATATAAAATGAGTCTTATTAAAAGGTCTGGAGGGCACTGCATTATTCAATGTCATCTAGAGTTTCATAAAAGACTTGATCTTGTAGTATGTTTAGAGGAAGGAATTCTGTATTCTATACTTAATTTCTAGGATGGAGTAGTATAAAGTTTTCCAGTTATAAATTGAATAACCTCCCTAGAGGTATGAACAAATGATTCTTGGTTTCCACTTTAGTTATTTGGTTTTGACAAATTCAGATTTATTAACATACATCCCATCTAATGTAAAACGACTGTTTTCCCCTGTGGGCATCATTGTCAAGATGGTTGATTACCTTAGTACAAATCAATGAATCTGATAAATTTGCAGGGGTTTTTTCACTGTTTGGACCTATGCTGGATCATATTTAGCATTCATCGAGTGAAAAATGGTTATCTCCCTCAATCCCAAAATTCAGATTAAGAATTATATTGGGGCAGCTAGGTGATGCAGTGGATAAAGCACCGGCCCTGGATTCAGGAGGACCTGAGTTCAAATCTGGTCTCAGGTACTTGACACTTACTAGCTGTGTGACCCTAGGCAAGTCACCTTAACCCCAATTGCCCTGCAAAAAAAAAAGAATTATATTGTTTTTTCTCTTTTCCCTCAACTGCTTTCTTAAAGCACTTAGCACAACATCTAGCACATAATAGGAACTATCTGAATGCTATTATTATTATTATTATTAAAATTACTTGTTATAAAGGACAGCTCTCTTGGAGGTAGGTGAGGAGTGCAAGGGAAAATCTTGGAGATGTAAAAACAAATCAAGAAAAAAAATCTATTTTAAGAAAGGAATTACATTCAGGAAAGCTGAATATTTACAATGCTCTGCCCCTGTTGTCTCCTGAGACCTGGAATTGATACAACTCTTATGACCCCATTTGGGGTTTTTCTTGGCAAAGACACTGGAGCAGTTTTCCATTTCCTTCTCCAGCTCATTTTTTTCTTTGTGGGGCAATGGGGGTTAAGTGACTTGCCCAGGGTCACACAGCTAGTAAGTGTCAAGTGTCTGAGGCCGGATTTGAACTCAGGTACTCCTGAATCCAGGGCTGGTGCTTTATCCACTGTGCTATCTAGCGCCCCCTCTCCAGCTCATTTTAAAGATGAGGAAACTGAGGCAAACAAGTTTCAGGTGATTTTCCCAGTGTCACACAGCTGATAAGTATCTGAGGCCAAATTTTAATTCAGAAGGAAGTTGGGTCTTCCTGACTCCAGGCCTAACCCTATATCCATTGAACCTACTAACTGCCCAGGAATAAGCTTGGAATCACTTTATTATTAATGGCTTGACTGGAACTACCCATGTTGGACATGTCCAGTTTTGTAACCAGATTTTCTCACAATGAGTTTGTTTATTCACTTTAGTTCATTGTAGCCTGGAGGTGACCCTGGGTTACTTGAGGTTATGCCAAGGAGCGCAAGTTCCCTCCGATCCCACCACATTGGAAAGGCTTAGAGCTGTGGGAAAATGGAAAATTTGTCTCTCATCTTAGGCTCTTCACCTGACTTGGATTCTTTCAGCCAAATCAACTCAGGGAATCAGTTTACTTAAGTAAGAAACAGGAGAGGGATTACAGTTTGTTTCAATGTGTAGATCACATGGTATATGGAAACAAAACCACAAACCCTGGAATGTATTTTAGAATATGCTTCACAGAATAGTAAGATATTCCTTTTTCTCTCCCTGCTTTAATGAACATGTTTCTTATGTTCCAATTCACAGCACATCAATAACAAACTATAGATTATTTTATCAACCTCAGCAAAGGGAAGGATGCTTGTATCATAAAGGCACAAGTCAAACCTATTTGACCTCTTTTTTTTCCTTTTCTTTTTAATAGCATTGTATTTTTTGTCCCCTTTCTAAAGTCAAAGCCGAATGGAACTCTGAACATATAGCTAGGGTTTATATAGGGCTGCAAGGTTTGAGAAACTCTTTACAAAGATTATTCCATTTTATGGTCACAAACCACTCTGAGAGGTAGGTACTATCTATTATTAATCACTATTTTACAGCTGGAGAAATTGAGTCAGGCAATAATTAGGTGACTTGCTCAGGGTCACACATCTAGGTGTCTGAACGTCCAGTGCTCTATACCCTGCACCACCCGGCGAGGACATATCGGGGTGGGGAAGAGCCACACAAACTTTGCCCTTGGACTTAAGTGAAATAGTGTTTCACAACCCAAGCTCTTTGCTTGACTGATTCCCTGCATGACATGGGCAGTTTCTGTATCACTACGGCTAACAGGTTCGGAACCTTCTGGGCCGTGTCAAGAAATGCCGCAGGGACCCACGTGAACCTTGGAATCTGGCCACTACCCGCCTCCTCAAAGTCTAAGTCTGGAGGTTAGCCAGGGTTGTATACAACTCCAGCCCTGTCAAACCACCCCCGGATCCCCGGGGCTGGAGCAAGCCTGGCCCACAGCCCTCCTCCGTGGCCTCGCTACCCAGAATTCTCTGGGTCCACTGCTAAGGATTCTGGGAACTGCTTCCCTCGTGCCGACGGAGAGGAGCACGTCGGGTATTAGCACAGGGAGGTTAGGTGCGGCGGGCTTACTGGTCTCACGACCCAAGCAACCGTGAGCCTCAGCCCCACCCATATTCCACGCTCCCTCAACTGCTGCTAAAGGAGACTACCCTTGGTGCCAGGCACCAGAGCCTTTCTTCCTCGGCCCCTCCTCCTTCTCTCCCTCACATCGCAGCCTGCTCTGGCCAATCATCACGCCGCCCCTGCCCCTCCTCAGCCAATCCTGAGCCTTCCTGTTTTGAGCGGGAAAAGCCGAAGCCACAGGAGAGGCAGGAGCACGCTAACGGCCACTTCTTTGCCCTGTCTCTGGGGGAAACAGGGTCTCGGCAGGAGATGCCCATTGGCTCCCCGGAGGGACCAATCATATGTTGGGGAGAGGAAAGAGGACCTGGGAGGGAGGCGGGGGGAGGGGGCAGGCTGGAGGGGGCGGGGACGGGCCGGTGCCAGGTCGCGTGCCGGGTCGCGAGCCCTTGGGTATGAAATGTAACGGCCTCTCCCCCGGGCCCCTCCCTCCCCCTCCGGCCTCCCCCCCCTCCCCACAGACGGGCCTCAGGCGGTGCTGGGGGCGGAGGCGACGGCGGGAGCGGCGGGGTGCGGGCTGAGGGGAGCAGTGGCCCGACGCCCCCCCCCTCACCCCCGACCCCGGGAGCCGAGCCTAACCGCGGAGGGGCTGGGGGGCCCCCGATGGAGGTGAGAGGCGGAGGTGGCCCGCCCGGCCCCTGCCCCACGCACGCCAGCCCCCTCGAGCCCGAGGTGGGCAGGACAGGGGGATGGCGGAGTGTGGAGGTAATGGGGGTCGGGGGGACCTGGGAGCGGCCGGGCGCGGGCGCGGGCGAGGCGTCGCGGAGGATCGGGAGGCGGGAGGGGAGGACGGACGGCCCCAGCCCAGCCCTGGGCCCGACGGGAGCAGCCAGCTCCGCCGCTCCGTCAGACAACCGAGCAGGACTGGAGCCGAGGGCCCGAGGAGGGCTGCGGGGCAGCGGGCGCGGCGGCGGGGACCTTCGGTAGGAAAACGGAGCTCCCGAGGGCCGCGGCCTGGGGAGGGAGGAGCTGGGCCGGGGTGAGGGAAAGGGCGAGGGAGCAGGGCGCACGACGGCTGAGCTGACAGGACCAGGGACCGGAGGGCAGGGAAAGGAGCGCCCGAGGGAG